>NW_005842331.1:882367-894567 GCF_000455745.1 Alligator sinensis | reverse complement strand
GAAGCATGTCAAAGGGAAACAAAGTAGAGACCGTGCTGCAGCACTTGACACCACCCGTTCCCTGTGCCTGCACTGTTATGATGCATATTTTCTTTCATTTTAACCAGCCCTTTCCCCCCAAATGCTTGGGAAAAGCTTTGATGGTTTCAGTGGAAGAAAATCTCCCCCTCCAACCCTCACCCCTGCTACTGAAAATCTGTTACAGCTTTGCCACTGTGAAACACTCTGAGGAAATAGCCTGGCATCTTCCCATTGTAAATGCATGCACATTGCACGCAGCAATACATTTTTAAACATATGCATAAGCTTCGGTTCAGGCTGAATGGAATAAAAGGAAGCAGCATAGGGAGAACAGCCTTTGTGGCACCGCCAAACATAGTTTTTAAAAGGGCTATTCATGCCAGAACTCCATCGGATTTCTCTAGCACACCGTTCAGATTGCTGACTGCTCCATAATCTTGGTCAGAGGCGGCTGATTGTCTAAGAGGAAGCAAAAGGCTTAAAAGAGCAAGAACCAGCATCCCTTTCTTTTTCAGGAAGCTTTGGAATAAGCTGGGATAAACATCAGGCGACTTATGGGACCCCAGCAGCATGTGAAAATCAGAGCTGGAAGGCAAGCTGCAGTCCCATGGAGACACTTTCTATCAGCTTATCTGGGGCTTTAAAAGGCCCCCCTCCCTGTTTTTTTATATCCCTTCTTTGAACCAGGACACTCAGTGGATGCATATTAGTCTTTATTACATCCTGACCGCATATTAGTTTATTACATCCTGACCCCTTGGCATTGGGGTGTTACTCATACCAGTGGAACTTACCTACATGTAGTGCTTTCTGATGCACAAGACACTGCAGCATGCATGGCTTTAGCAGCTGTACTCTAGTGCTTAATACAAGGGGGAAAAATCCTCTTTCAGTTTAGTGCACACATCCTTTTCTTTCACCTCTGGCAAGGCATGATAGCATAGAGAATCTGTAGTAAGCAAGCGAGGAATTTCAGCTACAGTACACTCCCCCCTACCCCATGTCCTTTCTTGTACCAATATAGAGCTGCCAAGACACTCCCTTCTGCCTTAGCACACTGATGGTCCACATTGGGGGCAACACAAATGAAATAACTGAAGACAGGCCCCTATTAAGAGAGCCTCCCACACTGGGGACTGCAGTGGGCTACCTTCAACAAGAACTCCCTTTCTCTTCCATCTTACCAATCAAGTTATTTCATTTTAACATGGATCACAGCATTCAGGACCCTCACTGCAGAGAAATACCCACCTGCCTGCTTTTGCCAACTGCTTAATCTATTAAAATGACATAGAGATGCATGCAGATACGTCCTGTCATGTGTGCCATGGTGGCCCATGAGTATCTCCTATTCGGGTGAATTCAGGCCATGAAATAACCACCTCAAATAATTCAAACTAGGTGAGACAGGCATTGGATTTCAGTTTAGATATACAACTCTGAGAGGAAGTACTTACACAGGGAGCCAGCAATGATGGGGAAGAAAAATTATCTGCAGATTCCTCATAACCAACTGAATAGTGTAAGATACTTAGCACATTGTCCTAAGTCTAGCAGAGCACTTCAGCACTTGCTTATTTTTAAGCACACAATAGTCCTACTGATTCCAGTGAGACCATTCACATACTCAAAGTTAGGTGTAGATTGAACTAGTGAAGAATCAAGGCCATGCAGTGAACATACAACTTCCAGGTACCAAAGAACATCTATACAAGTGACCTTGCATACAGTGTATTTTGCCCTATATCAGGGTCTTACTGTTTGGGTTGTAGAACCACCCATATTATCTTGGCTCCATCTAAGCATAGCCAAAGGAGGACTGGCCTAGACCTCACTTACATCCGATTTTCAGCTGTTAGGAAGCGTAAAAGAAACAATAACCTTATAAAGCACCACAAACAACTTTACAAACCACCACAAACTTAATAAACACAAATGCAAACATCTTGTGGTTTGCAGCATGTACTCACCCAGAAGAGAAGGTTGAAGACAAACATTAGGTACTTGATGCACTGGAGACAGTTGTGAGCCATGCTGCACCTCTTCAGTTCTAGGAGAAAAATAAATGAGAGATCCAGGTAAAAGACAACGTACTTGTTTCCCTTGGGGGACGTGTACTTAGCCTTGGTGGCCTTAGGGCCTGGGTTGGTGTGGAATCCAAAAAATGAGTTGCTGGCAGCTCCAAACTGGCCGCCGTACATGCTGCTGTAGCGACGGAAGGCGCCATTTGGAAAACTGTAATCCTTGCTGTCCAAAGAAGGGCTCCTGTGATAGGTCGATTCATCGGTGCTAGACCTGCGCATGGTGACTTCCGAGCGGTCCGTGGTTAGTAGTGATGCAGTAGTTGCTGAGTGTTGGCAGTGGGGGCGATAGGCTTATTAATTATTTTCCTCTTTCCTTATCCCCCTATTGCTTTGCAACAGCTGTTCTTTGGCCTGCCATTCTGTCAAGGAGTTAAGCGTGCAAGTTGGTGAACTGGAGTCTGCTTAGCCAGGAGTAAGGGAACAGCGTGCTTCCGCGTGAGAGAGACTTCTGAACAAGAAAACATTCCCTCCGGTGTCACACTTTCCCCCCCCGGCCCACCCTGCTACCAAAAACGAAAAAGAGAGAGAGAGACACTGTACCCAAAGCAACAAAATTTAGAAAAAAGTTCACAAATCACAAATGCCATATAAAACCTTGGCTCCACATGCCACCCACTTGCACAGGGGATGCTGCACAGCTTTGTGGGCAAGAACAGAAATTATCCAAAAGGTGAACAGATCCCATGCCCCGTTGCTCTTAGCCACATTGCTCTGCCCTGAGATGCTCCGCTCACTTTAATGATCCCTGTTTCCTCTCACACAGACAGAGCCTATGGTAAGTGAGCCACGGAGCTTCATTCACAGTGCTGCTGACACTCCTCTGAGACTCCAGTCCAATCATGTTCTCTGCTAGTATACAGTCACAGCTCTGTGGTCCATCCCTGCATCTGAAGCGAGAGGCAGAGAGAATGAGCTTTCTTACTGTATCTCATGAATGCAGGCTCAGCACTCTCGCTGGCTCCTGCCCTCCCCCAGCCAATCAAAATTATCCTCAGACAATATTACTCTCTCACCCCCACCTTCTTTAAAATAAAACCTCCCCTTGGTTTCTTCTCAGCAAATCCAGCATGAGCTGCTTTTAACCAATCAGCGTGCAGGTGGAGGGACCACAGCATGTATTTTAGATTTCACCAGGTCCATTCCCTTGGATAATTCTATTCTCCATCAGTCCAATATACGCTGGAACATGGGGTGAGTTTTAATCATCCCAGCTGCCAGCAGCTCCCGAGATTTAGTTCTTAGCAAGGAGCAACTGAATTCAGATGTAGTCTGAAATGCAATCGGTCTTAAAAGGACTGAGTATGTCTATATGACAGACTGAAATATTCACACTCGTACAGGGAGTGTTGATCACATAGGACAATCAGAATTTTGACCAAAAAAATCATGCATCCTTTGCACATGTGTTTTGTAGGAAAGTCTGTTAAAAAGGCTAGCTCAACCTGTGTACTAGGTCTATCAAGGAGGGGGGCACTCTCCTGTTATATTGTTACACTACTCAGTGTAAAGTTCTGTCAGTTCATTTGCTTCTCTGCCAACATACCTGTCTCTGTCTTTGTCCTGTAGCCTGCTAGATTGACATGTGGGGGTATCACATTCTCAAACTGGCTGCTACCACACTGACATTTCATCCACCTTTTCACCAAGCAGTCTACAATCTCTCATGCAGTCAAACAGGGGTGGCCAAACTGTGTCAGGGATGCCGAAGTGGTATGGGCAGCCTCTGTGTGTGGCACTTGTCAAACCAGGGAGGGGGCAAACAGCGCAGTGTCAGACAGGGCAGGGAGCACAAAACAGAGCAGCAGATTGGTCAGGGAGCAGAAAGCAGAACAGATGATCTGGCAGAAGGAGGGGATCAGAGTTATACTCAGAGAAAATGTGGGGTTAATTTGTGACATGCCTGCCACAAAATATCTAGTTGTGGATGGTCCTGCTTTGAGCAGGGAGGTGGACTAGATGACCTCCTAAGGTCCCTTCCATCCCTCATTTCCTATGATTTGTTTTTAGCCCCCATTGCAGTAGAACTTCTTCAGAAAGGGAGCCTGGGACTATGGTTACATGCATAGGCTGAGCCTCAGAAGAGCTAGGCTCAATTCCCTTCTCTGCTGCATGCTTCTTATATGACCTTGGACAAGTCTTTAGTCTTCCCCCTGTGCCTCACACCCCCATTTGTAAAATAGGAACATTACTATCTCCTTTCTCCCCTCCTTTAAATGTCATGTTAATTTGGATTGTAGGGTTGGGAGGCAGCAACTGTCACTGACTGTTTCCCTGGGGCAGGGCGAAGAGGTAGCTCCTAGCTAGCTGGTGTTTTTAAATGGCTTGCTCAGGTAAAGAAATAATCAAGTTGAAACCAGGTCTCTCATAAGAGCCATCACAGCGGCACCAACACAAATCAACACAGACACAGACATCAATTAATTAGAGAGCAAATTAGAGAAAGTGAGATGTGGTGGTTTCACATGGTTCATTCTCGCAAACCATCCTCTCACTCAGTTCATTTATAAACTGCTATGCTAGAGTCTAATGGTTCTCATTCATCTTCTCTCCAGGATAAGAATTCACCAGACACAGGCTGTTAGCATCTTTTTTTTTATGGAAAAAATGTTGTGTCCAAAGTCAAATCAGCCAAATCAATTCCAAATCTGTATGAATCATTCAAGAACCATATGAGACCCTGCTACCAGCAAGTATCCTCCACCCCCACCTGGGGCTTCAGATACTTCCAAATCCTTTGGCAGGTGTTCTATGTGCAAGCCCAAACCTAGAGGCTTGGGGTTCTGATGCCCTGAGTTTTACATGCCCTCAGCCGTATGGCTGAAACAAGCTAGGGAGGAGTCTCCTTTTTTTTTTTTAAAGGAAAATTTTTCATCTTCCAAGCCAAATCAATTCCAAATCCGTGAGTCATTCAAGAACCATATGTGGCCCTGCTACCAGCAGACATCCTCCACCCCTGCCTGGGGCTTCAGATGCTTCTGAATCCTTTGGCAAGTATCCTATGTGCAGGCCCAATCCTGGAGACTTGGGGTTCAGATGCCCCTGAGTTTCAATTTGCCCTCAGCCATATGGCCGCAGAAGGAGTCTTCCATTTCCATAAAGCGGGCGTAAAGCCAAGACCTTCCCACTGGAAGAGAAAGTGGGAGGTCAACTATACATTACCTTGGACAAGGTCCTACCCCCACCAAGAAAGTGGTTTTCCCCTGCAAGTAGGAAAACTGCCTTAATGGTCATGATGTTCCCCCTGGTCATGATGAAATATCTTCCCCACAGTGGGTTAGTGCAGCCTGTCTCCCCGCCCCCTCCCCTTTTTTTTTTGCAGCCCATCTCCCATTAGGAAGAAAAACTATGCACTCCCAGATTCTAAGTGTGGCTCTGATCCCACTTGCCTCTGAGCCTTGGGTGAGCTACAACTCACCCATCCCTCAGTTTCCTCATTCTGTTTAAAGAGGCATTTTTCACAAGGTGGGCTCTTACAATCCACACCTGCTATCTGCTCCCTCCCTTTTCTCTGATGTACAAACCCAGTCCCAAAAATAAAGTCCTTGTCTTCCAGGGTACAAGCACTGTCCCAAACAAACAGAATTCCTGGGCTTCTGATTCACCCTTTACTTTTCCTGTGACTGTCACTTCCCCACTCTGATTCCTCCCTGTGCCTGGGAAATAGGGGCATATGAGTGCCCACCTAATCTATCATAGACTCCCTGGACAGTCTTGCCTTAAAGCATCTTTTTGGCTAAAAGCAGATGTCAGCTTTATCTCCAGTATGATTGTCTGGGGCTTTCACTCCATCAAAATGGGTGTAGGACAGTCACTTACATGCTTGAAAGGCAATTAACTCCACTTAGACCAGATAGTCCAGAAGTGGGGCAGAGAGACAGTTTTCTTTGTACTTCACAGGTACTTAAAAGTAGAACAATGGGCTCTTCCCTCTGTAGGATTCTAGAGTAAAAGGTTTTGTCCCTGGAGAAATTTGGTGTTTTTAGCCTTTATGTCTAGTAAAATGAGGGTAACAACACTACCAGTTAGGGGTACTGTGAGATTAAACTCATTGATGCCTTCAAAACACTCAATATGAAATATAAATTTTCATTTCTACCTAGGAGAACTTTTACAATCTTTGCAATCTCCTATGCCTCATGAAGGGTGCCTGCGCCTAAAAGCTTGAAGATAAAGCCATTTTTTTGCAAATATCTAGTTGGTCTAATAAAAGGTATCACCTCTGTCACTAGTTTTGATTCAAAACACTCAGATACTGCAGGCTATATCTCTGCAGAGAAAGAACTGGTGAAATGAAATAATAGAGTAGTATTACTAAATGGATAACCAGCAGGCCATTTCTCGGGTGCCAACATAATTCCTTTGTATCTTCAGGATGTATAATCTGTGTGGGTGGTGATTCATGTTTGTAAAACACCCTTTGTGAGCATATAAAAATGCCCATGCCCATGAGCATACATTAATTGGTGGACAATGTTGCACATAGACAAAGTTGAAATAGTGTCAGTTGACCACTTGGTATTAACTGTGGTGCTCTACAGTGTTGCTGAAGTAAAACAGAGGCCAATTCAGCATTTCCATTGTAAATCCTGTTCCTGAGGGTTCTACAACTAATCCAGATTTGCCGGCATCCAGATGAAGGAAGAGGCAGAAGCACCAGATCTGATGATCTCTTAAGGTAGCAAATCATCAATTCCCACTGAAAATAAGCAGTGAATTCTCAATTTTCTTTTGCCTTCCTTCCTCTTTTTCGTTCCAACCACCTGCACTGTAGATCATAAGGAACTGGAAGTAACCTGACAGTTGAGAGGACGGAAGTGCAAAATTATTCAAACTTGCTAGAAACTCAGTCCTCAATGCAAAGGGTAGATTTATTTATAAAGTGAAGCAGAAGAGAGGAATGCCTTAAAGTGGCTCCAGAATGAATAATAAACAACAATGTGTAGTGTCTACCTTTCAGACAACAGGATATCTATACTGGGAGAGGGAAGAAGAGAGGCAGAGGCCTTTCAACACCTCACCTGTGGTATATATCTTGTAGTAATGCCAATTCCCTAATGGGCATCTTTTAGCAAGGAGCTTCATAGTAAATCTCTCTTTCATATCTATGAAGAGCTAATTTGTGATATATAATAATTTGAGCTGCTGGTAAGATTCACCCTCAAAATCCACCTCTTTTAAAATCATCAATCATTAATGCTCTAAATTAAAAACTGTTTCATAAGAAAGGAGGAAGGGGAGGAAGTTTTTGGCATGCTTAAACACCAAGCCCTTGAAACAGTGTTGTACCACGGGGCTAAATACTGACTTGGAAAATGTATATATGCACATTAGAGTAAGAACCTCTCTGGCATCTGTATATGGGTTACCTGGGTTGTATGCCCCAGTGTATACAAGTAAGCAAAACTATTTACCCACTTTCTGCCTTCCTAGAGAAGGAGGGAGAGAAGGGTTCAAAAAGTGGGTAGAACCAGATCATCAGACAGTGCAACTGAACCAGTACTAGACAGGCCAACAATACATGAATACTCCCCAGGAGTATAGAAAGAACAGAGAAGAAATGGTATCTGCAAGTCGCAGCGCTCCCAGAGGCTTCTGGAAAGATATCACAGCTGGTATGCACCCATTTGCTAACAGTTGAGCCTATATTCACAAATGAGGCCCCATTTATCTTTATTGCCCATCATCCATTTTCCACATTCCCAACCACACCTGTACATTCCTAACCTGTGGCCAGTTCCCTTGGATTCCCATATGTAAAAAAGCAAGCACCATGCGATCTCACTAAGAGAAGCTTCATTTGTGTAGATATTAGTTCCACGCTCAATTTATGTTGTAACAGCCCTATTCAGGAGTGTGAATGCAAGTATCATGTCATGATACAGTACATATGCTGAACAAAATCTGACCTATGGAACAGAAGAGATTGCAAAGTAATAAAGCCGAGCTAAGCCTTGGCACCAGATCGAGACTGTAACAGGTTTTGATATTAAAGGCAGATTTCTAACAAGTCCATTATCCCTTTATACCCTCTCTCAGAGCAATCTCATCCATTCACAGGGCTTTAGCAATCATCTCCATGATGATGGCTCACAAATCTACCTCTTCACTCCTGACCCGCCTCCTTCCATCCAACACTAGCTTGGCCTGTCTCTGACATTTTTGCCTTACCATTTCATCTTCAGCTTCCCTTAGCAAGAAAAAAACCAAACTCCTTATACTCTTCCCCCAGTGTTGTTCAACTCCCCCTACCTCCAAACTTTTTCCTACCATTCCCCCTTGCCACTTCAGCCTGTAGTCTGGGGTTAATTTTGGCCTCTCCCTCTCTACTATTCCACTCATCCAGGATGTGTTCAGATTCTACTAAGTCAACCTCCGCAACAGCTCCAAGGTCTGCTCTCCTTCCCACGCAACCCCACTACTGTATCCAAATCTGTCCACGCCTGACTTGATATCAAGTGGAATCAGTGGGCTTCAGTTCAAAGGGCCTTGTATTAGGCCTGCATTATGTCTACCTTGATTATTGCTTCCTCCTCCACCATGATCTCTCATGACCCCTACCATCAACCCCTTCTTTGCAGACAAAAGTCACCTGCTTAACTCATCCTTTTCCTCCATCAGTTTGATCTTTGAGTAATTTCCCTGGTGCCAGACTGCACTTCTCATCACCATCTTCAAAGCTCTTTGTAAGGATCCTTCCATACCTAATCAAGAGGTTCCATTTTGCATTACCTGCCACCTGCTTTGCAAATGTCCCTACCCTCAACAGCCTGATTGTGAGCTTCTCACAAACTTTTCCACACTGCCTCTTATACATGATATATTCCAAAATTCCTTTTTTCATCTATAAGGTGCCTTCCATGCTCTTTCTTGCCAAAATTTTTTTATGTTGTGGTACTGATTGCCAGATAGTCACAGGGAAGAAAAAATATATAATAAAGGAGACACAGCACAATAAATAGTCTATATTTATGTGTCACACCCTTCTTCCAACATGGGAATGTGCAACACTGCACTCTGCTGGCTGTAATATGACACCTGCTAAAGAGTACACACGTGTGTGTTCATAAGAGTATGCTCGTGTGAGAATTCACCCTGTCTTACAGCAGCTGGCTGCAAACTACAGAAAGTATATGACCTCATACTATTACAGGAGTGTAACTGTTTCTAGAGTTAACATGACTGTTCCATACAGGAGGATTACAATAAATCAACAATTATAGGTTCATTAATATATACCAAATCCTTTAATATTTTAATTAAATGCATGTACAGAGACTTCTACATAAAAGTATTAAATTGACTGTGGCAGACAAGGTTCTTTGGGTAAATCTGATATCTTTTATTAGACCAATTCAATAAAAGATATCAGATTTACCCGAAGAACCTTGTCTGTCTGTGTCCTTAGACCAACATGGCTACAACCTATACCCCTTAAACTGATTGTGCTACTTATCCCTTTCCTCAGCTACCTAACTAGTAAGCACTCTTTTTACCCTTTCTCCACAACACTTGCAACTGAAGAACACAAAAATGCCTAGATAAACAGAAATGTTACCTCATTTGATTCGTGTGATAAAACAAAGGATTGGGCCCAGGGGTTCATTTTCATTAGCAATTAATGATACAGTCAAGAATCTTTGACATGATTTTTGCACCAAAGTATATATTCTGATCTGGTAACATTTCACACTCATTTTGCATGGGTGTAAATGAGTATAGCAAGACAGCATCAGGCCTATGATTTAGCTTGATGGTGTCATGCTGGAATTGTGAAACAGGCTTTTCTCTGTTCAAAAAAGCAGACAGCTGTCTTTAAACATGAGCATGGAACAATTCTGGAGCACTGACAGAAAGCTAAATGATTATTAACTGCATGCCTTTGCAGAGCAGCACTCCTACCCACAAGATGAGCAGACGATCTGATGAGTCACTGTCACTGTCTGCTACCTTGACCATCAACAAGCCAGCCTCCAGTAGTCTTTCCCACCCCACTGCCCATGCTGTTCTTCTTGGTTTCAAGACACTCCACACCAAATGGAGAGGGGAGTTGGAAAAGTCCCAATGGTAGAAAATGTAAGCTGAACCTGATGAGGTGAAATCCTAAGAATTTGGTGAAAGACCGAGATTAAGCGATTTGCCTTCTTGCCCCTGAATCCTGAGTCCTCCCTGTAACTCCTCCCCCTAAGGAAGGAATGGGAATGAAGTAGCAGAAGTCAGCGGTGGTTATCAGGTCCAGAGCTCCATACAAAAGTAGCCTGAGTCTGGTTATGGTATTCATATACACACATATAATACCTGATTACAAGTGAGATACAGCCAAAAAGCTCAAGATGAGGTGGGCATGCAAACACAACTACCTCTTCATTTTGTTCTGGGCTGTCACCATAGGCTTCCTCTGCTTAAGGAGCATTGTTTTGGATTATCACCATTGAGATGACATCTTAAATGAGGATTATTTTAAAAGCATTTTACCACTGAAAAAACACCAAAAACGCTTAAAACCCGTGTAGTACTTCACTGAAAAACTGGATTCAAAGTTAAATGAGAAGGTCTTAGGGATTTGCCTTAAATTGGTTTAGTCCAATTGAACACAGTCCTTCCCATTTTATTTTCAAGGGTCTTTGTTTTGGCATTAGCAATTTCAGCAACTTTAAAGACTATACTCAGTTGGGACTGAGCACCAGGATATAGGAACTCAAATGATACTATGACAGAGGGAGATAAGGAGGGAAGGGCAGCCAATAAACACTAGGGATTTGCCCAATTTACTGAATTCATAGGCCTTTTGCTGTCCACAGCCTTATCCATTTTTTATTTAAAGAGTTAATATTCCATTGAGACAATTCCAGACATATTTTCTTTAATCCCTTTCCTTTTTTTTTTCCTGATAAGGAAATTTGCATGAAAAAGGATCTTTGCTGCTTAATAGCTCATCTTATTCTGCTTACATGTCACCTAAAGTCATGATCTTTGGTTCACAGCATAGTTACTTGCTATGGAAATAACAGAATCAGAGAGAGGAGAGATATCAGGGCATGATTTATAGTGACCTTTACTTACATGTGTGCAAAAGTTGTACATTCAGAAACCTTCCTGTTTTCTGTGTACAGCCACCTACAAGCAGAGGAACCTATCAGGCACATTCACTTGTGATAGAATTTACCTCCATAAGACCCAACGGAGCCTATGGGATTTGCTCCCAGATACTCTAGCAGCAGCACACCTAAACGGCAGTACAACGAAAATATATACATAGGTGTGTGTATGTGCAAATCCTCTGGAATCAGTGAAATAAGTCTCCTTGACAGAGGACTTTGGATTAGGCCCAGAATTCTGCGTGTACAACTAGAGACCTCCTTTTCCATATCGGGCCCTTTCAGTTCTTGTTACCCACTTTTCTGCTAATGGGGGATATTTAATCTATGTTTTGTACTGCTTCATTCTTTCTCATATTAATTGTGCCAAGCAAAGGGACTCCCACAATTTACCTAGAAATCAGTGTTTTATTTTTTGAGTCCTGAGCAGAGACAATTATTGCTTCAGATGATGGATAAACAGGCCCACCAAGCAAATGAACTCTTTAGAAGCGGAAGTCCTGTTCTTCTGCCACTGCCTTCAGTAACAGAAAACAAAGAAACAGAAATGAAGAACATGCTCAGTGCTGTGTATAAGCCGAGTTGTTGCCCAAAGAGTATCGTTATCAGTCATTTCTATGCACTGTCAGCAGCTCTTTGCAGGGTCAATGCAATTTATTTGCAAGATCTCTTAAAATTAGCTTGCATCCTCCAACCTGTGATATCTGCTGAGGTTAAAAATGATACACTTGGAACATGCACATAGGGTATACATGCAAAGGGGAAAAGCCAGGCCTGCCCTCTAAGGCCAAGGCTGCAGGTAGTTTAGGACCACAGCTGCACTGGGAGCAAAAAGTTGCAAACTTCAACCCCGGCCCAAAACTGGCAGGATCAGAAACTCAGGTTTCCACCCTGTTTAAAACTGCCAGACCTAATTCCTACTACTAGGAATACTAGTCTCTTCCCCGGTATTAATCCCTTAAAACCAAAAAAAAAAAAAAAAGGGGGGGGGGGGGGGGGG
>NW_005842331.1:880154-882336 GCF_000455745.1 Alligator sinensis | reverse complement strand
GGGTGGGGGGGGGGGGGGGGGGGGGGGAAGGGGAGAGGGAGGAGGAGAAAAGGGGGAGAGAAGAGTTCCCAGACACTGGGCCAGTTCTCTCTCACTTTCTCCTCTACCCGAGTTTCCCTTTTTGCTATCTGCAAATTCCTTCTCCTTGGAGGAGACTTCAGCAGCCCCTAGCAGCTTCTCCCCTTCCCCAAACCAGCCTAGCTCACATTATATCCCCCTGCATGACATCACCCTAGCCTTGTCCAGGGAGGGGGTGCCACAGTCCAATCCTTCTCCCAACCAATCTACCTGGAGGATTTTCTGCTTCCTCTGGCCAGTCAGTCCAGAGGATTTTACACTTTTTGCCCAAATCTAGGTACCCGCTTGCCATGTGTTTGAGCACATGGCCAGAACATCAAGGGCCATCCTGCCTACATAAAAACAAAATATACAACAACCCCAAGTGTGTGGGGGTGTTACAAGAACAAATATGCCTACAGAGGTTGTGGAATCTCCATCCTTGGAAGAGTTTAAGAGCAGGTTAGACAAACACTTGTGTCGCAGGGCACCTCAGTGCCTGCTCCTAGGGAGTAGAAACTGCCAGGGAGAGAGAGCCCTGGCAGAACATATTGAGCACAGCTGTGGGTTGCCGGGGCAACTAAGGAGAGCCAGCTGCCTGTAGGAGGCAGGGCCTGGCCCTTATAAAGCCCAGGGCTGAGGCTAGGCTAGCACTTCTCTGCCAGCAGCCAGGAGCTCTGGGAGTGAGGCTGCAGAGAGGAGCCTAGTAGCAAGTACCACTGTTATATGGAGCAATGTGGTTATAGCCAGAGGGCATGTGTTTAAGTTATAGCCAGGAGGCTTGTGGTTATGTTTGGCTCTGTTGTTATACTGGAGGCTTGGGTGAGGCTGTAGGGGTTGGAGGAGGCCTCATAGGGCCCCCAGAGGGGTGGGGCCCCAGCGCCTGAGTGAGGGTGCAGTACTTAAAAGGGGGAACCCCAGTAGTATGGGGACCCCGGTGCCAGTGAAGGCGCAGCGCCGGTGAAGGCGTAGCTAGCGTGCCAGTGAAGATGCAACTGGCGGCGAGGAGCGCAACCGGTGGGTTGCGGGCGGGGAACAAAGACCCCGGGTTGTGTGCGGGGTACGTAGACCCCAGCCCCAGAGTGGGGCAGCATTGAGAAGCCCGAGGTGGGCGCGGCGAGCCTCGAAGAGGGAGAGCGCCATAGTAGGAAGCCCAGGATGGGTGCAGCAGACGCCAGCAAGGGCATCGCTTGCGGGGTGCATAGACCCCAGCCCTAGAGCAGGGTAATATTGAGGGGCCCGACTGAGAAGCCCAGGATAGGAGGAGCGAGCCCGGTAAAAAGCTAGCACCGCAGAAAACCCAAGAGGGGAAGGGTGCTGCAGTGGACCCAGACAGAAAGGGTTAGCAGCACAGCATCCCAGAAAAGGGCAAGGTGCTGCGGTTGCCCCGGGAGGATGGGGAGTAGCAGTGCGGTGAACCCGTACTAGAGAGGGTAGTAGTGCAGTGAGCCTAAAGGACCGGGGGACCGAGAAGACATCCCCGAGGGGACTGCCCTATTGTAGAGAAGGCCCAAGAGCGGGTGTGTATTTTGACCAGACAACGTCTTTCCCATCAGCGAGGCTTGGGGCGTGGTATTAGGGGGCGCAGCCCATAAGGCTAGGGTGCCTGGGAAGCACCCATCATACCGGGAGATCGCAGGAGTCCGGGAGAACCACGGGGACGGAGGTCCCGAGTAGCCGTGCCCAGGGAGTCATAGGCAGCCTCCCAACTTTATATTTACCAGCAAGACGTGGCGGGCGAGAATAAGAGGGTGTCTTGGGCCGGCCTTGACACGGAGCGAGGGACCTCAAGGAGATCACGGCCCTCCTAAGGGACCCCACCGTGACAACTTGTCTAGGATGGTTTAGATCAGGCTCACCCTCGCTGCACCAGATGGCTTCCTGAGCTCCTTTGATTCTATAACACATTTATAATATCAGGTTTCTGATTTTTGTTGGAAATCTCTATATTTCAGCTTCAAAATGACCACTTCAAAATGGACTTTTGCTTTATTTTTCATGTCTTTACAAACTGGAGCCAAGATTCTCAAAAATAAAAGCCTACAGGTACGTTTCTACATGTGTGTTTAGGATAAGTTACAGAAGTTATGAGTCCTTGGCAGTTCTCACTGATTTCAGCAGGCGC
>NW_005842331.1:868282-880144 GCF_000455745.1 Alligator sinensis | reverse complement strand
TGTTCAGCACTTCTGAAAACCATGTCACTTAGGCCCTAATTCAGTATAGGCACTTAATTTGTAATTCATTGGGACTTATGTACTTAAAGCCAAGCACATATTGAAATCCTTTACTGGCTCAGAGCCATATTTAGGGGTTGGTGGTTGAGATTATCTGAAGAGCTCAACTGGCACCTAATTCCCTTAGGTCCCTTTGAAAATCCCAGCCAATACAGACAAAAATGCCTGTTTTTGAAAAAGACCAAACACAAATATCAGTAGGGCGGGGAGACGGACAGATGGACGGGGGGGCAGGCAGCAGTTTTGTTCAAGTCTGTTTTGGGGTTTTAAAAAAAAATTTAAAAGATGATAATTTCAAAGGCCAGGCAAAAGAACATTACTTTTTATAATAAATTAAGCCACAGAGTCTCTGCAGTGTGTATGCAGAATATAATCCTTATAAAGCAAGCTTCACCAGAGAGCACTTAAAATTAAAACTGAAATATGAAACAGACAGCAGCAAATTAAATGGCTTAAAGAGAGTATTTCATAGCGAATTATAAAGAAAAACATGAGGGGACTCTGAAATAATCAGATGAAAAGGGAATGCACCTGTTCAAGAAAAATGTGCCTGGCCAGATTTATGCTTCATCAGCAGCCATTATCCTTTCTTCTTGATGTTATAAGGAACCATGGGGGCTTATATCATCCTATAAACCAACAGTAAACAGCAATGCTTCTTTTTCTTTGACATCTCTGTAGTGTACTCAAGCTAAATGGGGGCAGGAGGGAGGGGGACAATTCTGCTACTTGTGAGATCTTTTGTGCAAGGTTGGGCATAAACCTTTGTCTTCTCACTTGCCACTCTGCGAGATACCAGAACAATGAGATCTCAGATCTATTGTGAGGAGTAGGATCAAGAGAAACTTCGTCATAAAATGTTGCAGGTCATCACACACAGTAAGTGCCTTAAAAGCAAACATTAACATTCATAAGAGACTTTTTTTTTTAGCTGTGGTAAAGGTATTTAATAGGGACCAAGTTCTCTACTAGAATAAATGGGCCCAGCTCCATTGAAATCAAAGAATCTGCATACAAGTGTTTATGCTAGCACAGAATCTTAAACAAACCTAATTCCACATTCACCAAAACATTTTAAGCATGTGCTTAAATGTGACCTTACATTCAATAGACATCAATGAGATTAAATCAGGTAGGTTAATACTTTGATGAAGAAGGATAGACTATTTAACAAATAGCCACAAAAAAGTACCCATTTATAGATTTTAAAGGTGGTCCTCTGCTTTGTGTATTTGCAGAAATTCTGGATTTGGATAGAAACCACACAATGTATTTAATTTAAACCTCTACAATCTCACAATCACATTCCAACCCTCTTGCCATTGTATGTAGATATTTTTAACCCTTTCTTCCTCAGATCATTCAGTCAAATGAGATGCTTAGGGTTATTCCCGTAAGAATGACATACTGGGAAATATTCTATTCCATCTATTAGGCATGGAAAAGCACTTGGGTGTCTAAGGGTGGAAATATGTTGTCTTTTGTTGCCCTTGCGCTGCCATAAATTTTTTTTTTTTTAATGGCCAAGCCAGCAGATGTTCCTACCCTTTGTCACACCATAAATAGTGGCCTACAAAAGGGGTATTAATTTGTGCTGGTATTTAGCAGAGAATATCTGTTTAATTTATGGTGCAAGCGTATGGGCAGTCTGGAGCTGCCCATGATCTCCAGCTGCCCTGGGCAGGTGCTCCAGGGGCTAGAGAGGCCTGATCCTGTGCACCCCAGAAATTCCCAGGCAGGATCAGGCCCCTCAAGTCCTGGAAACAGCTGCCCAGCTCTCCCCACTACTGAGATGCATCCACTGGGATCTAGGGCTTCCCTGCTTCCTGAAAGGTGCCCTGGAGATACCAGGGGTTCATCTAGGTATGTGGGAAAAGCTAAGCAAGCATTCCCTGGAACTGAGGGTCCCAATCCTATGTGGGAATTCCCAGGGAGTGTACAGGTCCCTCAAGCCCTGGGAGAACATGTTATCTGTTGCCCTGGCCTAGAGCATCAACGGGCAGGAAAACAGGCATCTTGTGTTTCATTGAACATACCTTGGTACAGCTGATCATGTGGTGACATCTATTTCTACTCTAAATGAGACTAATTAAGCCTGCATGAGTCCCTGGAAAGAAGTTAATGCAGAAGGTGTGTGGGTCCTCTGCCTTGTTGCTGCTTTTATGCAAGTTGATTTTAAGGGTCAGATTACAGTGTGCTACAAAAATTAATTTTTGGATATTTGAACAGGGCAGGAATAGAATTGCATTTAGTCACCTAAGACCACTTAGATGCCAGACAGGTGGACTGGAATCTGGCCCATTGTATTTACTATTCATTTTCATGGTTGGCAGGAAATGGAGACTGAAGACCACAGTGACCATCCTTTACTTCTTTAATGTTTAACATTTGTCTTTTCCTTTTAATATCAATTATTTATGAAGCCTCCCAATATTCCCACAGAAAGATATACACCCAAGACAGTGTTGTAGTGCTCTAAAACTTACATGGTCAGATCTACCTCTGGTACAAGATGGCATAACTGGTTCCATGATTCCTCATGATTTTGACCCAAAGATTTCATAGATTACATAGACATTAGGGCTGGAAGGGACCTCACAAGATCATTGGGTCCAGCCCCCTGCCCAAGGGGCAGGAAGTCAGTTGGGATTAAATGATCCCAGCAAGATAGGCATCCAAGTGTCTCTTGAAAGTGTCCTAAGATTTTTAAAGAACTTTTAAGATCTTCAAAGAACCTAAGTCTAAGATTTTTCTGCATTTGCTTGTGCTTGGAAGTTGGTTTTCCTAGAGCCTAAGGTTTTAAAACAAAGGGTATTGACAGACATGACGGTCTGTCACACAACTGGCCACTGAAAGCACTCTACAACCATGCACTGACAGAAGTGCACCGCTGCAGAGCACTTTAAAAATGCCCAATCACATGACATTCTGAACCCTCATTATATGAGGGTTCAGATGATGATGCTCCAAAAAGCCGAGCACCTCCATTAACACCTATCAGTGAAGTTGGGAACAGGGCTCGGCTGAGACAGCCCAGCCCTGCTCCCTGCACTGTCTTCAGAACGGGAGGAGGGGGAAAGGGAGCAGAGGGAGCTTGTTCTGGGGGTTGCCAAGCCAGTGTTGGAGGGTGGGGCAGGTGGACTGGAGCTCCCTCTGCTCCCTTCTCCCCTCCCATCCTGAAGGCAGCACTGGGGCTAGAAGGGGAGAGGGGTGAGGCTGGGGAAGAGTGGCTGCAAAGACACAGGCACTCAAAACTGCAGCTTGATCTCTCAATCCCCAGGACCCAACAGCGAACATCGAACAGCTGAACCAACAGCAAACAGCTTCCTGCAAAGCACCATGATTTACATCCAGGGAGCTGCACTTCTGTCTGTGCACCATATGGCTAGATCAGGGGTGGGCAAAATGTGGCCTGGGGGCTGGATGCAGCCCGCCAGGCCGTTCTGTCTGGCCCACAGGGCCCCTAAAAAACTTAGAAAATTATCTGCCCTGGACTGCCTGTCATGTGGCCCTCGATGGCTTGCCAAAACTCAGTAAGCAGCCCTCTGCCCAAAATAATTACCCACCCCTGGGCTAGATGCACTCAGCCAGTTGGACCACTAGTTGAAGGAACATTCTCCCCTTTCCTTGTGGGACAAAAATGCCACCCTGTGACATCACATCAATTTATACTGTGCTGTTAGGACTGCAAAAATTCATCCTTGTGGGAACTTCTTAAGATGGCAAAGCTTATTCTAGGCCACTTACTTTCTTATGTCCTGGCATAAATGTATCAGGGGTGTGAGTAAGTGGAAAGAAGTTATTTACATCATAGTAAACAGTACTGAGAGTTAGAAGTTGCTCAGAGTAGTTTCATGGTAATGCTTACTATAATCTGGACAGCCCTGGAAGCAGCTGTGCAGTCAACAAACAGCTGTTTGTCAGTCCCAGCCCCCACCAGAGTCTTGAACCAGCTCTAATGTGGTGCCATGGCTGGGAATGCTGACACCACACTGGAGCTGGTGAGAACCACTCATACTATGTCTGTAGAGCAGTCCCAAAATAGCTGAACACATGTTACTTAATACCAATACCATGTGAGAGACTCTTCTTGTGAAAAGTACTAACTTTGCTACAATATGATGGCACTTAGCATGTTTTACTGCTTGAATGCATGGATGCTGGAATTTTAAATGCAGTTAACATGTCCCAAGTATAACATGTGACAAGGGCAGAAGAAAGGCTAGAATACACAGTGTTCCAGCTGATCCTCTGTCAAACATGGCTCATAACTGCAATTCCTGTCAACATTAAGTATAGCAGCCTGCCAGCTGCTCTAGTGTATGCCAGGGGGCCTATCACCTTCTGACTGGCCCCAGGATTAAGAAAATGGAAAATGGTTGTAGAGCTATGTCTGTCCCACAACTCCTCAGCTCAAGCACTTTGGAGGAATTAATCTGAAGATAATGAAGGTGGGGGCATAAAATTCTGAATGATCTAAAAAGAGTACCTAAATGTCCATCTGGTTTATGAACTATAGGCACCAAGATAGTGATTTCTATTACAGATGAACAACACACCTTTTTAATTGTCTTATTACTGTGCCCCCTTGCATTTTCATTTGGGTGAGACAGGATCTCTCATTCTGAAGGGGAAAAAGACCTCTGTGGGAATGCTTAATATGTATAGCCATTTGCAGACATTTGAAAGCTATGCTAAATTGCTACACAGGTCTACTAATAATATTACTACTAGTATTTCTCTAAAATGGTGTATAATTGCAAACCTATTAATCTTTAATTAGAATGCCTTATAGCCTTTTATGAGTGTTGTCCCAACTTGTGCTTGGAGAAAGACACGCGTATTTTAAATTACTATTTGTTAATGTCAACCCACTTTATCTTGGGCAACTGTAAATTACTATAAAACTACAGCTGTCTCCAATCCATGGAAGGAGATCTGTTATGTTGAAAGCTGAAAGCATTTTTAGGAGACGCAGTACTAAAGATAGTACCAGTAGGATGGGAATTCCTTGGCCAAACTCCATCTGGAAACAGCATAAATTCATCTTTGTTCGCCTCCTTCTCATTTGGAAACAAGCAAGGCAAAACATCAGCTTACAAGACTTCCTCCCTACTTCCACTTCTCTCAGAAGCCAGTTACAGTGATGCCAGGAATGTACCTTTTCTGTTTTCTCAAGAATCTAGGACCAAGATAGAGTAGGAGGGAGCAAAAAAAGCCAAGCAAATGTTTTATTTGTGATAGTTGCAGAAAGCAAACAGCATGCTGTGCTATCCGACCGATGGAAAAAAGGACTGAAATTAGTAGAAGGCTTTCAATTTACCTTCGTGTTCAAGTCTACCCTCAGTTGCATGTGTGCCACCCACTTAGCTCAGTTACGTTAGAAGAACCTCCATGGTTTTTTATGACATCAGTGATACTCATTTGGGTACCACCGTGAGTGGCATGGGATAAACATAGGCTGAGATTCAACTGCTGGAGTGTAAAATTAGATTAACAACAACCACAAGACCCTAATGGTTCTTCTGGAGTTAAATGGTTATGAATGGAAGCTGCATTCTTTGTCTCACTGGGCCTGCCCATGATCTACTCCCAAAATTTCCACTTAAGCACAGACTAAATGCAAGCCACCCACCACAAAATTTTCCTCTGAGTATGACAGAGAGACAAAGGAAATGAGTCTGGGGGCTCCACTGCCTTCTATGGTATGAGGCTTGTGTATAAGACTAGTGAAGATCAGACAGACCTGACAGATGTGACAGGTTTTTAAACCAGACAGTTAAAAGGGGAGAAGGGGTTGAAATCCCTACTGTTTTCTGTGAGTACCCTTTGCTGGCTTGCCAACAGTGTGGAACTGACAACAGTCCCAGAGGAGCCCTATAGGCTCCCCTCCCCTTTCTGCCAGATGTAAGAGAATGTGCTATCATGACTTCTTGCCCTGCAAGACAGCCACAAGAAACAAACCCTTTCAAAAAAATAACCTAAACTATGGAGTCAAACACCCTTCCCCATAGAGCCAGATCCAGACCACAGAGCACTTTGCAGACTGGATCCAGATGGAGACAGAGCCAGGGCCAGGGAGGTCAATGCAGTCATTGCTCACCCTGTGCCACTAACACACCTTGTGAATGGGGCTCCATGCCCTGGATTTTGGCAGAAAGCCCCTTCCCCACATATTCTGCTCCTCTATCAGCTCTGTGACCTATATCACGCTGGAATTTTGACACCCCTGACCTAAACAATAAAAAAACTTCATAGGATAAAGTTTGCTCTGATATAGCGATACTCCTTTGGATCAACATACCTAGGGCCCAAATTCTGCCATCCATGCATTCCCAAGGAAAACAGCTCTAAGGATTTTTACCTCCACAACTCCAATACAATTATCAGTGCTAGAAGTCCTGGCATGATCTTTCCCTGGCCTCAGCTGCTCCTCCATGTCGAACACTGTTAAAAAGGGAATGCTGCCAACTTCAGCCATGGCACAAAGAACACTGACAAATCAGATTTTCCCAAGTAAAGCTAGTTACATACCCTATAAACTGGTGCGTCATGTCATTGGAAGCTAACAACTGTTGTTAAGCTAACGTATATATATGTGTGTCTCCTCTCTGGTATGGAGCAATAGACTGTTAGCTTCCAACGCCATGACGCACCAGTTTATAGGGTATGTGTGCATATAATAGGAGAGGGAGCTCATCAACTACAGCTTGACAACTCCAGAGTTAATTAGATGATAAAAAGTCTATCACACACTGGCTGGCTCCACATCTGTGGACAGCAACATAATCACACCCAACAAAATCCACATAACAAAACCCACAAATCAGAGGAATTATACAAGAGGTTCCCCCTTCCCTGGCCCGAGGGATAGTCTGGCCTCAGCTGCTTATTCAAGCTCAGCAACAGACAGATTTCAAAACAGCCCTTCTCTTCTGATTGTCCCAGTGGTCCTCAATAAAAAGAGAAGTGGCTTTAGCTGAAGCTGGCAGAGTTCCCTTGTGGGTGTCTTCCCCAGCAGGCCTGCCTGGCAAATGCTGTATTGTAGCTTGTAGCTCTATTCCTAACAATGGGCAGAGTCAGTGGTCTTCCCTGGCCTAACTCTTGGACCCATACTTTATAGCAGTTTGTAGAGTCCAAATGCATCTATATCAAAACTGACTTTAAAATCTCTTTTTAATCTATAATAATAGTAGACTTATTGGGCATTTATACAAATACTTTTCTGTCTCGTGACATGCTGGAGACCTGTTGCTTCCGATCAGACTCGATTAAGTGAGTGTTCCACATGCAAGCTGAGGCAAACTGTGGTGCACCGTGTGCAGTTGCGTAAGTGGCAAAATGCACATCGGTGTGCAGAAAATGGCAGTGGTGCGATTTTGAACTAAAGCACCTCCAATGTGTTCAAAAGCATGCTGCCACCATTTTCTCAGCACTAACAAGAATTTCGCTGCTTATACAACTGCAAGTGTTGCAGCGCCCAGAGCTTTTCAAAGCGCCCAGCATTGCAGTGCTTACATGTGTAAAAATGCCTATTCTATCTGTCCAGAGCACTCTAATTGGTTGCCTCAGCAGCCAATTACAATGCTTACTGAAAGAACCAATCAGAGTGCTCTGGACAGACAGACTAAGCATGTTATTATTATAGATCCTGAGGCATTTCAAACAGATATGCAGACAAGTCAGAGCTAGAATGAAGCACTGGGCCCCCGGTCATGGAGGGGTGTCCAAGTGTGGGTGTGGAGGGTGCATGTGGGGATATGTCTGTGTGTGTGTGTGTATATGTGTACGTGCGTGCATGTATCCAAGTGTGGGTGTGGAGGGGCAGGTGCGTGCATCTATGCATGGGTGTGGAGGGGTGTGTGTGCATGTGTGTATCCAAGTGTGGGTCTGGAGGGGTGTGTGCGTATGTGTGTGTGTGTGTGCACACGCGCACATAGGTCTCTGGGGGGAGTGCATGTGTCTGCACATGGATGTGTGCATGCATATCTGTGTGTGTTTATGTATGTGTCCAAGTGTCTGGAAGGGTGTCTGTGCAGGTGTCTGTGCATGGGTCTGGGAAGGGGTTATGTTCATGTGTGTGTGCATGTGTGGGTGGGTGTGGATATACACATGCAAGCAAGCACACACACCCCTCCATACCCACGCTTGGACACGCATTTACACACATGCCTCTAGACTAGGGTTACCATACATCCGGGTTTTCCCAGACATCCTCTTTTTTGGCCCCTTGTCCTCCGCCCGGGCAGGTTTTTTAAAATGAAAGAAAATGTCCGGGTTCTTGCTTTCCCTCTGCTTTTGCTTGGGGCTGGGGGCAGCGGGGAAACTGATTGGCTGTCAGGGGATCACATGCTCTTTGCTCGGGTCCCAGCAGCTACTGGAAGGTGTGTGTGTGTGTGTGTGTGTGTGTGTGTGAGCAAGCTGCTTGGCCAGCAGGGCTGGAAGGGAGCAATGGCTGGGGGGTCAGAATTGTGGGGCACCAACAGTGCTGGGAGGCAGGGAGATGTGGGTCAAGAGTGAGGAGCACCAGCCAGCAGGTGTGTGGGAAAGGGGCTGTGGGTTGGGAGAGAGGGCACTAGCAGGGCTGGGAGGATAGGGGCTGTGGCTCAGGAGTGAGGGGCACCGGAGGGGAGCAGGGAGCTGCGGGTCGGGAGCGAGGAGCACCAGCCAGCAGGTATGAGGGAAAGGAGCTGCGGGTTCGAAGTGAGGGGCACCAGCAGGGCGGGGGGGGATATCACTTCCACCCCCACAATCATATAACCCTCCCCCCCACCATAGGTGCCCTTTTTTGGAAATCGGAAATATGGTAACCCTACAACCCACACTTGGATGCACTCCACCCTCCCAACACACTTACACCCACACCTCCTCCGCACTCCTCCACACACACACCCCCACCCACCCAGCTGGATGAGCAGACAGACCCAGCTCTTACCCTTGAGCAGTCACACTGCCAGCTGGGGTTTGCCAGGGGCCATCCCTCCCAGGCTGTTGCCCCCCCAACCCCATGCCCTGCTCCTGCCTCCTCCAGTGGGGAAAAGTCTGACAGGGGCCAGGTCCCCAGCTAGGTTTCCCACCCCCTTGTCAGCCAGCTTTTAATACCACTGCTTCAGCTAGGAAGCAGAGAGGTGGGAACAACCCTGCTGTCTGGAGCAGACAGCCCACCCCAGGGCTGCAAAGCATGCTGGGATGCTGGGGGACTGTGATTTAACTTGAACCAGGAAGGGGTCTGGGACAAAAGTTTCATAAACTGGTTTGATCTCAATCACTTAAGTCTGATACTACATTCAATCAGTTTTGTCTTAAACCAATTTCAGCCATTTTGAAACTGGTTTATGTGCACTGAACTTCTCCTCTGTTACAGGTTTTAACCAGTTTATGATCACTTAAACTGATTTATGTGTAACTTCTGTCCCTAGCCCAGAGGACCATCTTGGAGCAGGGTGATGTAGACCCAAGGGATTCCTCCACTGAATCTATACAGGCCAATGCCCCTTGTCCCAGCTCTGTCTGAACCTTCCAAAAATTAAGTGACGTGATAAGTGCTAATAGCTAAGAAAACTGTCTAGGAGCTTGGGTTTTAAAAAAGGATCACCAGAAAGAGACACTAGATGCCCAGTGATAGCAACAACAATGAAAAAAAATCAGTAGAGAAAGGAGAGGTTTAAATATGCCCAAATTCCACCTCCTTCCCCTTCTGTCCCAGTCCACATTGATCCCTGGTATAAGCAACTGCAACTCTATGGAAATCAGTGGAAGCACTAGCTTGCACTGGGGCTGAACTTGGCTCTCAAACAGTTCTGCAGGGGGTTAAGACCTCATTTTCTATCTGTTTTTTTTTTTTGCCTGCAGCAGATCTGTACAGGCTAGGGTACATAAGTAAACATTCATAATACCGCAGACTTTGGGGACATCTTTCACATGAAGCATATCACTCTGCAATCACCATGCTCCCCACCCCACCCTGCCATAGGCTCACTTCCAAATCTCCCATTACTTGTAGCTTTAGAGGAAACTTTGTTGACTCCTCTCAAAAACAGCTGTGATAGTTTGTTCAATGTCCATTAGCAGCAATAGCCAGAGGTGCTGCTATTTCCCTGCTGCAACTAATAGACTTTTGGCAAATAACTTTAGCAGTAACCACAGAGTACACAGAAATCCCTCTTTGGCTGAGCAGAGCAGAAATGCTAGTAGAAATCAATACTTTAGTCTCATAAACCTGGCATCTTTGTTGAAGAAAACAACTCCCACATTCTCTCAAAAAACTTCTCTTCCACGCAAAGGAAGCAGATACCAAGTGACAAGAAAGACGGGATGAAAATCCCCAAATGGACTTAAACATACAGAATGTAAAAAGTGAACCTTGTCATTACACTTGTTTTGTGGGGGGCACAGAAGAAGAGAGGAAGTTTTGATGTGCAAAATAAGAGAGAAAAATAAAGATGAATTGATTCTACAATTTAAGCCATGGGCAGATGTGCTGTTTGAAACACATGAAAGGGCCTTTGAAGCCCTCCAAATAATGAGGGTGTGGATGTTAAATGGCAAAAGAAGCACTTAAAAATGTCTGAAGAACCTCAAGACTGACCTTTAAAAAAAAAAGAGGAACATCACTGAAGCACTTCATTTGAAAGCCCTCCCTGAATGATACAAATGTTCCAGGGGGCTTCTGGCATCTCAGAGCGCTCTCCTCCCCACCCCACTCCAAAGGACAAGGAAAGAGGCAGTGGGGCAGACAATGAGCCTTCTCCTGTGCACTCTACCCTTGGGAACTTCCAGAGACTAGAGGCCAAAAGGCATGTAAGGATTTTTGCTCGCTGGCCCCTGACTGCAGAGCAAAGAAGCATGTTGCCATGTTGCTGAAGCACACCAAATTTGAAGCACTCCAGGATTTGGAGTGCTTCAAATGCACGCCTGTCCATACCCTAAGTGGACCTTTAATTCAGACAATAAATTTATCTTCTGTTGGGGCTTGAAAATCACATGTGGGCAATGTTGAGCTTTTTTAATATGTACTGTTACTAAAAATTATTTGGAACGGCTTCCAACTGCACAAGTGGGAGTTAGATGCCCAACTTGCATTGGTCTCAGTGGGAGCTGTGCCAATTTGACCTTTGCATCTCTGACAACTCCCTCTATTTGATTAATGGTCAATTCTGGACAAATTTCAGTCCCACAGGGAGTGGTGTTTCAAATCTCGGTTTCCAATTTGTTCCTCTTACCTCAGAGGATCATTGACGTTACATAGTTATCTTTTCCCTATTCTCAAATTGGCCAGCTCTCTAACCCATCAGGAGGTTACAAAATGACCATGTGAATATTTTCAGCACAAATACTTTTGTAAATACGTATAGGCATTCTCATGAACAGAATTTCACTGACACATTTGTAAAAAGGAATAAAATGTATTTGTGAGTCTGCGCAAGGCAGAGTGTTGACTTTCACTGGAGATATAGACTAAAATAAATGGTCATCTCTTGACACTACTATCATGGGGACCAAGTACCAATCTGAAGGGATGGTAGACTTCAGAGGAGTGGCACTCACTTCAATCTGATCTGCATTTAGTTCCAAAGGTTGATTCAACATCAAGCATTGAAACTGCTCAGAGGCACACATTTCCCAGATCTGATTCTGGCTTATAGGCCAGGTCCTGAGCAGATGCATAACAACTCCTCCATGGGCATCCAAGGACCTTCGCAGTTTTATACCTGATGAGGATCTAGTTAGTGGCCTTTCAATTTGCTCAGGCTTTAGCAATGCAGGTAACAACAATCCTGCAAATACATATTTCCCTGTGTA
>NW_005842331.1:857474-868251 GCF_000455745.1 Alligator sinensis | reverse complement strand
CTGCTACTACTTTGAGAAGCATCTGCAGCAGCATTTCTTTATGGTAGTTTGGGATTCATTTAAACTTTTCTCTTCCTTTGGGTGGGTTTATTTCCCTGATTCAATTTAGCTGCGTGTGCCAAGGCTTGACTTGCACAATTTGCACTGCTATAGAAGAGACAGGTGAGGCATCATTCCTGTGTGCTGCCACCTTTCTGGCTAAGGATTCAGACTTCAGCCAGCCTCACAGCAGCAACACTTCATTCCGCTTTAACAGATCCAAAGGAACATCAGATGACTCGCTGTGAGACTCCTGACTCATTCCTCTTCCTGTGCTGCAACTCTAACCAAGTTTGGCCCTCTCCTTCCTCAGGGCAAGCAACCAATGGAGACAGAGGTCACCTCACTTATCTCCTGCCTGCCAGTCCATACAGTGCAAGCCAGCTGCATTAGAGAAGATACGTTTTATATTTTCTGTTTCTTTCTAGGCAGCAATGGGAAGCAGGACACCACTGCTAAACACATTTTTTATTGTATCCTCTCTCTCACTACCAAACACTCCACTTATTCTATGTCAGGATTTTCCTTACAGCCATGTTTTCAGCTGTTCATACTTTTTTTTTTTTTTTTTTTTTTGGGGTGGGGGGGAAGGTCGTAGGGGGAAGGGATAATACCTTCTGGAGCAAAAGCCTCCATAAGAGAGACCCAGATGGGATGAGCACTGGAATGTGGTACCGAGTTGTGGCCAGAGGAAGGCAGATAAGAGGGAGAGAATGAAGGGAACATGGTGGCTTCATGAAGCAAAGACAGAGGAACTCATGGCTGTGAAAAAGCTGCAGCGTTCACTGGAGAAGAATCTATTTCAGAATGCAACCAATAATCTGTTTTTCAATATATGTGTGGGCCTGATCCTCCATCCACTGATACCTATCAGAATTTTACCATGGATTTTTCACAACCTTAAGCGACTTTTGAGATATATGTAAAAAAGCCCATGCCTTAGGATTTCCCTTTACAAATACAATCACAAATAATCTTAGGCAATGTATTGCCTGTAGCAAGACCATCCTAATTTAGTTCTGCTTCTCTTTCTTAATGGTGTGCCATCGTCTATGAGAGTGGTGCTCAACCTTCTTGGTTGTTGGGATAGATGGGCAGTGCCTGATCCTTTGGCAAGTCAGATCCAGCAGGGCCCCATCTGGCTGCCCAGAGGAAGAAGGGGGGCAATCTGGCCCTGACCCAGCTACATGGTAGAAAGGGGCTTGGGCTGGCCTCAACCTGGCTTTGTGGGGGGAAGGACCACAACCTGCCCCAATCCAGCCCCATGGGGAGAGGGGGCATGGCACAGCCCTAATCCAGCCCCCCAGTACAGGGGGTGTATCCTGCCCCCAACCTGGCTGGATGAAGGGAAGGGGACATGGCCCAGCCCCTCAGAGAGAAGGGGGACAGCCCAGCCTCCTGGAGGGAAGGGGGAGCAGCTTGGCTCCAATCTGGCCATGTTGTGGGGAGGGTCATGGCCCACTTATGACCTGCCCTACAGGGCTTGAGATTTTGGCAGAGTGTTGGAGCAGCAGTCCTGCCACTGATCCCCTACTGCCAAATCTCCCAACCCATACAGAGCCCTGTAGGCTGGATTCCAAGGCTGCATTGACCCATGGGCCAGAGGTTAAGCACTCCTGGTCTATAACGACATGCCTTGTAGTTATGCAACAAGGTTGACTGTATAGTTTTAAGAACAGGCTAAACAAGCACTTGTATGGGGAGGTTTGGATAGGAAAGATCCTTCTTGGAGTGGGGGATTAGACTAAATGATCTCCAGAGGTCCCTTCTACCCCTACTTTTCTATGATCTGCAGCATTGCTATACCAAGAGTTCAACCATCGTGAGTCAGTTTTCCTGTCCCTCCCCCCTCCCCCCTCCCCCAAAAAATCACCACCAGACTGGCTTCAAGATCTTTTTTTTTCTTTACAATACATTTTGGATACTTTTCCATATGCCTTTTTGTTTTTCATCCTTTCTCTGAAACTTACTTTAAAAGAAATGGGAATTCAGACTTCGAGAAACCCAAAATATTACAAGCTTCACACTCACGTCCCAAGAGTTGGCACAAGCAATGTGCCTTCCTAGAGAGGAGCGCCTTCACACTTGGGCCAGATAACATAGAAAGCGACACCATTAATTTGAATCATAATCAAAACCCTGTGAAGGAGGAAACTCTGCAAGCCTAAAGCTAATAGTGGAGTCTCTGTCACCTCTCACATTTGAAATCCCTTGCTATAAATGGACAGCAGGCCAGATCATCAATGAGAATTCTCTTGTGCACTCTATCCTGGGGAATATCCGGAAACCAGAGGCTGAGGTTAAAATCATAGGGTTGGATGAAACCTCAAGGATCATCTGGCCCAACCCCCTGTGTGAATGCAACAATGCTGTCTCTCTCTTTGCATTTGTATAATATGCACAGTCTTTTGTAGTTTGTGCACTACTATAATATCATTAATAATAGTAAGGACCATTAGGAACCTGGAATTTTAGTGTAGGTGCAGAACCAAATGTCCTGAGTCACTAACATCATGCAGGCAAATTGCCAGTGGAAAACAGCATTCTGAAGCTATGGTTTTTAATAGTACCAACAGGTGCCAGGAAAGGGCTTTCCTGAGCCAAAGGTCAGCTTCACTGTTAATTGCCATTATAATGAGTAACAGCCTTAATCACAGCGCTTGGTGATTTCACCAGGAGAGCAATTTCATGTTGCGTGTAACACCAACATTAATTACTTTGTACTTGTCCAGTACACTGACTGGAGCAGCAGAAAAAACTGGATGAAAGTTCATCCCTACTTGAATGACACGATCTACGACATACCCCTTGACCCAATCCTTTTGGGACAAATCAGCTAATGGAAACAAAGGCCTTCTACAGTGCTGGTAGTCCTGGCACTGCTCTAAATCATCTTAGCCGTGCAGTGGGAAGAACGATCCCACTTCTGAATAAAGATGGCATAGGATGGGACTGTCCAACTGGTGGCCTACAGCTGCATGTGGCTCACAACGTATTAAATCACAGCCTGCAGGCTCCCACCTGGATGCCACCACTGCTCCTACTGCTATGGCACCAGAGTCTTCAGGCTCTCCCTCCCCTCCTCTATATTCTGTGGGGCAGTGCAGTGAGAGGTGGCCCCAGGAGCCCACAACCCGTGTAGTACAGAAGGAAGACATTGGGGAATATGTTGGGGGGGGGCGGGGGGGCAACTTGCTGCAAACACAAAGGGAGAAGTCCTGAGGGCCAGCCAGACAGTCCATGCACTTGCTCATGAGCATCGCCCTCAGCCACTGAAAAGTTGGGCAGCCCTGGTATAGAAAAATAAAATGAAGAGGAAGAGGAAGAGGAACTGGCTGGAGAAAGAGAAAGCATCTGGCCTCTGCCCAGGGGACAGAAGAAAATACCTTGCTCCTCATCCTTCTTTTACACTCTCCTCCCTCCTGCCCCCCACAGCCTTCTCCCATCACCATCCCTCTTCTCACTCTCACCTACTTCCTCCTACAAAATGTGAAAGCAAGTCACCACATGGAGAGCTCTCTGAGCAGCCTTTCTATACACATTAAAACAGGGGGAATATGGAGGCGTGCCGATGCTATTGGAAATCTTGATGGAAAAAGGGCTTCCCTGTGTATGCCTCATGAAGATTTATACCACACTCAGAGATTTAACTAGCATTTCCAGTGCCCTTGGCAGGAGCAGGAAAGGTGCTGAGCTGCTGATGCCATAACATGGGCTTCTTGCACATTGCTGGCTGGTGCTGCCAGTCTAGCACCCACTCTAAATCAGTGTCCAGGGCTGGTGCCCCACTTGTCCACCCCTAGTTATGCTACTGAGCAACCCCACCCACCCAAATTCCACTACCTGGATATCTGTAACTAAGCTTAGGACTGCAAGATCTGCAAAGTATTTAATCTGAGGCTATCACACTCTGTTATAAGAGTGCATGCACCAACAAAGTACAATGTGGTCACGTGCTATAGTACCAACCACCATTTGCTAACAAGCCTGCACTTTCAAAAAGCCACAGAAAAGTTCTGTCACAGGAGTCCATTGAAATAGAAGCAGATCCCTGGCAGATTGTGTTAGTAGGTATTGTGGCAGACAGAATATACATGAAAGATACGTCACTAAAATGTACCCTTCAGCTCATCTTTTTCTTCTTTGCTTCTGACACTTATATTATAAATCAATATGTACTTGGCTCCAAAAACATTTTGTTCTATCTACTATATCAACCCTTATTAATAAATCATAGTTGACAGCATAAATCTTATCTGACCACAAATCTGATTTACATGGGGGAGGTAAAATAGGAACTACTCTCCAAATGGAGCTGAATAGTCTGTGCAACTGAAGCAGCAAGTGGTAAACCAGTCTTACTCAAGTCCAATGCCATTAGACTTTACTGAGTCATTCTGAGACATATTCACCATCTTTCATGCACTTTGAGATCCTCAGTGGGAAAACAATATAAAGGGCTGACTGAAAACCCAGTGAAATTGGATGAAAGCTATTCACCGGCTTCAACAGCAGGTGGAAAGACACCCATTGACTGTGGCTTGGACCCCAGAATTGCAACTACCGTATGGATGCTATTATGATCTACTGCAGGGGTATTAAACTCATTTAGCCCCATAGGACAGACTAGAATCACAGGACTTTTTTGTGGGCCAGATGACCTGTAACTGGTGGTGGTGGTGGCAGCACTAACCCCTGCAGCTGCTGAAGCCACTGAATCAGCACTGTTCTGGAAGCCAGGGTGTGAAGTTGGCCACAAGCAGCTGCAGCAACAAGCCCCATAGGCCAAATCTGGCCCTTGGAGGTAGGTCATCCAGTCCACAAGTTGGATGACCCACCTCTGTGGGCTGGATCTAGCTGGCAGGCTATATGTTTGACACCCCTTTTCTATTTCATTTGAGCATTTACCCAGTAACCAACACTACCTTTTTCAATAGCTCTCCCAGAAATTTTTGAGAATTAAGGATCTACTTTCTACTATAACCTTTAGTACATAGCCTATATGTGGATATTTTTACAATATCCCAGCATTCCTATAATGAGAATTTTGTCTGCTGAACATTTGTGCACTCAGCTAATATTTCTTCTTTCTAACACCACCGCAAACTTGAATCTGTGAGGGTACAGGTAATACACAGTACCCTGAAATATCCTATTAAAAACAATACTGATTCGCTCAGAAGCAACTGAGTTGAGTCTCATATGAGTGACATAATATCGTGGGCCAAAAGGTCCAGGTGACCCTACTGGACATTTATCCTATTTTACAAGTCAACACATATTATGGCCCAACTATCAAGTTCTGCTCAGGAGAGGCTCTGGTATGGAATATGTTCAGGATCAAGAAGTCCACTGATGAAGTTATAAAGGAGTCCAGGACAGGAGCAGAGTGTAGAGGGACTGCAGGGCTGGGCTACAGTTCCCTGCTATAGCTATGCTTGAAGCCATGATGGGAATAGTAGGAAAGGGCTGTAGTACACAGGGCACAGTAGAGATCAGAGGTTATGTCCACTGGAAAAAACTGTGTGGGTGGTTGTGATGGGGGAAGATTGAGGCACACACTTTAAAGGCACCGATCCTGCCTTTTAGACTATCAAGGGTGATCACTGATCAATGTCAACAAGCACTGATAGAATGAAGGGAGCAGGTAGGGATTTCTTACCTATTTCCCCTCTGCCTATTACTCAAATTGCTACGACAAACTTCCCTCCAATTCCATTCTGACTGATCTATACATTCACTTGCCCAGTTCTTCTGCCATGCATAAACCTTTGGAAAGGAAGATTTTATTAATGATACTCTGCACTTCAGTTCAGCACCTGGATTTTGGCTGTTAATGTTGTGTTTTAATTAGGTTTTTTTTTGTCTGTAGACGTGCATCAGAATATTACAAAGCTAGCAATCTGATTGGCTGACATTAGTTTTGCACTGTAATTATACATAAAGCTCCGACTGCTACAAAGACAAATAAATAGCTAAGTCAGGTTTTTTTAAAAGCCCATTGCTGGCACCTATTGGTCTACTTATGAATTCTGTCCTGGTGCTAACTCTCCATAAGGAAATTGGCACAGAAAGATGCATCATTTTGAGGACAATCAGTTTTGATACTCTTTCTAACACCTATTGTTTCCACCCTGGCTTAGCCTCACTGCCTTTGTTATTTTAAGCAATAATTGCAAAAGTCCAGACCCTACCAGGTCCCTACACAAGCAGGTGAATTACAGACAGAGATAGTATGCATGTATGTATGGTTCACTGGGGAGGGAGCCAGATAAAGTCTTAACCTTTGTGAATCCCTTAGAATCAATACCAAAATTATATTTTTTTGGCCTCTTGCTTTCCATGGAGGTGCTTTGTCTGCCTTCTTACCAGCAACAGGAAGGCAAGTTAGTCACCACCCTGTGGTGAGACCCAGCAATGGCTTGGAGCTACTGCTGAGCTTTACTGAAAAAAGAAAGATGTGCTGTAGAAACCTGCTACAGTGATGGGCTATTGCATAATGTCACTGAACATGGACCTGCAGCACAGTCATTAAAACATTGCTGTCATAGCCCGAAGTGCAGCCTGGCACCATAACTATGGCTTACAAACTACTTATCTTCAGCAACTGCCTCTCCACACACATACCATTGCACCACAAAATGATATCAGATGATGCATGTGAACTGAAGCTCCACTGGTATAAATGAGGTGAGTCTGCTGTCAGAGTATTTTCTGCGAGGAGCCCCCTGTTCATATGCATGGTCCAAAGCAGGTCAGGACATGCTGAAAAGACATTCTAGCCCTCCTTCCTTCTGCACCCCCTTTGGCCTTCTCCCCTGCCTCAGGCATTTGGGCTGAGTTTATAGGGTTACCATATATACAGGTTTTCCCAGATACGTCCTCTTTTTTGGCCCCCTGTGCTGCACCGGTGGGTTTTTAAAATAAGAGCAAATGTTCCCGTTTTCTGCTCTGCCAGGCTGGCTGGCTGCCTGGTGCTGGGAGCAGCAGGCAATGTGATTGGCTGTTGGGGGGTCACATGCTCTCCCAAAGTGATTGGCTGTCGGGGATCACATGCTCCCCACGGGGGCTCTGGCAAGCTCCTAGATAAGAGAGAGAGAGAGAGAGCCTGCGCATGCACAATGCGGGAGCTGCTTGGGCAGCAGGGCTGGCAGGGCCAGGGGTCTGCGGGTCCAGAGTGCAGGACACTGGCAGGGCTGAGGGGCAGGGGCTGCAGGTTGGGAATGAGGGACACTGACAAGGCTGGGGGGCAGGGCCGAGCAGGGGACTTCAGGTCAGGACTGAGGGGCACCCGCAGGGCTGGGGCAGGGTCTGGAGTGAGGGACAGCAGCAGGGCTGAGGGGTGTGGCTTGTCAGTGAGGGACAACAGAATGGGCAGGGGCAGGGCACCAGCATGTCACTGCCCCCCCACCCCACCGACAATCAAATTCCCCCTACCCCCTGCCTGTGACAGGTGTCCTCTTTTTTGGACCTGGAAATACAGTAACCCTAGTACAGACAGTCAAAAAGCCCAAGGCTGAATCATTTCAGTCTTTGCAGGTTAGTCTAAGCTGCAGAAATTAAATTGAGAAACAAGTAAACAGACATTCACTTCTGATTCAGGAAATGCAGCCATATGCCTGCAGTGGCTCAGGCCAGAAGCTGGGATGAGGAGCACAGAGCATGCCTCCCAGCCTGCCAGCTACTGCCAAAGAGGAGGGACTGAAGCTCCAAGGCTTTTCCCCCCTCCCTGCTCAGTGGGAGGGGGCATGGCCACACCCCCTCAAACAGGGACTGGGGAAGTGGGGGCAACAGCCTGAGAGGGACTGCAAATCCCAGCTGGGGTCTGACCCCTCTCCTCCCTTCCTTGACTCAGTGCACTGGCCCCGGGGGCCCCTGCTGTCAGCTGTGTTCATGTGCTCTGGTAGACTTGATGCTGTTGAGGGGCTGCGGCCTTTGCAATGTGCCTGTCCCTTTAAAGCAGGGGAAGGCTACTATCTGATAACCCCAGGTAACCAGTCTGCACTTTACCAACTATATTATATCACCAGGTCAACATTCTCCCTTTCCCCCACATCACCTACCTGTCTCACACCTATTGTCTCTCATTCCCTCTGATCCTCACTGCCACGCATTTGCATTTTCACAGATCTGCATTTTGCATGTTGGTTTCCATTCTACCCAGAAGAGCACACAAACACCAACAAACTCCCCCAATGCCCAAAAGCTTGCAAAGAACCATTTTTCCAATTTAGTTGTTCTCATAAAAGACATCACATCTACCCAAAGAACCAAAGCTGCCTCTCACACTCTGCCTCTGTGGGTGGACAAGGCACTGGGATCCGATTGCTTGATGCCAGTTCAAGTAAGAGTGGAGACAGAAAGCTGAAACACAACAGGAAAAAGGGAACCTGCTGGAAAAGAGGTGAATGAGGGCAGAGAAAAGAATAAGTAACACCGGAGAAGGGAATAGCTTTGAAGGGGAGAATATCTGAAGGGAAAACCTTTGGGCTGGATGGAACAAAAGATACAGTGATCTATTTTTTCTGAATGTGAGTAATGAATCTAACTTGCTACTGTAGCTAGCAGGAGAGTTCAGGGTTTGCAGCTTGAGTGGAGAGCTGGGTTTCTCACCCCCACCCCCACATCTGGCAGCCCTCACTACTCCAGATAGAGAGCAGAGGGACAGGTCACCCTGCTCTGCTCTAGCAGATAACACAGCCCAACCCAGGGCTGCAAAGCATGCTGAGATGCTGGGGAACTGTGATTTAACTTGAACCAAGAAGGGGTCTGGGGCAGAAGTTTCATAAACCAGTCTGACCTAAATCAATCAAGTCTGATACCACATTCAACCAGGTTTATCGTAAACCAGCTTCCGCCATTTTGAAACTGGTTTATATCCACTGAGCTTCTGTTCTGTTACAGGTTTAAACCAATTTCTGATCACTTAAACTGGTTTATGTGTAACTTCTATCCCTAGTCTTAGCATTCGAGATAAGGCTTGGTGGAAACACATAGATTGGAGGAAGATAATAGTTTTCAAGCTGCCTTACTTCCGGGTGACTCCCAAAGGGAGAATGCAAAAAAAGCTGACCTGCTAAAAAGATAGAGCCTACTTCACATGTGTGCGTGTGCGCTGAACTGTTATTGTGGCCCTGATGCTACAGGAAATATACAAGAGACAAGGACTGTTTCCCCATTGATATCTTTTATTGGACCAATTTTATAGTTGGGAGTGTACCAGGATTAGCCCCTGAAGGAGGCCCTGATGCCCCACAGTGACCACCCTAATTCTCTGTGCTGGGAGCTCTGCCCTGTTCACCTATTGCCTGGCTAGCTCCTAAGTTGTTACAGGCAGCCCTCTCTTCTCTGGGCTTCCTTCTGGCTGCTTACTCAAACACAGCTGGCCCTTGCTCAGCTGTCTCCACCAAAAAATGGCTGTAACCCACTGCTTTCCACCTGTTACAGGGAGAGACGTCAGACCTGAGGAAGGGCACTTTGTGCCTGAAAACTCATCTAACATCCCCACAGCTAAGCAGTTGGTCCAACAAATTATCAATGAAAAAACCAACCCCACACCCATTCATAAAAAGATGGCCATTGTGCCAGTGGGAACAATGGGTGGTACTGGACTGGTCTGGGACACCAACAAAGCAGATGAATGAGGCACCTTCCTGTAACAAATGCTTATGTGCCTAAACTGCTGCCTGGAAACTTGGTTCCTTTCCCCCAAAACATTACCTACTTCCTTGGTGCCATATTAACTCTTTTCATGCAGTATCTCAACAGCACAAGAGCCAAATATTGATGCTTCACTGGTAGGATATCCACTATTTCAGCCAGGAAACAAATCAGTTAATTTTAAATCAGCCTCAGCCTAATGACTTTATCTTTACTGCCCTTGTTTTTTTTAACCAGAGAGAGGCAGATTTCCAGACCCCTTCTAGCTTCCTACGCACACAGCCAAATTGCATTAATCACATCTCTTCTGGCTATCAAGGAACCAGGACAGGATATGCCCCTCTTGACATCCTTTCTTTGAAGTGCATGTGCGTGTGCATGTGTGCGAGCTGCGGGTCAGGAGTGAGGGACACTGTCAGGATTGGGGGGGGCAGGGGGCTGTGGGGCAGGAATGAGGGGTATCAGGAGGGACAGGAGGGCTACAAGTCAGGAGTGAGAGGCACCGGCATGGTCTGGGGGGCAGGGACTGTGGGTTGGGAGTGAGGGGCAGCACCAGGGCTGGGGGGCTATAGCTTAGGAGTGAGGGGCAGGGCACACGCATATCACTGTTCCCCCCACAATTATACACCTCTCTCCCCTCCTTCCACCCTACAGGTGTCCTCTTTTTTTAAACTGGAAATATAGTAACCCTATCTTGCCCTACATAGGCACATTATGGCATAATGGTAATTGGTGACTAAAGGCAACCCATTATGGTCACATGGTGATGCTTACTCGTTATTTTTCTTTTGGGTGCATCTACACTAGCAAGCTAAGTTTCTAAACTTGCCACCATTGTAAGACTGGTGCTAGCAAAATCGGAGGTTTTAACAAACCAAAACCGCACAGGCTACCTAGAAATCAGAGAGGAGTGCAAAGGTGAAGATTATGGATTGCAAATCTACCCTTCTATACACAGTCCCAAGAATACCACCCACCTCAATGTTACCATTCCTTCTGTGGTTGCATCTCTGGTGGGTATCCTACACTAGCATTGCTCCATGATTTGGAACAGACTGACATTCTGCAAGCCATTCTA
>NW_005842331.1:846420-857443 GCF_000455745.1 Alligator sinensis | reverse complement strand
CTGCTGAACAGCTAGGATAGGTTACAAAACCATAGTTGGTCAAGTTGAAAAACCCAGCCCATCTCTTAAAGGCTCTTTTAGTTTGCAGTTTATCATTACTTGTGTGGAGGGCATACACTTGTGATTAGGTCTCCTCTTTCATTTTGCATTAGTTTTTTTTCTGTTTTTTTTTCTTTTTAATAGACAGGAGTTCTTAACTTTGTGATCTTTTATGATATTAACATTTCAAGTGCTTTTTGGACGGGTGCTGGGATCATTCTGCTTGCACCTTGCATGCTGAGGGAAATTAAATTGACCTTCACATTCTTGTTAAATAGGCCCTATAATCATCAGCCATTAGCATCACTCTTGGAAAGCAGTTGCTTTCTAACAAAAAAAATGGGGAAGCAAAGAAGAAATTGATGCCTACATAGAAGAAGAGCAAGGCACTTATGAACCATCATTTCCCTTTTAGTAAGTGAGGTACTGGTGAAGCAAGAGAATATCATCTTCTAAGAAACCCTCTAATACAAATCAACAAGATCTTCCTCAGCTGCAATGCTATTACACTGTCAAACTTTTCTCAAACTGCTAAAGCATCTCCTGGGTTTCCTCACAATAGATTCCTGGAATAACAAGTGAAACACTACATTCAATGCATAGATCTGGAAGAGTGGCACCCTGGGGTGTCTTAAGATCCTTTCAAGGATGATGCAGGATGATATGCAATGCTAGCATTGTTAGGCGTGGGAAGATGAGATAAACCCTGGGATTTCAAATAAGAATCCATAGTGTTAAAAACATTCTGATCTGTTGTGATCTTTCTGAGCTCTTTGCAACAGAAGAACTGGTCTTATATTTTTCCATAATCAAAAAAGTGTGAAAATTAAGCGCTGGCATTTGCTGAGGATGTCACATGTCTAATGTGGGTTCCCACGAGTCTAAAAAAGTTGGGAACCAGTGATCTAGAGCTTTTCCAAAAAATAAGACCCTAAACCAAACCCTTTTTTTTAAAGTTCACTTAAAGTGTGGTTCTGAAAAATTACTCTAAAAGCAGCATCAAGGGGTTCTGTGCTTCTTGTTGTTAGAAGAATTCCAACTAGAATGTGACCAGTTTGCAAGAATAAACTCCTGCAAATTGACAGTGGTTTTCTAAGTGCCAAGCTGTGCTGCTTCTTTCCTATAACCTCACTGCTGGTTATAAAAGACTCCACAGGCCAAATTACAGTTACACCTGCAAAACCTTCCATGGTTTTGTTCAGAAATAACAGAACAGAATTTAATATAAATTCCCTGAATGAACCATGAGTTGAAACAGGAGTAAGAAACAGTAAAATTTAGGATGAAATTCTACACTGTGCCACCCACATGTTGCTGACAACTTTAAGGTGGCCCAAGGTGGCTACCCAAACACTGAGGTCCACCCCCCTCCTAAAAAAACAAACTAATTCACTGTAAAGATTTATGCGACAAACTTTGAGTACTTCTCTGAATCAACCCTCTAAATACCTCTTGGAGATTGCCCTTTGAAGTACATACCTTATTTGCTATAAGAAAAATATGAGACTGCACACTGGATCGTTGGCCCGTGGTGGTCTGGTCTCATATAGCACTTTTCATCCATAGACCTCAAACACCTTTACAAAAGAAGGCCAATAACATTATCCCCATTTTACAGATGAAGAAATTGAGGCACAGTGAGGTCCCTGACAGCAGTTGGGAAACCAATAATAGAGATGGGAACTGAATCCATGTTTTCTGTGTCCCCATCCAGTGGCCTGGAAGCAGGCCATGCTCAGTTTAATCAATCATCACACGACAAAACAGATGGAGGCAGACGGTAACATCCTTGGGGCTCTTCAGAACTGCCATTTCAACCAGGCTTCACTGTGCTGTCTCCCACTTGATTGTGGACATTTTTCATCACTGCTGCTCATCAAGTCTTTTTGGTTTTTGGTTTTTTTGCAAAAATATTTATTTGTATATATAAAAATAAATAAATAAATAAACAAATATATAACTGCACCTCCAACACTCTGCCAAGTGGCCCCTGTGGTTCACTTGGGAGCTCAAAGCACACTAAAAACCCATTACACAGTTCACACCACATATCCATGCACCCATCACCATACTTGTACCCCCACCTGCTGCCCTCCTTAGAGGGCCTGTCATGTGTTTGATGGCAAAAGGCTCCCTAGTAGCCAGAGCAATAAACACACTTTCCCCCCTCCCTTTATAACCCAAATTAACATGCTACTGCCTGGGCCTGCCTGCCTGGCTGCTGTATGACCAGTGGGGTCCTATGCACTAAAGAAAGTGTTATCAGTGCAGCACAGCCCCTCTTCTCCTGTGTTCTTCAGGGGGAAGGGGCCTGATGTTGTCATTCATAGATTCATAGATTGTAAGGCCAGAAGGGACCTTGGAAGATCATCGGGTCCAGCCCTATGCACCAAGCAGGAAAGAGAACTGAGGGTCGGGTGACCCCGGCAAGGTGACCATCCAGTCTCCTCTTGAAGAATTCCAGGGTAGGCATTTGCACCACCTCTGGATGGAGCTTATTCCCCTGTCTGGACACCCTGACTGTGAAGAAGTTTTTCCTAATATTGAACCTCTATTGATCTTCCAGGAGTTTGTGGCCATTACTCCTGGCTTTCCCCTTGGGTGCCCTGGTGAACAATTGCTCACCAAGCCCTTGATGTACACCCCGAGTGTACATCTATAAGCTGCTACCAAGTCCCCTCTCAGCCTTCTTTTCTTCAGGCTGAAGGGTCTCAAATCCCTCAGCCCTTCCTCGTATGGCTTGCCTTTTAAGACTCTGATCATATGGGTGGCTCTTCTTTGGACTCTCTCAAACTTGTCCATGTCCTTATTAAAGTGTGGTGCCCAGAACTGGATGCAGTACTCCAGCTGTGGTCTCACCAGCGCTGAGTAGAGCGGAAGAATCACCTCCTTGGTTTTGCTCGAGATGCATTGATTGATGCACGTGAGAATATTATTTGCTCTACTGGCTACAGCATCGCACTGCTGGCTCATATTCATACTGTGGTCTGTTATTACCCCCAGGTCCCTTTCATTCATGGTCCTAGTCACTTTGGTGCTGCCAAGTCTGTAGGTGTGTTGGGAGCTGCTCATCCTGAGGTGGAGCACTTTACATTTCTCAACATTGAATTTCATCAGGTTTCGATCCACCCAACTTGCCAGCCTGTCTAGGTCTGCTTGTATCTAGCCTATCTTCAAGCATGACCACGCTTCCCCATAACTTGGTGTTGTCTGCAAACTTGGCCAGTGAGCTCTTCACCCCCACATCCAAATCATTAATAAAGATGTTGAAAAGTACTGGACCAAGCACCAACCCCTGTGGGACTCCACTGCCCACTTCTCACCAGGATGACACAGATCCGTTCACTATGACTTTCTGGGTCCTATCCTGCAGCCAGTTTCTCACCCACCTGACTGTCTCAGAGTTAAGCCCACAATCCTCCAATTTTCTCACGAGGCCATCGTGGGGTACTAGATCAAAGACCTTTTGGGAGTGTAGGTATACAAAGTCAACCTGCTCTCCCATGTCCAGGTGGCGAGTTACCTGGCCATAGAAGAAGATGAGGTTGGTAAAGCAAGACCTGCCTGCAATGAAGCCATGCTGGCGGTCATTCAGAATCTTACCTTCTGCAAGTTTATCGCAGATAGACTCCTTGATGAACTTTTCTAGGATTTTCCCTAGGATGGAAGTTAGGCTGATTGGCCTACAGTTACCTGGGTTCTCCCTCCTGCCCATCTTGTGGATGGGAACTACATTACCCCTCTTCCACTCCTCAGGGACTTCTCCAGAGCGCCACAAGTTGTGGAAGAGTTTCGCCAGGGGTTCCGCAATGACTTCGGACAGGTCCTTCAGCACTCTCGGATGAAAATCATCTGGTCCCACTGACTTGTATATGTCTAATTCTTTTAACTGGTCATATACCAATTCTACGGCAATAGTAGGACAGCGATTATTCCTACCGTGCTCATCCTGTACTCTACCTGGCATGGTTTTCCCCTTGGTCTGGTGAAAGACCAAGGTGAAGTAGTCATTCAGGAGTTCAGCTTTCTCCTGAGTGCTGGTAACCAGCTCTCCTGAATTGTTGAGCAATGGCCCCATACTCCCATTTGTTTTCCTTCAGTTTCTTGTGTACCTAAAGAAGGACTTCTTGTTGTCCTTGATTCTCGTTGCTAATCTAAGTTCAGTCACCACTTTAGCCTTTCTTATGTGTTCCCTGCAAGTGTGGGGAATGTCATCTCTATAGTGGTTGTTGGGTCTTTCTTCCTGCCCAGCCCTTTACACCACATGCCCAGAAAAGAAAAAAAAAATGTAATATCTGTGTATGAAGATCTGATCTTAAGCATACAGGAGCCTGAACACTCCCAAGCCAGTCTACTCTGCCCCTTCATCGGTAGGGTTTGAGAGAAAAGAACTTACAGTTCAGTCCAGCTGTCCAGCAGCATGGAGTGGTGCCCTGCAAACTTAAAGAGCACGCTGAGTGTGTGTCAGGTGACAGGGTGGTACGTCTCTAGCTCCAATGCAATCTAAAATGTACACTCAGGGGCTTCCAGCCTGCATGAGGCAGTGATTTACTACACTATTTCACACACAGGGGCATGTGCAGCCTAGGGGTATGCTATAAACTGCTAGAGGATATGTGAAAGGAAGGAATGAGAAAGTAAGAGGTGGAAATGGGGAAAAAGATGGGGAGAGGAAAGATGAAAAAAGCAACTTAAAATATCTCTTAGGTTGTTGAAGAAGACACAGCAACAGTGTCATGGCATAAAGTGTTATGTTTTTATTATCCGTAACAGAGAATTATAGGAGTACCCAGCAGTACAATAAACTCAAAAGGGGCATGTGACACAACATGAACTGCTGTAGTTTGCAGGTGGGAAGGGTGAAAAGTGTGGATAATAAGGTTCATTCAACCTACAGATTTCTCTATAACCCCAATACCTGCCTTTTCTGAGTGCCACCTCCATGGTATATCAGGATCTTCTCAAGTTCATGAGACAAAGCAGATGCTTTCCTCTGATTAAGATCTACTCCCCCATCAAAGCATGGTCCATTTACATAAGCAGCTTTCAAGATACTAGCAGGAACTACTCACAAGAAGTCCTCTCTGCTTTGATGAGAGAAGAGAATAATAGACACCCCACAAGGATACTGTTATTGTTACAGGCAAGTTGACTTTGACTGGAGAACTTAACTTTTAATTGACACAGGAGTTGATGCAGGTAGGCAGAAAGGTGACTATTAAGAAGATTGTGCCATTCACAGCACTTGCATCCACTGCATCATTGCTGATTAAAGAATTAACAATCTGAACTAGGGGAAAACGTAGACTCTTCAAAACAAATACTAGTAGCTTACTGTAAGGAAGTCCAGGCCAGGGCTTCATCCCACATTCAAATTATTGAACACAGTTTGAGCCAACAAGGGAAGAGCATAGGGATGTTTTGGAGTTTTAGCATTTGAAGAGGAGGAGAATTTACTACGGAGAGGAGGTGCACCAGTCAACTGTACTCTCTTCCCACAGTAGGGATTTTTTAAATTTAAAACATGACTTCTTTGAAGTTAAGAAGCCAAACAAAGCACTAGGAGGGCACTGGGTGTTTGTGTACATGCCTGCATACTCTGTTTAATTTAATACATCTTAGAATCACCCTCTATCTAAAAATCACCATAACATGTGCAGCCAGCCCTGCAGCTCCAGGGTCATCACCATGAAGAGAACTCTTGGATGGTTTGTGGCATCTAGGAAGGGCCACAGCTATCTTCTCTTTCAGTGTTACTACAGGAAGATAAATAGCTGGGAAGATGATGTGCTCACATTCCTGTGAAGGACAGCAGCTGCTTGATATAACATCAATGGGAAGAGAAATGCTGTAAAAGTCTAATGGCTAAAGTCAAAAGGGTGGAATGAAAACAGGGAAGCAGACCATTACTACATAAGGGTGTGATTTAAATGAAGGCTTCAAAAGCCTATATGTAATTAAGAGTATTTTCTATCGGAGCTTGGCCCTCAAGCACTCTGATGAAATAAGCCCAATGGGACAATTTGTCAGGAAGTCCTATCTTTACATGTCACAGCCAGGAAGCAAGCTGGTGCGATTTTGGGTCAATACTGCTTGTCAGACTGCATCAGGTCACTGGACCAGTAAACTGGGTATCCTACAGGGTATGGCAATAACCTGGGCCTTCAGAGAAATCTGGAAGGAAAACCACAACGCTGATTTTGCCAATAGTACCTGCAGGTGAGACAAATCTTGTGCGTTGAGGTACCTGCAGATTGCCACTTTCTGAAGCATCCATAACTACCTTCCATGATGGATTCTGCCTTTTATTAGTGTCTCTCTGTATTTGCACTGAACTGGACCCTACATTTTGCACTGGACCCTACATCTTGGTTCCAAGGTAGTTGGTGCTATGGGGATGCCTGTTTCGAAATAATTGTTGTCTGAGAAAAAGGCAACATCAACCTATAGAGCTTAGGTGCTGCAGACAATGAACAACAATGAAAGTCAAACTGTGACATTCCCTTACCCAATTTAATGGTATTGCAGCCTTCTGAATATTAATTCCCCTACTCCCCCTGCCTCTCCTCCAAGTCCCTGCTACTTAATGAAAAGGTCAGGCTTTGTAATCACTTAATTTCAATGCATTGTTGTTGAAAGATGTCAGAATGACAGCCCTGGATTTGATTAGCATTTTCATCACATTCTCCAACACTGCAGTCAGTACCAGGGAGGCAGCTTCACCAGTTGAAGCAGCAGTGGGAGAACTATTATAAACTATCCTTTAACTACCCTGTCCACCTAACACAGCTCAGAGCAGTACTGTAAAGGTGCGAGTTCAGACGTAACACAGCTAGCTTCTGTGTTTACGAAGAAAAAAGAGACAGTGCAGACAGGTACGGGGTAAACTTCCTGCCCACTAAAACATCTAATAACTTGCTACAAGCCTGCTTAATGAGAAGCAAGTTAAAGCCTGGCTTATTCAGTCCTTGGTTTGTTTGCTGCAAGTGCCCAAAAGGGGGCCCAGAATAGTAGGTCTTGTGATGTGAAGCCAAGTTCACTGGACACTGGTCTGAAACTCCTAACCTTATTTCATATGTGCCTCTGAAAAGCTATTAGATGTAACAACTTTCAGCCATTACTGATCTGTATTGGATCCAAACCAGCTGAAATGAAAGGCTCCATATCTCATTATCAACTGACTGAGCCCATCCATTTCCCCAGACAGAGACTTTCTTTTGAGATGCACAAACAGATTAAGGTCATTGTCAAAACGATAGGTCTATGTCACCCTTGAATAGCTTGATGGAGACAGCAAATCAACAGTAGCTTCAAGGGATAACAGATAGCAAGTTACTTGAGGGAAAACAAACCATTACTGACAAAGGTGAGAACACCCAATTTCTCCAGCCTGAGGACTCCAGTGCTCTGGGATTTCTCTGACTGGAATTAATCAAATAGACACTATACAACATACATAAATGTCTACTTTTATAAGATAAAATAGCATTCTGCAGACTCTGCTCAATCCGGCTTGGAGTGGTCAGTATTTTTCTTATGCATTAATAAGACCCAAATATCATCAGCAATCCCTCACAGTTGAGGACGGTTGTCTTTCATTATTGCTTTAACTGTGGGTCCAAAGATGACTGATGAGTCTGATCCAGGACTGACAGTGTTGCAACTCAGGCACACATTTCCATGTGAGGCGGGTGGCTATGGATTCTGATGTTGTTTCTGCCGCTCCCATTTTTCCATCTCCTGTTGTTGTCATATGCTTTCAAAGTACTGAGATCTCGACGGTCCTGATGTTTGCTTGTGAGAGGATGCTAATGTTGGTGCATCTGTCTTCCCACCTGTGGATGTGCTGGCTAGCAGTACAGCTCTGCCACCAGGAGCCAATATAGCCAATGCTTCAGGAGAGGATTCTGGTTCATTTGCTACATTTGTTTTTGAGCCTAAACAGCAAAGTCATTGGCTAAAAGGGATCCTGTTCCCAAGGGGAATTTTATTATGTATCACTGTGTATTGGGTATATGAGGGTAATGCCTACTAGATGGAGGGTGGAGTAAAAACTCATGATCCCAGTGGCCATGTCCACACAACTGTGGACATTTGATTCCCCAGGGACAACTAGCAGCAGTACACCTTGTGCTGCTGCTGCTAGTTGACCCTGGAGAATGCCTGTGCCATACGCCCTCTGTGCGTGGCAGGTTACCCCAGGTGCAGTAGAGGAGGCTGGGCCCCTTACCTGGGGTCCTGAGGGCCTCCTGGTGCTGCAGCAGTGGTGATCCTGCTGCTTGGAGCTTTGCTGGCAGCCGGAGTGCAGCTCCGGCTGGCCATGCTCTGGTTTTGAGCAGCATGCACTGCCCCTGCAAGCGCCACTCCACCTTTTTTTTGTGAGAGATTTTTTGACCCCTGAATGTCCAGGGATCAAAAAAAAAAAACCCATGCTGCTCCCTTGCAGTGTGAAAACTAGCTGAATGTGCAGTATGTGGCACCCCAGACGTGTCTGCAGTGCCACATATCGCACAGCTGCACTCATCTGGATGCGGCCAGTGTGTCTGAGGATCCTGCTGCTAACAGCACCAGAAATTCCCAGTTACCCAGTATGAAACAGTTACAAAAAGAATAACTATTAGGCTGTCAATGCATGGAGAGCTGTATGGGCAAAAGATGCTTTGATACAGAAATACTGTACGAGTAACGTCATCTATCCCTATATACGTGGTAGGCATATTTTAAAAAGTGACTGATTGTGTTGCCTTTCTAAATTCAGCAGCCATGAGGGTAAAGGGCACTGGGGGTTTTCTACCCTGCTTTGGATCCTCTGGGAGGATGCAACTGGCAGCTGCAATGGTATAACCATCTCTTTCTGAAGACCCGCTCCTGCCTGTCACCTGGTGTAGCCATTACAAACATTTTAGACCTGTGGAAGTAAGTTTAACGAGGCCTCTTACTTGACTAGGAGGAGAGACAAAGAGAAGAGAAGAAGATGCTGGTGCTATGTGTTTCAAAATGTTCTAAGATAAGGAAAAAACCTTCATGCCTTGTTTTGTCTGTGTGCAGATGTTAACCTTCTCCTTTCCACCAAACTAGAAGCTGATAACTGTTCCCAAAACATAGTGGTTTTTTTTTAAATAAGTAAACTGCTTACGTGTGACAAACAAATGATCAACATCTTTCTGTTTCTCTCAAGGTTGCTTTGTCTGAACCCTGCATCTTTTTTCTCTGTCTAAAGTATAAATATGCTTGTAAACTTGTAGAGGTCAGAGTTCCTTTAAGAGCTCTCCCTGTGATCACTTGTATAGTTTTAAATAAACCTAGATGACTCTGCCAATTCTAATACAACCACAACGCGAAGTTTGATTTCTTCCACAGACCCATCATGCTATGTCCTTCATTTGCTCTTTTCTACTCTGAGCACACCCCTAGTAAATCAACTGCTAGACCTGGACATCTACAGACAAGCATTGTAAGTGGTGGATGAGGAGTCTATGACATGAACTCACTGAATGCTACTGAGGCCAGTTACTGTGATGGAACAAGTGTATGTGTCATGTTCCAGCAGTCAGTACTGATATGCCAGATGAGGATTTTCAGACCTCAGGCTGAGGGGTGAAAGAAAGATCTCTGCTTCAGGAACTTAAACTTGGCTAAACAGCATCTTAAAGTGGAATGCCAGTGAAAATGTGTATCTTGGATTTTCAACCAAACCACTGGAAAAAGAGAGAAACATTCTTCTTTATATACTGACTGTACTGTAAACCCCTGATGTGCTGCTATCATGGTTATTCTACATCTTTTCATGCTCGTTGTACTGAGTAATCTGCCCAGCAAGATAATAATCAGTTCATTAATCAGGTAATATATTTTAACTGCATTGTAAGTATGTTAGCCTTTGTACCACATGCTGTGTTTGCCAGGTTGGACAGAGGGGGAGTATGTACTGAACCCTTTTTTTTTTAATAAAAGGAATACTACATAAACATTAGGCATTTGGTATTTGCCATAGGAAGACAAGGAACAATCAGTGCCTTACACACGGTGATCAAAAGGAAGGCGCAGGCACTGAGCTGACCCTGCTCAGCTGGATAGGTTCAGAAATCCCTCTTTAAAAGGCTTGGGGTTATATTTGGGATTAAAACTAAAGGGCCTGGGCTCTACATATCTAAGGGACTGCCTCCTCCTTTGCACTCCATCATGATATCTCTGGCCAGCTGATAGTAATGACCTGCAAATACCCTCTGTGCCAAGTTTGTTGAAAATAGGTGGGAGATGGTTCCTCAGTTCCAGAACTCCCTCCTGCCTTGAAGCCATCAGAGCCCAAGCCTGAACATCTTCTGAGAGCACTGTAAGACCTTTTTCTTGGGATAGGCTTTTAGCTAGTTGGGTTAGGTTTTGGGGTATTGTTGGGGCATCGTTTGGGGAGCTATTTCATGACCTACTATGTTATTGTTATGTTTTATCTGTTTTAATAATTTATGTTGTTTTTATTGTAAGCCACCCTGAGCCTTTTTTTTTTTTTTTAGGGAGGGCTGCATATAAATCAAATTATTAAATTAATAAAGCCTGCAGAAATCTGCTCCTAAGACTGCTGAAGTCTAACAGCACCTGCAGGGCACAGTAATTGCTTTCCTGGATGCCAAAAGACCTGACAGATACAGGTCAGAAGAAATACACAAATCCATCCTGGGTAATTTAAGTCCGGATTCTTGGGGAATTAAACATACTGGTACCAGCAGCTGCTCACAGGCCTAGCCAGGATCACTAGCAAGCTCAGGAAGGTGAGAGGTCCAAGCAGATGGGACACAGGTGGTAGAAGGCGCTTCCCCCTCTTGAACGTGGGGCCACACCTATGAGGTGTGCCAATTCACAACTATCATATACATCATCTCTTTTGCCCACCACATGAGATGGGGAAGAAAAGCAAAGAGCACCCCAAAATGGGGGTCTTCAAGAGGAGGTTAGATAGGCATCTGGCTGGGGTCATCTGAACCCAGCA
>NW_005842331.1:842231-846389 GCF_000455745.1 Alligator sinensis | reverse complement strand
TTTCCTGCCTATGCAGGGGGTCGGACTCGATGATCTATTGAGGTCCCTTCTGACCCTAACATCTATGAATCTATGAATCTCACAGCAAGCCACAGCAATGGGAGCACAAGCAGTTTTCCAACACTTGAGGACCAAGGGGGAGGAAGAACTCAATCAGTTGGGATGCTCTGCTGCACGTGAGAACAGAAGCAAGAAGCCTGTTTTGTAGATGAGGTGCAAGGAGCAGGCCTGGGGAGCTTGTCTTCTTTTCCCTTGTGAACCAGTACAGCAGGGATGGAAAGAGTTCCAGCTTAAATATCTCCCAGAAAAATAAATAAAATCACCCACAAACCTGGTACCAAATTAGCTGAACACATGGCTCTGTGAATTTTGTCTGAGCATTTCCAGTTTAATGACAGCCTGAATTGCTGCTCAGTGAACCAGGGTTATCTCCCCCATGCATTACCAGTCTGGCAATCAGAAGGGAACCTGGCAAGTAGAGCTAAGAACAAGGACAAAGTAATCTGCTCTTGGAGGCTTGCTGCCAAGAGACAGAGCTGCCTGCCTGCTAGCAGTGGCAGTGCTCCCACCAGGGACTCGGAGCAAGAGTTCCACTTTCCTGCCAGCAACCGTGTGTCATCGGCAGGGCAGCCCATCTGCTACTTTCACCACCTGATGGAAGCAAAGGGAGACATTGGAAGGGACCAGCAGGAGTTAAGGAAATAGCCTCTTGGCTCATCTATGCCATCAATGCACTCTTTGTCCTTGCTCTTGCACTGCAAGGCCATGGCAAGGTGTGATGATGACCCTTTAGTGCCTGAAGCCACAGTGCCACATTGTACAAGAGAACTGTGCTTTAAGTTCCTAGGGGAAACAGAAACTCTCAGCCCTGCTGGCTGAGATGTTCCAGTACAGGCTATCAGGGATCATCATGTTTGACATGACCCTTGGAGTAGGCTTTGCCAAATGTCACTAATTCATCCTCGGCAGTGAATTACTGGCCTTGCCCCCAGGCTCTGGAAAGCTAACAGTATCACAGCTTGGGCACTGTGTTCTTGGCTCACTGCTAATGGTGTAATAGAATTTCACCTAGAGCCGTAGCCCTTTCCACCAGCCATATGCAGGGGGGTTGTTCAGCTCCAGTTTACTGAATTTCTGGCAGTATTATCTTTTGGCCACAGCAGACTGAATAGGAGGCACCTGGGAGCCAATACTCAGAAAGTGCTTTGGCATAAAAAGGCTAAAGAACTGGGGCTGTCATGGGCTGAACTGCATAGGTTGTAAAGATACAAGTTATCTAACTGTTTGCTCCCCAATATCAGCTTCAAAGGCCTGGCATTTTTTTCCACAACAACATTATGATGAATCTTTGAGGTATAGTGCTTTCCTCACAACCAACACACCATGAGTAATGTTCCAACTTTCCTTTTAACTCAGCAGAAACTTGTCCCTTGCTGGATGTCTGCCCCTGGCGCAACAGCTCAATTTCCACTGGGTTTGGGGAGGCCCACTCTTGGGTGCAGCGTTAAGGAGCAGGGCTCACTGGACTGCAGGCTCTTTGGGAACAACAAAGCCCAGCCAGCCCTGTCTCCTTCTGCACCACAGATCTTTTAGCAACATCTGCTTCCTCCTGCTGTCAGGTCCCAACCGCTCCTAAGGGATAGTGTTAACTTAACTCGGCTGTTGCCTTGTACTAGAGAGTAGAAAGCCGAGTCCCCTCCCTTTTCTTTTAAATAAAATGTTGTTTCCAGAGCCAAATCAGTTCCAAATTAAGTTCCAAATTTCAACCAAACAGAGCTCAACCGTTCAAGTCTGCGTGGCACTACTACCGGCAAGAATCCTACCTCCCAGACTCATCGGTCTGGGACTTCAGATATGCAGAGGAGATACCATCTTCTCAGCCTTGAATGACTCAAGTGTAGTTAGAGAGCGAAGGCCTGTCCTTTGCATTGCAGGTAGGCTGATCCCTGTGAGAGTCTACAAATGCCTCCAAATGTGAGCGTCTTGGCTACACAATTTATGGAGATGGGAGATTGCTTCTGGGCTTCCCCCTAGCTTGCTCCTTCAGCCTTTTGGCTAGGGGCAAGCAAGACTAAGAGGCATCTGAACTCCAAGGCCTCCAGGCTTGGGGCTTGCATGTAGGGTGTCCTGGTTTGTGAAGAAGATGGGAGGACAGAAGAGCTCCTGTTCGCAATTCAGAGCTATGGGCAGCTGCTTTTGTAGCATGGTCCAGTGCCAGAGTGGGAGGTGGCACATATGCACATCAGCAGCTAAGATCAAAGGAGATGGCACTGAGCCTGTTGTTTTCAGGCACCCAGGGCAAAGCCAGCCCTTTGCAGCTGCTGGCAGCTGCCCTCTACTCACTGGGAGGTGGGAAAGGGTCCTGTTTTGTTTAGCTATGGCAGAAGGAAAAAATAGCATCTGAGCTTCTGGGTGTGTTGAAGAAAAATGAGAGTGGGCTCCCATTTGCAAAGAGGAAGGGATAGACAGAGGGGAATAGAAAATTAGGACTGGGGTCAGTGCATCATGCTGAGGGCAAGCAAACATATTGCAAGACATGCTGGTTGCCTATACCTCAACAGTGCAGGCTAATCTAAACCTCCCACTTTCTGCTCCTGCTACTCTCTGCATCCTCCTGGAATCCCATCTCCAGACCCCTCACCAGCTTCCCCTCAGCTCCACACTTACAGAATCACAGATGCTAGCAACATGGGAGACTTCTCTGTTAATGCAGCTCCCTGGCCCTCACCGCTGAGCATACCAACTGCCTCCTCCCATCCGTTCCATTACCAACTCTCCTGACCCCATGCTCCTTTTCTTCATTCCCCCATTCAGCATCTAAACCAGGGGCGGGCAAGTATTTTTGCTGGAGGGCTGCGTAACGAAGTTTGGTGAGCTGTCAAGGGTCACAAGGGTAGCCCTGCCCCTTGACAGGTGTTCCGACCCTGGTCACCATCTTCAGGCTGGAAGTCCTGCCCCTAACCCCTGACTTTTGCCACCAGTAGTCCCTCCCCTTGCCCCCAGAAGTATTCCTTTTGGGAAGGGGGTTTGCCATCTCGGGACCAGAAAACAAACCAAATCACAGTAAAAGCTCTGTTATCTGGCATCCCCCGGGAATGGGGGATGCCAGATTACAAAATCTGCCAGTTAATTGAGTGGCTCAGGCCACCGCTTCTCCCGCTGCGTCTGGGGTGTCCCGCGCCCCTCCCACACCATCGCCGCCCTTCCACCGGCCCTGCAGGACAGGGAGGCGGGCTCTGAACAGCACTGCGCAGCCTGTTATGCCCCCAGGCTGTGGGGGCTCAGCAGCGCGGCTGCTTTGCCCTGGGCCATGGGGCTTGGAGAAACTGGAAGTGCCATGATGGGCACTTCCAGTTTCACTTTATCTTACAAGCTGGCATGTGGTTAACTGAGCATGCCGGCTTCATAGTATCATAGTAGCTAGGGTCAGGAGGGACCTGAACAGATCATCTAGCCTGACCCCCTGCCACAGGCAGGAATGAATGCTGGGTTCACAAGACCCCAGACAGGTGATCGTCCAACCTCCTCTTGAATTTGCCCAAGGTAGGGGCGAGGACAACTTCCCAGGGAAGTTGGTTCCAGATTTTGGCCACCCTAACTGAAAAATATTGCCTTCTGATCTCTAACCTAAACCTATTCTCCATCAGTTTATTACTATTGCTCCTCGTCACCCCAGGTGGTGCTGGGGAGAAAAGAGCTCTACCTATTTGCTGTTGATCTCCCCTGATGAGTTTGTAGGCAGCCACCAGGTACCCCCTCAGCCTCCTCTTGCTGAGGCTAAGCAGGTTCAGGTCCCCCCGGCTCTCCTCATAGGGCCGGTCCTGCTGCCCTCTCATGAAGCAGGTGGCCCGCCTCTGAACCCTCTCCAGGCTGACCACATCCCTTTTGAAGTGCGGTGCCCAGTACTGGACGCAGTACTCCAACTGCCGCGTGACCAAAGTGGCATAGAGGGGGAGTATCACCTCTCTGGACCGGCTTGGGAGGCATCTTTGGATGCATGACAAGTTATGGCTGGCCTTGCTGGCTGCGGTCTGGCATTGGCGGCTCGTGTTCATCTTGGAGTCAGTAATGACTCCGAGATCCATTTCTACCTCTGTGCTTTCAAGAAGGCTCCCCAGCCTGTATGTATGCTGTGGATTCCTTCTCCCAAGGTGCAGC
>NW_005842331.1:823169-841497 GCF_000455745.1 Alligator sinensis | reverse complement strand
CTGACTGAAGGCTTGATAGAGCTATCCCCAAGATTGTCCCTACCTCTGGTAGGTGGGATATCCCGGTCCCTGTTCAAGAAAACAGAGGCAAAGAAACTGTTAAAAATATCAGCTTTCTTGTCTGGCGTAGCCACAAGATTACCCTTTGCATCTTGCAGGGGCCCTACATTGCCTGATGCCCTCTTCTTGTTCCCAATGTACTTGAAAAAGGACTTTTTGTTGTCCTTAATCCTGGATGCTAGCCTGAGTTCCAGCTCTGCCTTGGCCTTCCTAATAGCCCTCCTATATTCACGGGCCGAGGAGGAGTACTCCTCCTTGGTGATAGTTCCTCCCTTCCACTGGTTGTATGCCCCCCTTTTAGTCCTCAGGCATTGCTGAATGCCCTTGCAGAGCCAAGTGGGTTTCTGAGCACTCTTACCCCCCTTGCTTCTCTCAGGGACTGTTATCCTTTGGGCCTGGAGGATCGCCGGCTTAAGGTATGACCATCCCTCGTGGACTCCCATCGCCTCTACCTTCTGGGCCCTCACTACCTCCCCCACTAGTCTCTTAAGCTCATTGAAGTTGGCCCTTCTGAAGTCAAGGGCTTTAGCCTTGGTGTAAGCCCTTGACACCCTGCGTTGGATACTGAAATCCAGCAGGTGATGATCGTTATATGCCCAGGTTGTCAAGGACCTGCAGCCCCCTCACCAGGTCATCCCCCGTGGCCAGGACCAGGTCCAGCAAGGCATTACCCCTAGTGGGGCTGTGCACTTCCTGGATAAGTTGAAGGTCCTGTAATACAGCCAGGAACCTACGCGAGCGGTCAGACCTGGCTGTCTGCTTCTCCCAGCAAATGTCTGGGTAGTTTAGGTCACCCATAACAATAACATCCCTTAACCTAACCGCCTCCATAAGCTGACTGGAGATGTCCTGGTACAGCTCTTCCCCCTGGTTGGGTGGTCTGTAGTAGACACCCACTGTAAGGTCCCTTTCGCCACACCCACCTTGTAGTTTGACCCATAGTGCTTCTGCCCGACCCTCCTCTAACCTGAAGCTAAGTAAGAGGCTTGTAAGATGCTGGTTAACAGAACTTTTACTGTATATACTAAAAATCAAATATTGACAATAATGTATATTAATTTTATTTTTAAAAGATGTTTTGTCCTGATTTGTGTGTGTATGTCTGTGTGTGTACTATATATCGAGGTGATTGCATAATAGCTCAAAATGAGGTCTTACTCTTGTAGATTGTAGGGGAGTGTGGAGGGGTGGTGGTGTATGGAGGGGTGGATATGGGGCTTGTGGGGAGCTGTGTGTGTGTGTGTGGATTTGTGCATATGTGGGGTGTGTCTGGATGTGGATGGGTGGTTATGGGGGTTTGTGGGGGGGTGTTGGGAAGTGTGGGTGTGTGTGTGGGTGGGTAGGGGTTTGTGGGGTATGTGGAGGGGAAGAGTGACAGGGTGGGTGTGAGGTATGCTTGGGGGGATGTGGGTGTGGCGGGGTGTGTTTGCATAACAGCGAGCAGGGCTCCCCCCAGAGGAATGAGGTGTGTGTGTGTGTGTGTGTGTGTGTGTGTGTGTGTGAGGGGGAGATGCGTGTGGGGGTGTGGGCCTTGTGGGGGAGGGTGTAGATGGGTGTAGTGTTTGTGGGGTTTGTGATTGTGTCTGGGTGAGGGTGGGGTTGTGGGACTTGCAGGGGAGGGTATGTGGGTATGGTGGGGTGTGCATGGGACCACTGTGTGCGCCCCCCTGAGCCAGTGAGCACCCGCCCCCACCATGAAATAGCCCAGAGCCCATGCACCCTGCGGTGCCTCCCCACCACCACCAGTAGCACACAACCCCAGTGTGCCCAGTGCCTGCTCAAAATTCACCCCTGCCAGAGAGGATCAGTCAGAACCTATGTACAGCGCTGTGACAGGTACACGATCTGGGCCGACCTAAACGTGGCCCACACACCTGTTCCTGGGGGCAACCGCCCGCCTACTCGCCTGCCATGCCTTGTTGTTAATTCATTGATTAATAGATATAATTAAGCAGGAGACTGCCCATTTCTTTCCCCGCTGCCAGGGGGCGCTATCTGCAGCTCCTTTTCCTCCCCTACACCGCAGTCCACACCTCGCCAATGGAACAGATGTTCCTAATTATGCTCTTTTTGTCCTCTCTGAGCCTCCTCAGTTACGCCACCCCGTCTCTGGGGCTCCCCCAATAATGCCCCCTCCTCTGGGGCTTCTCTGCAACTGCCCCCTCTCTGGGGCTCCCTGGTAGTGCCGCCCCCTCTCCAGGGCTCACCACACCTGCATTGGGGCTTCTCAGTAACTGCCCCCTTCTCTGGGCTTTTGCCCCCTCTCAGGGCGCTCCTCAATACTGCTGCCCCCACTCTGGGTCTTCTCTGTCAGGCCACCCTCTCTCGGGGCCTTCTCTGTCAAGCCGCCCTCTCTGGGCTCAACATGCCCGCACTGGGCTTCTCAATAAGGCCGCCCCCTCTCTGGGGCTCACCAGGCCCTCACTGGGGCCTCTCAGTAAATGCCCCTTCTCTGGGGATTCTCAACTGCCCTTCTCTAGGGCTGGGGTCTATGCACCCCGAACGCTGCGCCCTCCCTGGCACTGGGGTCCTCACACTCCTCTGTGAGTTCCCTATGAGGCCTCCTCCAACCCCTAATAGCCTCTCCCAAACAACAACATAAACACAACCCCTTCGGCTATAACAAAAAACAGAAGCCAACCAGCCCAAACAACATTCGGTCCTACCAGTGACCCTTTAGCTCTCAGATGCAGCCCCTGCATCAGGTTTCCCCTCTCTCCCAGGGCAGAGAGCTCCTTCCTTTTTGGCAGCTGGCAGGGAACTGCCTCTAGCCCCTGCCCCTAGGGTTTATAAGGGAGCCAGACCCTGCCCCTTCTGGTCAGCTGACCTTCCCTGGTTGCCCCGGCAACCCACAGCTGGGCTCCTTATTTCCTGCTAGGGCTTCCTCCCTAGCAGTTTTCCCCCTCTTTGGGAGCAAGGCACCTCAGTGCTCTGTGACAAGCGCCAACCTGGTCCGCTCCGAGCTGCATCTGCTGTGCACCACCCTCCCGTGGCGTGTCCTGCTGCCCCCTGAGCACACAGCCAGGTTGGGGCGGCTCCACACGGGCTCCAGGAAGCTGAAGCAGGGAACTGCCAGTAGCAGGAGAAGAAGGAGCTATTTCCTTCCCCCCCCGCGCTGAACAACAGCTTTTGTGCCATGCCACCACTGCTGAGCCTGGCTGGGCGAGCCCAGAGCAGGCGCGGGGCGTGCAAGGTCAGGGCTGCATGCACGGGTCCCCGCTGGTACTGCAGGGCTGGGGCCAGTGACAGCAGGACAGCTAGAAGAAGCCGCCTGCCACCTGGGCTGCCTAGAAAGGCAGTTCCACTATGGAGCCATCCAAGCCCTGCTGTGTGCCCAGGGGGCAGCAGGACATGCCATGGCTGGACTGTGCCTGGGGCAGGGGACTGAGAGACCTGCTGCGGACTGCATCCGGCCTACAGGCCATATTTTGCCCTCCCCTGATCTAAACTCTTCCCTTCCTCTGTGCACACCTGGAAGCCCCCTTGAGCCCTCACTCTGCCTTTCCTGTTTTGCTTCTGTTGGGAAGTTTGAGGATTTGTCTTTTCGCCTCTATCTATTTCTAATGTTCATTCTGAGAGAAGGCAGAATGAACACTCACAAGTCTATACATTTTAAAACCTCCAGAAATGTTTTCATGGCTTTTTTTTTCTTTTTAAAAAAATCAAAGAAAAGAGAGTTTTCTTTTGACCTGTTTGGATGTTTGCACCCCCAACATTGCAATGCTGCAGTAAAGAATGAGTCAGAAAGTGAAAATGGCTGTGGACTATACACTATTCAAAGGCCCTTTCCGTCAGAAGAAAGAGGCTTTGGCGTGATTGAGAACAGGACCATGCTCTTTATCTAAAAGACATGAGAAAATTTAGATTTTGAAAGTCTCTTAGTACTGAATCAATGTGTTGGGTTACTAGTAGCGAAATAATGGAATTGGGGTTTTTTTCTCTTTTTTTTTAATGTATGATTTGAACCTGACAGTGTCTTTTTAATATTAAATACAAAACTCTCTTTGTATTCTACATTCAAAAACCAATACAAATAACATTATCTTGGGAAAATAATATAAAATACAACAAATCTACGTCCACCTGAGAGGAAACAAAGTCAAGAAATTGTGCCATCAAGCCTAGTAGGTTAAAACATTTCTAAATGAAAAGGATCATTATATTTATTTTTTAAAATATCCCGGTGCTGTAGCTTTGTGTATTACCCAGTTCTTGCCATCTCTCATTCTGAACCCACAGCACAACTTCCTTTCCATCCACTCAAAAATGCTGACATCTCTTTCAAAGGCAATACTCTTCCCAACTACACAGAAACTATTGCTTAAGCTTAGTTGTGCAAAAGATTATTCTAAGGTTGGAAATTATAGTAAATTTAAGCAGCAATTCCAAGTTGCTGTGAAGAGATGGGCACTTTGACAGCTGCCTTTTTTCCCTCCCCTTTAGAAATATCCTCCCTCCTATCAGTCCACCAGGGCTTTTTGGATTCTTAGCTAAATCTTTAGATCAAATAGCGGTCTCAAATCAAGTTTTAATCAGGCATTCAAATCACTGCAGGTAGGCTCATTCAGTAGCCTCAGGGACTCAGTACCACTGCGGCAAGAACCACTGACGCATTAGACTCCGAGATGCAGTGCTGAAGGTGGAGCTCTGATACAATGAAACTGCCAGGGGCCCTGACACATGAGACTGCTAACTCAATAGTCAAGATAAGCTTCTGTTAATGCCTCTAGTGCATCACAAAAGACACCAAACTTTGGAAGCACAAAAGATTGCATAGGCTATTTCCCAGAAGCCCAAGGCTCCTACTAAATTTACATAAACAAGTCATCCTCACCTGCCTGTCTGATATCAAGATCACTTTTCTACATGCCACGAGGGGAACTTTGCATAGGCAGTGGAGCCTTGCACTCAGACTGTTTGCCCTTCTACACATCATGGCTCTACAGGTAACACCTGAGCAGTTAACTGATCTCCTGAGGCTAGTCAATGATTAGAAAATCCACAGAAGGGCAAGAGGTAGTTACTACATTACGTAGGCTATATTAAGAAGCCTGCTCCTGTAATGAAACCCTGACAGCTACCACAGCAATACTGAAGAGTTTAATTTTCTGAAAAGTTACGTCTTCCTGTTAAGCCTCATGGAATGGAGTGGTTGCAACTTGGTAAAGATATAAAATAAATGGATAGGATGTGGAAAACTTTCATTTAAAAAAACAAAGTATTTCAGGTTTTACAAAAGAGTCCTCCCTTGTTCCTACTGGCTCAGATAGTCTCCTCCACATTCAGAGCCAAGGAATGTAACATAGGTCTGTCTACTTGATTTATTTTTTACTTTTGGTCATAGATGATACGGTGATATGAGCCAAAATTTCTAAGAAGCAGAATTTCCAAAATCCTCAGCACTGAATTCAATGGGAGTTTTAGTACTGATTTCAATGAGAGAAGAGTTAGAACAATGACAAAAACCATACGAAAATCCCAACTGTGAGTTCCACATACTCAGTCATTCCAATAGCCACTGAATGTAGCAGAACATTACTTTTTCATTTCGAGTTTTTTTGGGGGTTTTTTACAACTAAACCTTCCCTCTCAAGTGAGTACCTAAAAGCCTCACTGGCACACAACATGACCATTGTGTCAGCCTGTCCATTGTAATATCAACAATAAACTTCCTACACTTCATCCTAGATTCAAGTCGGAATCATTCTGCAGATGGATGGAGGTCCACCTTTCCTCCACAGCACTCTACTAAAGCATTTTGCACACACACTCTGTCCATGCCCAGTCTTGCTGATAGGAAGAAAAGATTTACCATTTACCCCAATCACCCCAGCAATTCATCCATATATATATATATATATATATATAGCAAGGAGTAGCAAAAAAGCAGTCACACTGTCTGTACTAATGCTCACTATGTCACTTTATTGTCCAGATTCAAACACTTTCATTTAAAAGGAAGAGCTACATGAAAACCACTTCCACAGCCAATGCTTTCATACTGTCATTTCCATTTTAAAGGGGCAGAACAGCCTGTTTCAGGTTGTGTCCAAATGTTCCCTCTTCTCTCCTTTGTTTAGGATGAAAGGGAAGTCATGGCCAGGCAGTTAATAAGTGGCTTAAAGGTACCCCCAACAAAAGATGTGAGGCTTGGAATTCAAACATCTCAGTTTCTGGTGCGTAGAGGAAAACAGCCCTATAATTCATACATATGTACAAAAAAAATAAAACCAGACATATTGTAATTCATATCTGTAATAGGCTGTCTGCAAGATATAAGGCATTCTTCCAGCCTTCCCCTATGCTAACAAACATCAAGCACCAGAACTCTATCCAGTGTGTGTCGGAATGATACATTTCCTCCTCCTACTTTCCTTTTCTTGACAAGATTAGTTTCCCTGAGATGAAGGGAAATTGAAGAATGTGGCATTGATGCATACAGCCCTGGGTCTATGATAAGCACAGACTGAATGCCCACCTTGCTGAATCCTGCCAAACATCTGCTGGGCTCATGTGAACTAGATTGTGGGGCTTGGCTGTTGGTTTATGCATTCTTTTTTAAAAAATTACTAGAGAAATGAACTTAAATCTCCAAACTCTGTTTCACTTGTTGCCCTCTGAATGTGTTGATTGCCATTCCACTATTTCCAGTCATCAATTTCAATTAGTGAGAATGAGGGATTTAACTGATGTGTCCAAATCCTTTACGTAACTGGTGGTTTTAGCTTCTGCGTTCCTCTCAGGGCCAAGCCTTTGACAAGAGCTGTGAGAATAAGAGGAAGAGTGAATTATACAGCTGGTCTGCATAGTTGTTGTGTATCAGAGAGAAGAGCTTACCACTCCCTTTCTGGCTTCTGTAGGACCTGAACTGACTTTTTTTGAGATCTGATCCTGCAATGTGTATATTGTTTTAGTTGGAAGGTAAAGACAGCTGTATTAAGAAACAGATTTGGAGTCCATGTTTTTCTACTGAACTGAATAAAAGAACCGGATCTTCTAAAGCAAGGTTGTTTGCAGATGAACTCTGAATGCTCCTACTCTTAGTTTTTTTATGTTTTTCCTACATCTTGAGCTACAGACCTTATACCTAGGTGAGTCTTATCTGTCACTTTCACAGAGAGAAATATATTGCTGGGAGGGAGAACAGGCAAATGTTTTCTGTGATGCCTTAAAAGCATTCCAATTACTTGAAAAACAAAGGGCAATCTATTTTTTCCACCTCCTTTACTTTGTCAAACTTCCCCTTCCGCACTTCAGAGAGTTCTGTTATTGAACTAACACCTTAATAAAACTTTAAATAAGCTGTAACCCACCAAACATCTCAAGATATGTTTAATTTCAAAACTGATGGTTTAATTCATCTTCTGCAGAGATGCACAGACACCCACTAAAGCAGGCTGCTGTAAATCAAGCCTTTCTGCACCAACTCAAACAAGACGTGCTTTCACAGATGGTTAAAAGCACACATGGAGAGGTCATAAATGATGCTTATCAACTAAAGCTGAGTTCACATAGCTCTAGTTAATGCTTGAAGTAAACAAATTGTCATTCTCTATGGGCAAAGTTTTGTTCTCTTTGAATAAATCAGATGCTGCTATAGCTCTAGTCTTTCTATTGCTCGGTTCCCCTCTCTCCCATCAGCTGGTCTCATTCAACACCACCCAGCAGCTGCTGATTTTCTTCACTTCAATCAGTTCTCTCCTCTTTCGATTCTGCCATCTCTCTGGCTTTGTACTGCTCTGCCTCCAATGTAATTGAATCCCACGCTAGCCATACCAGTCACGTTCTCGCCCTCTTTGACTCTGTCCTTCTGGTTCTCTCTCCAAATGAGATTGCACCAGTTTCTTCCAATGTTCACCTTCCTTTCCCCTTTGTTACTAAAGCTCTCACTTCCCTCTCCCCAGGGGTGGATTCAGGGGTGTGCAGCCACCACCACTCCTCCTGACTAACCCAGAAGCTGGGAGAGCACTAGAGCTGTTCCTGTCCCACTCGAGCTGCAGGCTATAGCTGCATGGGTTGCTGGGTTTGGTTGGGGACACTGGCAGCAGTGGGTGAGTTTCCTCTTTCTATACCTGCTTCCTGCCACCCACACAGAAGTTCCTCACTGGCTGGGAGCAGGCACTGGAAGAAAGAACCCACTGCCATCCCTGCTGTCCCTGGGTCTCACATGCACGTGGAGCCCCATAGCCACTCCAGCTATGGGATGCAGGGAGCTGCTGAATAGGTAACTGGTTTCCGTGGGGACCGAGGAAGCAGCACACAGAGGCAGTGCCATACCCCCCTTTAGCAAATCCTGGATCCACCCTTTACTCTCCCCACTTATAAACAAATAAATTTTTCATGAGCTTTCCTCCTCCAAATCCTTCATTTGCCCTGCTAACTCTATGCCATCGCCTCATCTTCATCACACTTACTCTGATCCCTGAACCTCTGACTATTCTCTGAACTTTTTTCCTCCCCCCAGTTTCTGTTGTGATCTTGCAGAGCTCAGTCCTTGGCCTGTTTCTCTTTTCCTTGTGCACCTTACCTCTTTGTAACATCATCCACAAACAACTTAGATATTATTTCTGTGCTGATGACTCAAAGACCTACTGCCCTCCCTATTCCAGAACTGCTTGCTTTTGTCCAGTTTTAGCCTCCCCCTCTCTCTCTCTTGCATCTAATTATAGCTCTCTCACTGCCATTCCAACCTCAACATGACTAAAAAAGGGTTCTTGATCTTTTCCCACTCATTGTCCTCTTTCTCAATCACAGTAGACACCATCACACTCCTGCCTGTCACTCAGGCCCATGCTCATAGTATCACCTTCAACTCACCCTCCTTTTAGGACATGTAGGCTCTGTCCAAATAGATTCCATAGATTTCATAGACATTAGGGCTAGAGGGGACCTCGGAAGATCATCAAGTCCAGCCCCCTGCCCAAAGGGCAGGAAGTCAGCTGGGGTCATAGGATCCCAGCAAGATAAGCATCCAATTTACTTATGAAGGTGTTCAATGTAGGTGCTTGAACCACCTCCGATGGCAGGCTATTCCAGACCTCGGGGGCTTGGACAGTAAAGAAATTCTTCCTTATGTCCAGCCTGAAACGGTCTTTCAGGAGTTTATAACTGTTTGACCTCGTCATCCCTTGGGGCGCTCTGGTGAACAAACGTTCCTCCAGATACTGATGGTCACCCCTGATAAACTTATAGGTGGCCATCAGATCACCCCTGAGCCTGCGCCTTTCCAGGCTAAAGAGCCTCATAGATCTCAGCCTGTTGTCGTCAGTCATTTTCCTGACCTCTGATCATGTGCGTGGCTCTCCTCTGGACTCTCTCAAGCTTCTCCATATCCTTTTTGTATTGTGGGGCCCAAAACTGGATGCAGTACTCCAGCTGCAGCCTCACCAAGGCCGAGTTCAACGGGAAAATGATGTCCCGGGATTTACTTGAGAAGCATCTATGGATGCAAGCCAGCGTTTTGGTCGCTTTATTAGCTGCAGCATCACATTGCAGGCTCATGTTCATCCTGTGGTTAATGATGACCCACAAGTCTCTTTCTTCCATAGTACTAGCCAGAATAGGACTGCCAAGCCTATAAGGATGCTGCAGGTTTTTCCTCCCAAGGTGGAGAACCTTGCATTTTTTGGTGTTAAACACCATCAGGTTCTCGTCCGCCCATTTGCTGAGCCTGTCCAGGTCAGCCTGGATCGCCCTCCTGTCTTCAGGTATGGATACTTTGCCCCAAAGTTTGGTGTCATCGGCAAACTTGGCCAGTCCGCTTCTGACTCCAATGTCCACATCATTAATGAAGATGTTGAACAATATGGGTCCAAGGACAGAGCCTTGGGGAACCCCACTGGTCACAGGGCACCATGATGATTGACTTGCGTCAACCACCACCCTCTGGGTCTGACCACGGAGCCAATTTCCCAGCCAGTGGATCGTGGTGGACCCAAGGCCATGATTCGCCAGTTTCGCCAAGAGGTGATCACGGGATACCAGATCAAAGGCTTTTTTGAAGTCAAGATATATGACTGTCCAAGTGATAGGTCACCTGGTCATAAAATGAAATGAGATTGGTCGAGCAAGACCTACCTGCAAAAATCCATGCTGGCTATCCCTCAGGATGTTGGCATTGACTAGTCCATTAAGGATGGCCTCTTTAATAAATTTTTCTAAGCTCTTCCCCGGGATAGAAGTCAGGCTGATGTGCCTATAGTTTACCGGATCCACTTTCCTCCCTTTCTTGAAGATAGGCACCACATTGGCCTTCTTCCAGTCTTCAGGCACTACACCAGAGCACCAGGAGTTCTCAAAGATCTGTGCCAGAGGCTGGGCTATGATGCTCACCAGCTCCTTGAGTACCCTGGGGTGTAGATTGTCAGGGCTGGCTGACTTGAAGGTATCCAGCCTCTCAAGGTGTTCCTTTATGAGGTCAGCATTGATGGAGGGTAAGGGAGCTCCCTCACCCAGACCTCCCTGTCCCATAGCGGGCATGGGCGTCCCATGGGACTGATGAAAGACCGATGCAAAGTACCCATTTAATAGGCTGGCTTTATCCTGGGCGTCAGTTGTCCCATCTGGTTCAACAGGTCAGCAGGGGTCCAATGTTGCCCTTGCTTTTCCTCCGGCTCCCCACATATCTGAAAAGGACTTTTTATTGCCCTTGATGCTCAAAGCTAGTTGGAGTTCAGTTGCAGCCTTGGCTTTCCTGGTTTGTTCCCTGCAGGACCAGACCAGTGCAGAATATTCCTCCTTGGAGGTAAATCCCATCCTCCATCCCTTGTAGGCCTTACTTTTTAGCCTCAGGAGGTCTGCTAGATCCCTGGAGAGCCAGGGGGGCTGCTGTGCCCTCTTGCTGCCTTTCCTCCAAGATGGAACAGAATTTCAGGCACAAACTTCCTTCTTCAGGCATATAGAGAGTCTGCTGGTCACCTATTGTCTTCCACCCCTCTGATCCTCTCTGCCAGGCATTTGCATTTTTGCAGACCTGCATTTTGCATTTTGGCTTCTATTCTACCCATGACATCACACAATTCACCAGCAGACTCTCTGTATGCCTGAAGAAGAATGTTTGTGCCCGAAAGCTTACAAAGAACAATTTTTCCAACTATTTAGTTGGTTTAATAAAAGATATCACATCTACCCAAGAACCTTGTCTTGCTTTGCCACCGACTCCCTTTCCTCCATTGAATCAAATACAAGATACTTGTCATCACTTTCAAAGTTCTTCATAGCATATTTTTATTCTACCTCTATCACCTCTCACTTAATAGCCAGAGGACTGTTCCCACATAACAAGTCCCTTTATATTTTCTTCCATGCTACCTCTCATACTTGGAAAGAGCACCCTTACTTATCCACAAAGCTCTTTGTTCTACTTCAAACTCCTCTTTAAAATTCCCCTCTACCATACTACCTACAAAAGAACTTGACCGTGGTTATTATTATGTTGATTAGTATAGTTTCAACAATTATTTGTTCTTTCCATCTGTCAGTAACCATCTATTATGTGTATTCCTCTATTGTTCCATCTTATACTTTAATTAGAAGTTCTCTGGGACAGGATCAGCTTTTTGCTTTGTACAGCACCTAACACAAAGCTTTTCTGGCCCATGCTCCTAGATAACTGATAGACAGCAGCAGGCAAGCTGGTACTACCCTGTAATTTAAACACCTTACCTTTTATCTGGATTAAGTATCAAGAGCATTGTGCTTTGCCATTGTTTACACTGTACTTTGGTAGATGCTTTGTTTAAAAAATAGAGAGAGAAAAACATGCTATGCAGATGAACTTGGATGAAATAAGCATCTTACTACATCCACCTAGCTCAACTGAATGAAAACATACTTTAATGTTTCTGTGCTTTAAGTCAACAACGGGCAACATTTTCCAGCAGTGAACGAAAATGACCTACCTTGTGCCCAAAGCAGCTACACTGGAACCCACTACTCCCTGCTGATAACACTGCAGTGTGGGCAAAGCCCCCCACCCCACCATGAATACTGCTGAAGGCTCACAGCTCTGTGGGCTGAGTCCAATGGCTCTGTGAGATGTAGGTTGCTGGCCCCTTTTTAAACAATTGAATAGCATCTTCCCTATGTAATAAACTTTGGTTCAGCTAGAAGTAATCAGAGTAATCTATAAAGGCTACAAGACAAGGGCTCTACCTGTTTAAGTTTTTTTAAGTCCAGAGCAGACAACAGCCACCTGTGACCTCCTGACCTAGTATATTCCACATAGTCTGACTGCCAACAGCTCAGTCCACCCAATTTGTTAAAATATTACTTTCTAAGTATCAATGCACTGCATTTCTTGGACCATCAGCATTTCAGACCTACTACATAGTGTTTCTCATTTATTTTACCTTTCCTTTTATGTGGTATAACTCATTTGCCCAATCTCTACTGACTCGTTAATTTTAATGCTTTCCATTTGTTATCTTAACTACTTAAAAATCCTATTTGTCCAAGTCGTTTTTTTTTATTATTATTATATTGGTGGTGTCTTCTCAAGCATAAGAAAAGGCATCTTTGTGACTGAATAAACACAACAATTATCAATAATACCATCTTTTGATGTTGGTTCCCTGAACTAGCTGTAGGAGAAACAGTTAGTTAATAATTCCATCTAATTAATCGCTGTTCCTCTTAGTTACTTGTTTTGATAATTTTGGTTGTTTTCTTTTTTCTTCCCTCCCTAACATATTACCATATCCTGGACAAAAGAAGGCACACTTTGCTTACCACATTGATAGCAACAAAGCAACAGTTGTTTGTATCATAATAGTGACTTTCTGGCACTGGTGCATATATTCCCCATACAAATACACCAGGAATTTGAATAACTGAATCTGCCATATTGCTTTTGCTGGGATGCAATTTAGCATAATCTAATTTAGCATGGATCTTGGTCTCCAAGTGTGAGACTGTCATTTGGAAAAATATATGCCTTGGATCACTTAGAGCAAGAGTGTCAAACTCACCTGGGCCACAGGTCAGATCCAAACTACAGGACTCCTTGTGGGCCAGATCCAGACCAGGGCACGCAGCTGGTTACTGTGGTGACAGCAGTGGAAGGTCCAGCAATAGCAGTAGTAAGGGGTCTTGAAGGAATGGGCCTGGGGTTCAGCAACAAGTCCAGAGTCCACGACCAACAGTGGGAAGGGTCCAACAATGGTAATTAGTCCAGAAGTGGTGACAGTGCTCGCTGCTGATGTTAGTGGCCAACAGGGCCACTGGAATTACACAGCTGGACATGCCCCCCTCACCTCCCAAAACTTTCGGTGGCCCACTGATAACCCAGTGGGCTAAATAGAGAAACTCCACAGGCCAGATATGTTTGATATCCCTGGCTTAGAATGCTTACCCATTAAGAGGAGCCAATGACACTGTGTGTAAAAACCAAAGTCTTAGCTGGATGAACTGGCATGGTTGCCTGATATAGTTCAAGAACCATGTGCACTGTATTTTTTTAAAGCCGATGATGCTTGCTAAGGAAAGAACATACAATAAAATCTCTCAAACATACAATCTCTGCTGACAGTGTGGCTAAGTTGACAGCCTCTCAACTGGAATAGTCCCTATTCACTCCTCTCCCCTATTCCTTCCTTCTTTTTATTCTAAAACAGTTACCAGATGGCCCTCTTCCACTGTGAACTTGTGTTCCTGTCTCTTTCTGATACAAGGTATCCTGCACTGACTCCCTATAGTGAGCTGAAGTGGAGACACTTTTTTGTCTTTTTGTGTTTATTCCTCAACATGTGAAGTTGAAGGGTCCATCTTTCCAGCTTAATTGTCAGCGTGATCTGCTCTCTCCCTGTTCTGGTGTGCTTTTTCAGCACCCTTCCCACAGCAATGAGGGGACAGAAAGTACCTTTGGTGCGTCTCAGAAATCACACCAGCATAGATCAGCTGTCTGGCAGAGGCACCTGCTGCTAAGGATAGAGATGTACAAGGTGAACTAAAAGGCATCGCTCTATGAAGCTCCACAGACACACTTTTCCTCTCACTTGCTTTGCATTATATACTTTCGGAGCAGCTTAAAAAACAAAAAAGATCAAAATGTCCTTGTAGAATATTACAGTATTCAAACAGGGAGAAAGGGGAAGAATGTATTTACATTTGAATTTTAAAAGCCAGTTCCCATAATTAATTTTGAATGGAAATGTAGTATATTTTAAACGGATGATAAATCAAAAAGAACAAGAAAACCAAGCCACCACATTTGTTCCGACAGATCTTTCACAGCAGTAAAATCTTTCATTTGAACAGATCTGACTATTGAGCATCCCAATTTGAGAGGAACCTGCCTCAAATTTTCACAAAATGATGTCAACTTTCAATTTTCCTTGCAACCAAAAACTGAAATATGATTGATTCACCACAGCACCATTATTATCCACCCTCTCACAACAAAAGCTCCTCCCTTCCAACTTAAAATTCCATTAACTCGCCTGCCAACAGGGAAAACTATCTATGATGAGAAAAGAAATATTTGGCTGCTTTTTAATATTCACTTCTGGGCATTTCACCTCGGAACAAGGTCCTCTACTTGCCAGCTATGCCAAGCCTTGTATTTAAACATATCATGGTGTGTCTCACATGATGGATTTAGCTCATGATCCATAACCACGTAGAGAGTTGCTACTTCCCAATGTAATGCTGGCTGGAACCAACCTAAGAAACACACACACCAATGTTCCCCCTAAGGTTTAGTGATCCGTGACCAATCCTGGCTGGATGGGAATGTGCGGGTATCTCAGTGTGTGCACCTGTCCCCACTCCTGCAGCAGCCTGTGGCTGGGCTGGGGCGGGTGGTGAGCAGACGGATGCCAAGCCAGCGGCAGCAGGAGGAGCGGTGGCACCCCCTTGCTACAGCACTGGGTGTCCCCCCCTAGGCCAGTGCCCAGGGGTCATGGCCCCCCAACCCCACACCGCCGTCGGTAAGCCACTGTGTGCACAGCATTAAAAAATTATTGTGTGGCATGATTTTTTATTGTGCACAGCTGTGCACATGCACAGCTTAGAGGGAACACCGACTCGCACACACATTTTGAGACGATGGGAAGGTAACTCATGTCTCGGTTTGATTCTGATTATTTGCTCACTTTTATTACTCTAGCCTACCTACCAACAGTTTCCACCATATTTCCAAGCTAACAAGCAGCAAAACACCATGAACCCAGTTAAGACAGACCCAGAAAAAAACCCAAAGTGAACTCCCATGGGACCATGGCTGGCAAAAAGCTACTCTTAAGAGGTGTCTACACGTGCTTACTTAATGCACATTTGCCTAATGTACAGTAAGGCAGTTTAGGCACGCTTCCACACATGCGTGTATTAAGGTGCATTAAAGCAGTGTGCAGAGCAACTTGGGACTCAAGTTAGTCCCAAGTCAGTCGACATACACAGCATTAATGTGTCTTAATGCATCTGCACATGCGTTAAGGTGCTTTTGCTATTCGTGCATAAATTAGATACCTGCATTTGCAGGTATTAAATTTAGGTGCAAATAGCCTAAAATCACCATTTTTAAGGCACGTTAAGGGTGTGCACTTGTAGACCTTCACTTTTAATGCGCCTTAAAAATGGTTAATGCGCTTTAAATCGGCACGTGTAGACATGCCCTTAACGTATTAGAGTCAGATATGTAGAAGGTTCCTGTGAACAAATGTACGTGGAATACAAGCCTAGCACAGAGAAGGTAGGCATGAACATATGTACCTAAGGTATCAGACAGGTGCACAACTGTATCAAGGGGGCTAGAAAGTAAGAAGATAATGCACTTAAATTACCTAGCTGTTTTGCTTGTCTGCTATGCTAGTGGATAATAGATTTTCATGGCTTTCTCCATGGTACTAAAACAACAGAGGACATTTACAAACACCTGGCACTATAGCAAACTTAAACACAGATATTTTATTTTAGATGGCATGTGAGTTAAACATCTCATAAAGAAAAAGAGCTTTCACATACAATATGTTCAAGACTAAAACTTAAGTAGCATCTTAGGGCATGGGGTAAGTTGGCACAGGTTAGCTTTCACTTACCGTGGGATAAGTGGATACACACAGGCAGGTCCAGTGATGCAAAACTCTGACCTTGTTTACCTCAGTGTAAGTTGCTTTTGACCTTTGCAGCCTTTGTAATGAATGAATAGCACTTGTTCTGAGAACATCAACCTTCCTCTGCAATGAGTTTAATATTTTCTACAGAACAGGCAAAATCAAGCATGGACCACACATATAAATCATATATGGCGACATCACAGAATTTTAGTCTTTAGAGAAGGTCCTTGAGTGGGCATCAGTACAGGAGCACTTTCAAGGAATGGTATTTGGAAAAATCTGAAGCCCAGCAAAAAAGAATATGCCCAAATGCCACAGGCACATATATGCGATCAAAATTATATTCTGATGGGAATGGCGTAGTAACCAAACCGCCAGGCACCTTTAAGATGAGTAGCGACAGGTCTCACACAGACTGAATTCTCACACAGGAATAGCGTTTAAAAATTGCTGTCTCTTTTCAGCAGAAATTCTGTGTGGCTAAGCACAATTTTAATTGTGCTTAACCTGTGCTTCGACAGTCAGGCAATTCAGGCACCAGAATCCAAGATCTTTATATACAGTACCTTGTGGGGACTGTACGAGCAATACAGGTCCCTCCCAAAGTATCAGTGGTGCTGGGGTCAGATTCATCTCAGCTAGCTGCAACTCCTTCTCCCTCTGGCTGAAGAGTTCTCTTGCTTGGTCTCACACAGATTAATCACTGAGCCCTGATTCATGGATTTCAGGCTTCAGCCATGGAATGCAGTCACAGAAAACCCAGGCCTATTTTTATCCTTGACCAGCCACAGGATTTTTGTTCTATAAAGATTTCGAAAGATAAAGCCTTTCCCTAAGAGCGTGTGCACACACACACTAACTCTAGACCTATGGCTTCCTGGCATTTACTGTGGCTTTTATGCTGCACAGTTGCTATTAACAGGAAAAAGCAGTTCACACCCCAGCATTATTGTCAGCACTCAGAAGTCAAACATTTGATCCCATTTGTCAAAATTAGAAATTCCTCAGCAATGCTTCACTTCAGGAGATAAGATTAACTTGCAGTAGGGACTGCCTTATACTGTTTGTCTTGTACATCACCAAGCACATGGTCTGCATTTTCCAAATATGTACTAACAACTATGTCTGACTGTCAGATTCTAGTCTCAGATGAAAGCACTCCATGTCTTAGCTCTGTTCTTAAGGAAAATCCAGCCATGAGGCCCATATGAATCCAATAAAAATGAGGTGAGAGCCACGAATTCACCAGTCTTTTTATGTGGAAAGTTACTGACTATACTGGACTGTCCCAAATGATCAGTATCTACCCCCCTTCAGACCTGGATTTTACAAGGGCATAAAGATTTCCCTGACCATTTCTAAGAGTATACATTGGTAGCTAGTATAACCTGCATGACTGTAAATAGATACTAAAAATAAAAATAAAATACCTTGGCTGTAGAGGGAAATACAGAAGAAAGGAAAGCTAATACCTAACTTATGGCAAACTTTACTATAATCAAACCAGTGCACAAGTACTTCAGCAAAAGATAGTGTATGAACAGGCAAGTGCACAACTGGACACACACGCATAGTGGGCCAAACTCACCACCAGGAGCCCAATAACTCAAAGGACATGATTTGCTCCTGTATAGTTTTAGGCAATGGTAAATATCTGTAGGCATTTTATGAGGAATGTACAGTTAAAATGTGTAAGATGAAATGCAAGCCTGTGAGATGTTTATCAGTAAAGGTCAATTATTATTAAATTAACACTAGTATTTTCTACTGTGGAAACATCTGGAGACCCCAGTAAGAGGTCAGACCTCAACTGTATTACATGCAGGTTAGAAAAAACCCCTTCTTATTGCTTTTAATAGGATGAAAGATGGGGGTGGATACAACCAACAGAAAGCGGAAAGCACAAGTTAATAGAGGGGCAATTGTGATTAGCGTTAATAAGCAGCTGTCACAAACCACCAGCTTTCCCCATCAATTTTAAGTGCCACAACCCTAATGGGTCCCTTCAACAAGCAGCTGCAATGTGACCCACACTGCCCTGTTGTAAAGATATGGAAAGCTATCCCACAGCATTATAATGCAGCCTTAACTCAACACAGGGAAATGGAAACTGCAAGACAATCCAGTTATGAAAAGGTAAAAGAATAATGCTTTGTCTCAAAAGGATGCCCCTCTTGGCTCTTCAGCAGGTTATCTCAAACACCAGGTCAAATGAG
>NW_005842331.1:799837-823159 GCF_000455745.1 Alligator sinensis | reverse complement strand
ATGCTATATGCCAGCACTGTGTGTTTCTAGAATGTTTTTAAGGAAGTACAGAGCAGGCATACGAGAGAGCAGGGCAGGCGGCACCTCAGGGAATGAACGCACCGCAATCAAGCTTTGTTGCTGAGAACGTGAGCCATACCTTAAGTAGGCCCTGGACCTGACTTCAAGGGCCTGGAGCTCGGAAAAACATGCTGTATAAATAAAGGAACAATATGAGATAGCTCTGTCCTGAAGCCTGAGCTGTTTTAACCTAGTGCTGTGGGAAATAAAGTGGAAGAAATGCTGTTACTGTAAATTTGTGTTTCCATGAGGGATGATTCCCAGTGAGCCCACTGCTGCTATTTCTGCAATGAATGAGCTGACTCTCCAGAACTCACTCTAAATTGCAATGAACCCCCGGAAACCCAATGAGCTGCAGAATTCCAGAGGTATATACATTTGGCTGACAAAAAGACTTTACATGCCTAGCTTTACAATAACCTCCACCTCTCTATACTTTGTGTTAGAATTATTAGGCTTCTTAGTATTCAGCTACTACATAGGTTTTCTTGATGTCATAAACAGCATCTCTAATTATTGGCTTTTTACAACTAATATGAAGTTTTTTAAAAGACCATAAAACAAAACCAATTTCTATCCTGCAGTATCTTTGGGGTTCTAAAATGTTAACACAGGGTGCAGACAAAGGTGACATTTTTTGAGCAACCAGGCCCTTGAAAGTGCTCTGCAGCCATGCTATACCACAGCGCACAGCTACAGAGCACTTTTTAAATAGCCAATCATGTGAAAAATTAACCCTGGTTAAATCAGGTATTACATTAAGGCACTCAAAAGAAGAGTGCCTTAGGGAACTTGTGTTTCCTCCAGGGTAAATTTTTCATGTGGGGGCTGGGCTGGGCTGGGCTGTCCCCCTCTCCCCAGGGGTGGTAGGAGGAAAGAGGGAACTCCCGGCTGCTGAATGGCCAGAGCTGGGGGGAAGGTGACAGAGAATGGATCCCCCTCATCTCATGCCCCCACCCAGCTACCCTGGCTGGGGTACTGGGGGGAGCCAGGTCGGGCCCCTGAGGCAAGGGGTCTCCATTCCATGCCCCCCCAGATCTGGGCTGCTGAATGGCCAGAGTTGGGGGGCAGGGGTGTGTGGAACAGAGCCCCCTCACCTCATGGGTCTGCCCAGGCCCCCCCAATACTCCAGTTGGGGTAGCACAAGGCAAGGGGGCCCCATTTCCCACCCCTTTGCCCTCAGATCTGACCACTCAACAACCCAGAGCTCTGTGCTGGCTGCTCCCAGCTGCTGAATGGCCAAACCTGAGGGGGTGGGGGTTGGGAAATGGAGCTCCCTCGCCTTGGAGGCCTAACCTGGCTCCCCCCAATACCCCAGCCAGGGTAGCTGGGGGGCCATGAGGCAAAAGGAACCTGTTTCCTGCCTCCCCCCCTCACCTCTGGCCATTCAGCAGCTGGGAACGCCCTACCCTGCCCTGCCCTCCTGTCTTGCTGACAGCCCTAGAGCTGGGGTGGGGGGCTGGGGAGAAGGATGGTTTGGCAGCCTCCTAGGAGGCTGCTGGAGTGCCCCTACCTGTTGGCCTGGGCCTGTGTAGGCTGGCTCCAGCTCCTCACCCTCTCGCCACAACAGGTGAATGTCTGTTGGGTCGCGGGGGGATGGGAACACTAACTCATGGTGCTTTATGTACAGCAACATAAGTTAGAGCAGAACCCTAGCGTCTGTAGCCCTAACATCTGTCTAAACCCATAGAGCTCATGCCATCTGGTGGTATCTTACCCTAACAAGAATAGCGAGTTCAATAACATTCAGATGTCTGAAAACTTGGAAGTGGGGGGCGGAGAGGAAGAGTTAAGGTACATATGCACACAACTTAATTCTGCCCCTTCCCACCCCACTGCAGCTGGCTACAAACAATGAGTTTTATGCAAGCTCTTCACAGCTGCATTTATTGTGCTAGGTCTAGCTGTAATAAGTCATGAAGTCATTAGCTGGGGAAGACAGACAGTGCTCTTTGTATAATGTGATGTGATCTGGAAAGGCCAATGTATGACTGATCAAAATAACAGTGTCTATATACCTTGAGAGGCTCACTATATCTTGTTTTGGTGATGTGTTGTGTTGTTGTGTCAGTAGCAGGGTAAAGAGATCTTCTTGACAGAGAATGACAGCAGTTAGGTGGCGATGAGTGTGGTTTGTGGTTTCATGATGGGCAAATGGAAATATAATGTTAGATGGCCTTATGTACATAAGGGTGAAGGGCCTGTGAGATGGGTTGGACAGACTTCTGTACACTGTGTTATAGTGCAGGGGTGCTCAAGAAACATTGTCATCCAGCTCATGGGGCTTTCCATAAGTCTGGAAACTCGGCAGTGGAACAGCAGTGCCAGCAATTGCCACTCCCCTGCTACCAAATTTCCTGACTAGTGGGGAACCCTGCAGGACATGTTTCATGGCCCTGTGTGCTACATTGGGCACACAGAGCCTGGCAGAGACAACGCAAACCAAATCCCAGCATGCATTGGACCAGGTGGAGGCAGTCTGACCTGATCCTGGTACACACTGGGCCTGGTGGAGGCAGTGTAGGGCCCAATCCTGATGAGACAGCATGTGGGCTGATCCTGGCACCTGGGCCTAATCTAGCCCATGAAACAAAAAGGTAGAGCACCACTGTTATAGTGGAATGGGGATTGTGGTTATACTTTGAAAAGTTTGAAGTATGTAGTGTGATGAGGGCCAGTAAAAGGAATCACAGGCATGGCCTAGACCCCATAATCAAAGCAGTTTAATTAAAACAAGAGTTACAGTGACTTGAAGCATGTGAGGGACAACTGGTGGGTCCTTCTCCTCCACCTTTCTCTTTCAGTGACTCTCACAACTTATTCCCTATCTTGCTACCCTTTCCTGATCACTCTCCCCTTCTCATCCCATTTAGCCAGTAATATTTCAGAAGGCTTTAACATGTAAAACATTGTTCCTTGTTGGATGGTGCCTGCTGCTGCCTTGTACATGCAACTCAAGCAGCAGCTTGCTTACTGTATGGTTGCGTGCTTCCTTGATTATGTAGCCTGAGCTGTATACTGAGCCATGTGTCATGCCACATTATATGACCCATCCAGTTGGTCTCTCTTCTCCTGTTTTTTTCTCCAGTCATGGTCTTGATCTACTTAGTCATCCCCCTAAGCTTACCCTTTTCCACACCTCTATTAGCTCCTCCACCATCTCCATCATATAGAAGGGTGGCACGTGCATTAAGTTTGTATGCATTTTTAAAAGGTTTAAATCTAAGTTACCTTTACCCTTCTTGACCCCACACTAGCACAACAGAGGGGGTTGGAAGAGTTGCTTGTACCACACTAAGGGAGCATGGTCTTCCTAGATACCAGCACATACACAGAAGGCAGGGAGTAGAACTTAGGCTTTCCAGAAGAGCAAGGCCTTCAGAGATCCTGGATATGATAGTTGTGGAGATGGTTCCTGCCTGTCTATAGAGCTTAACTTTTTTTTGAATACCATGTTCAATATCATATAGCCCAACAGCACTTCCCCTAATGAGCAGAGGTTGCTCTGCACTAACTGGGGTAACCACTAAGTAACTCAAACCAGACTCTTTGAGCCTGTCTACACTACATTGGTGGTGGGTCCCTAAGAGGAGGAACCTGCCCACACAACCCCTATGCCCATGTCCGCTGAAAAGTCCAGAGCCAGAAATCAGAATATAAGAATTGCCATTTACTAGGTCAGACCATAGGTCCATCTTGCCCAGTATCCTGTGTCACAGTGGCAGGCAGTGGATGCTGAAAGAGAAAGTTCACAGGGTATGACCAGGGTTTTTTCTACTCTTCTTCTCTCACTTGCAGTTTCCAGCATTTAAGGTCTAGAAAGTTCAGATTCAGAAGCTGCGCCCCTAACTTTCATGTTCAATAGCTACTGATGTATCTTTCCTCCAAGAATTTGCCCCATCCCTTTCTGAATCTGGCCCAAATGTCAGCTTCCACAACATCTTGTAGTAATGAGTTCCACACTTGAATTACATACTGTGTGGGGGGAAAAACTACCTTTCTTTTGTTTGTTTTAAACATACTACCTACTAGTTTCATTTTATGACCCCCTAGGCCTTGTATTGTGAGAGGTAGTAAATAATAAACAAACTTTCTCTTCCCCATTCAGTATTTTGTAAAGCCTTATCGTGTCCCGCCAAAGCGTCTCTTTTATAAACTGAATAGAACTAGCCACTTTAGTCTCTCCTCGTATGAAAGCCCCTCCATACCATTAATCATCCTTGTTGCCCTTCTCTGTGCCTTCTTCCAGTTCTTCAGCCAGTAGGGCTGCCCCACACAACACCAGGGCCACTCTTGTGCTCTTGGTATACAGCAGGCCAGAGAGCAGGTGGGAGAGCAGCCTCACAGGTTCTGGTGCTGAGGCACGTAGATGGACTGATCTGGGTGGGCTAGGTGTTTTCAGACACTCCTCCTGTCCCAGGGGAGCGGGGGCACTGGGAGACCCCCGCGGCGGTCAAGGGGTCTGCTTACCTCCAGCAGGGCCGGAGGAGCCAAAGAAACCCCAGGCGCCGGTAGCGCCGGCGCGGGTCGTCAGCCGGGCGTTTATTCGGCTGCGGCTGAACGACGGGGGCGGGGCACGCCGGACGGGAGAAATAAATGGCGACCGTGCCGAGGCAGAGGGGCGGCTGAAGGGAGCGAGACAAGGCGCGGAGCCCCAACGAGCAGGGGATCAGCCGCCGCCTGCGGAGGACGGGGCAACGCCAGGTGGAGGCAGAGCAGGCTGCGAGCAACGCAGCGGAGCACCTGCGGAGTGCGGGGTGACGCCGAGCAGAGGTGGAGCAGGCTGCGAGCAGTGCAGCAGAGCAGGCTGCGGGCAACGCAGAGGAGCACCTGCGGAGTGCGGGGCGACGCCGAGCAGAGGTGGAGCAGGCTGCGAGCAGTGCAGCAGAGCAGGCTGCGAGCAACGCAGAGGAGCACCTGCGGAGTGCGGGGCAACGCCGAGCAGAGGTGGAGCAAGCTGCGAGCAGTGCAGCAGAGCAGGCTGCGAGCCACGCAGCGGAGCACCTGCGGAGTGCGGGGCGACGCCAAGCAGAGGCGGAATAGGCTGCGAGCAGCGCAGCAGGGTAGGCTGCGAGCAACGCAGCGGAGCACCTACGGAGTGCGGGACGACGCCGAGCAGAGGCGGAGCAGGCTGCGAGTCACACGGCAGAACCAGCTGGGAGCAACGCAGTGCAGCACCCGGGAGCGGGACAAGGAGGGGAGAGGTCAGCCTCGTGAAGGGGGCAGCTGCCAGCGGGGAACCTGCCACCCGAGACGGCCGGAGGGGCGACGACGGCGCCGAGAGTGGGGCCAACGATACTCCACGCTATAGAGCCGACGGCACGGGTAACTGGGGCGAGAACTATTGGGAGAGCAGAACAGACATCTGCAGCCCAAGAAAGGGGAGCGTAAGCTGGCATCCTTACGGGGAGAGGCACGACCGGTCCGAAGACCACTGGTAGTCACCAGCGGGTCCGAACCAAGAGAGCGCGAGGCAAGGACGGATTGGGGGCCAGAATAGGAAGACCTGAGGGGGCGTATGGCCGGGGTGTAGGGGAGGACGGAGCCCCGAGAGTTCCCGCGAGGAAGCACGCAAGCACCGGGGGATGCCCCGAGGGAAGACCCCCCACTGAAAGAGTCATCAAAGTCGTGGCAGGCGAGTTCTGGGGTCTCCCTTTATACCAGGCGGGGCAAAACCTGGGCACTACGAACGAAGCCCGGGTGTGCAAAACATCGGGTCCGGGCGAAGGCGGCGCGCGAACTCCTGGTGGAACAGAGGCGGGTACACCTCCTTACTGTCACTGAAATAGTACAGACAAGCCCTTTGGATCCCAATCGAAGCCATGGTTCAGTTCCTCGGCTATACACGAAAATATACAACACAGCAATGACAGGATCTGTTGCCTTTAAGAAACAGTTAGGGGAGAGTTATGGAGGGGAAAAAACTAAATCTCAGGACCCTCTGGCTCAAACGAGCCCACATGTAGCTAACCGACTCTTCCCTTCTACACTCTCCACAGCATATTTCAAGGCAATCAGAGTCCACACATGGATTTAAGAGTGCTTAGAAAGGCAATCTTCAAACAGAAAAGGGGTTCTTCAGAAAGATGTGAAATGACCTGTTAACTTCAGTGTGAAGTTCTCAGTGGAATGAAGACTCCCCATGGAGAGGAATTGTTCTGAGTTACACACTGCTCCACTCATCACCATGGGTGTTCTCGTCCTCCCAGCTCCCACCACCTTCAGGACCCAGTGTCTGAGAGCCTCTTATGTGCATCACATGCCCACTTTCCACCTCTCACCCAACTTTCAGCACAGTGGGCGCAGGCTCCCAGCACACTTTATTCTTCGGTCAGCACTCAGAAGCAGAGGATAGCTCACAGGGTGGGAACAGAGACTGCAGATCAGTCCACGATGAGGAGATAAATCCCTCACACACCAGCTTTCATGAAGGAGAACAACAATAGGGATTATATCCTCCCACAGAAAAGGGAACCCTTAAATCTTAATGGATACAGGTAAGGAGAATGTGGGACTGACAGGTCCCCCTTCTCCCTAATCCTGCCAGTTTACCTGTCTGCACACCACACACCGCCTCTGCCTTCTCAAACTGCTCCTAATTCCTATCCTTCCCTTTGACCTGCCCCCTTGTCCTCTTCCTACTCCTTGTGGGTTTTCTGCTATGCTCAGATTACAGTCTCCCCAAATAAAATAAATACATAAAAGCTTTTAGAGGCAGATTCTCCTCTCCTCCCCATCTAGATTTTTGTCACGGGTTCAAATTAATGCTAACTGAACAGAGAATAGCATCATGGTGGCTGCATACCTCCTTGAGCTATGCAACCCAAGGTGAAAACTGGACATGCTTCTGGCTACTCCCCGTGTGCATGTAGCATGTGATCTATCTGCATTAGAGTCACACATACACTGTGAGGCAAGCTCTTGCTCGACTATTCCTTCAGTGTTGTTTCTTGAAAGATGCCAAGGGGTGAATGGCAAGCTGCTGGAGAGCATTTTGGGCACAAACTGGGCCATGACCCCAGGTCTGGGGAGAGAGGGACAAACCACGCTAGAAAAAAAACTTAAGATCTATCAATCTCAAGAAAAGCTGTTGGGGGAAAGCAGGCGGTGAGGGGAAGGGGCCTGTATCTAAGCAACACCTTCCTGCAATGGAACCAAATCTGGAACAGCAACCCCAACCTGCACCACTAGGCAGACCTAATTAGAGAGCAAAGGTGGATTTTAGAGAATGAAGAATTGGCCTTTAAATAGAAATGGGCTCTCAACCTTAACTATTGCAGAGCTGGCACTTCACTCTAATGTAGCAAAGAAAAAGCAATTGGCTAGTCTGATTTAATCTCTTGGTCTAATTCAGTCCTCTGAAAGTGAACCAATGAATTTCAATGGGCTGTGTATCAGACCCCGGTGTAACCCCATTTCAACTGCTGAAGTACTATTGAGACATTACTGGATTAAGCAGTGATGAATGAATCCCTAGATTAATATCTCCCTTCTGGAAATATTTAGAGATACCCAGGTACAGTTAGCATTTTAGTTTTACCATGAGAAAATTCTGAGACATCACATAGCATGGCTAAATTAGTGGCTAAATTTTGTATACTTCCAGCAATACATAAAGGATACCTGCCCGCCTCACCTCCTTTCTCCCCAGCCCCCCACCAAGAAATGCAGAAATACTTTAGTGGAAACCCCACTCCTCTTTCCACCTGCCCCACCCTCTGAATAGCTCAATGCAATGATAATATGTCTAATCCATGACCTCTGCAGCACCCATTGACCAGGAACCATAATTTTTGTTGTAGTGACATCTTAAAATTGGTTGAAATTCAAACCTCCAAAATCCCATTGAGTTCCCACGTGGACAAAGTGTTCTTTGCAAGCAGCTCCCACTGCAGGATTGAGACTTAACTTCTCACTTAAGATTGCTTGTGTGCAAAGCTATGAATCCAAAAAATAAACAGCAGCAAAGCAGGGAAAGTGTTAAGAGATAGCAGCAAAGAATGTATTATGATGGTTAAGCACTAAACCAACAAGGTACTCAAGAGCAATTTGCCCTAGAGAACATTTGTCCATCATATTCCCTGCAGTAGGAGGGTAGGGTGAAACCAATGGTGGTTTTAGCTTTCCTGTGGCTTTCACAGTCAAGCTGTTCCCAAAGTTTATCAGTTTCTAAATGAAAAGTAAAAGTACTATGTTACATATTACAAGTTAAAAGCAAATCTTTTCCCCTTGCAGATTTTATACCTTACTAAAAATGAAGTAGTGCTTAGGTGTATTAGTGAAATACAGTTATTATTCCGGCTCATTTCACCAAGAACTTATCTGGAATCCAAGCACTAGAGAGCAAAGATTTAGAAGCAAGGTTTACAAAAAGCCCTCAGATGTGCAACTCCCTACACACAGCATCTTCCCTAAGCTTTTAAGTCTCCAGATAAAGAGGGACAAATCACCAAACATAATTCAGTAAGACGATTTCTGAAGAAGACTGTAATATAGTAGGGTAAATGCCTAAGGGGAAATAAGTAACTTGGGGGCCTAACTCCAGACACCTGAAAGGGATCTATTTTTTTCAGGAAATTGTGTCCTTTTAGGGCATCTCAAGTTGGGTACCAAAAAACGGAGGCATTCAATATCACTAAAAACTTTTGAAAAATGTTGTCTGTATAATGATTTATGAGGGGAGACATATGATGAAAGAGTGCATCTTCCTTATAAAATATTCTGTAATAACCATTATTCATTTAGGGCAGGAGTGCTCAACTCCTGGCCTATCAGCAAGATCTGGCCCCCAGAGCTGTGTCTTCTAGCCTGCAGGGCTCCCCACAGACAGGGCAGGAGACAAGCATGGGCGAACTAGGCAGCCACCTGGGGCCTGGACAGAAAGGGGGCCTGAAAATGGTGCAAATAATGATTATTATTATCATCATCATCTCTGGTGAAGGGTGGCCCAATACTAAATGTTCGCCTGGGGCCGCCAAGAGTCTAGGTACGGTGCTGCCCACAGATCTGTGGGGAGTCCTACAGGGGATGGTCCTGTGTGCTAGATGAAATGCACAGGGTGGTGGCAGGACCCAATCCTTGCAAGGCAGGGGAAGCATGGGACCCACAGGGCTGAGCAGGGGCAGCGTGATCTCTCCAGAGTCCGATCCCAACCGGATGGGGGCAGCATGGGACCTGGCCAGAACTGGGCTCTGGAAGCCCCACACTGTCCCCACCCAACCATAACTGGGCTCTGGCTGAGCAGAGGCAGAACAGGGCCTTGGGGCCTGGGCCTGGTATGCAGACTAATCCAGCCTGAAAACCAGCCCTGCTGCCATTCACCTGTCCATTGAGGCCAAAATGTGACTGATTTAGGGACAAATAGGAAGCCACATACTGAGAATTTCAGATGGATTTACTAATTTTCTGTGTGCAATGCAAACTTCAGCCCATTACAATATAATGTAAATATTAGAGGTGCACCAATAAATCAGTCCATATTGGATCATCACCAATAAAAGCAAAATTGACGTTATCAGCAACTGGCTTTTTTTGGGCGATGTGGCTGATAATGTCACTGATAAATGCCCTGTGCATGCATGCAGCCACAGTATGCATGCAGCCAGGAGTGCCGCTAGACAGCTTGGAGTGCAGAGTCTAGCCAGTAAGCCTGGTGGGGGGGGGAAGGAATGTGGGGAGGCAGGTCAAGGCCTCCATGGCGAGGGAGGGAATGGGACAGGCGGCTCATCCAGGAGGCGCAGAGGCAGAAGGAGGGGGTGCTCCCACCTCTGTGTGCACCCCCGGGGAAGGTAGGGGGCATGTGGCCCCCGGATTAGTGCATGGGGCAAGGGCAGGCTGTTCACTGTGGGCTCAGGGCTGGGGGTGGTGCCGACCTCTTCCCAGTGTGGGGGTTGGGTCAGAGCTGCACTCAGGGTGGCCGAGGGCAGAGCAGATTGAAGCAGCGCTGAGGGGGGGGTGATAGGGGAGCTACCCCCACCAGGAAGAGACCAGTGCAGCCCCTGGCCCCGAGCCTGCATTGAACAGCCCACCCTTGCCCCGCACATAAATCCAGGGGGCACATCCTCCCCATGCCTCCCCCGGAGGTGCACACAGAGGCGGGAGCCACAGCCATGTGCCTCCTAGATGAGCCCATGGCTCTGTTCCGCACCCCACCCCACCCTGGCTGGGCAGTGCCTGGCCTTGCCCCTGCCCTGCTCCCTCCCTCACCGCAGGGTCCTCGATCTGCCCCCCCACGCCTCTTCCCTCCCCCTCCCCCATGCTCCTTCTCCCCCACAGACTTACCAGCTGGATGTTGCTCTCTAAGCTGCGGGACTGCATATTGGCTATCAGATCGGTATCAGCAGATAAGCCTGGTTAATAATCAGCCATTGTTATCAGCCAAAAAAAATCTTTATCGGTGTACGCCTAGTAAATACCACAACACTGAGAGTTGTTCAGTTGTTTTTTTTACTCTTTAAGATGCATTGCAAAACTGTGGTTCTGCCTATAAGGGAGAAATGAAGAAAGATCTGACAGCTGCCCTAATTCCCACCTCTTGCTGGCAGTGCCCAGAGGAGATGGCATAAGAATCTCCCATAGGAACGTATACTTACAACAGAATCCAACACTGGTGGTTTATTCCATGCTCAGTCCCCAAGTTAATTGTTTTGTTATTTCTTTGCTTTCCATCAGCATGCAAATGTAAAACATGAGTAAGAACATGTGAACAGGTACTTATTTCTCATTTTCCTATATAGATGGTGCACTCAAGACCCAATGCCAATCAAAAAATTATGCATAATAGAATAAGAAACACACACACAAGGGACCAAATATGCAGTCAGGCCCTTGGACTGCCTAAGCGCCATAGGCATTTGTGCCTGCAAAGGTGTAATTACTGGATCCAGTCCAAAAAAGACTGAATACCCTCGGCTCTCAATGACTTCTAAAAGATTTTGTCTATCTGGAGTTAGCCCCGATTCAACCAGGAATAGGTGTACTTCAACTGAAGGTCACTTGCAGCATAGGCAAAGAAAGGGGGAAATTGAACTCCCATTGAGCAAACTTCATTTCTTAAAAGGATGAAAGTTGAAAATTGTTTCTCTTTTAACCAGCATTTCATTTTATATTGATGCCATCAAACTGGGTGCTGGCCACTGCCACTAAAAGCCAAATACAGATGAAATACTCAATACCTCTCAGAATATTCTTAAATCCTTGCAAGATCAGAGTAATTTGGAATTAAAATTTCTCTATTTTGAAGGTGCAAGCAGATGCTTAATCATTAATTGCTTCTGCAATATCATAGGCAAAACATTCTGTGTGCACTAAAACATTTATCCTTAATGAAAATCTAAGGATTGTGTCTGCAGATGCAGTATATGAACCCATATACTTGACAAAGTTTTCTATTACATTCTATGCAGAACAAAAGCACCAAAATCCTAGCCTTAATGTAATGTTAGATCTGGGGAATCAGCCTCAAAAGAATCCCAAAAGTTTAGGTTTCACACTCAGACATAACTCTACTCCCAGTGGGTTTGCCTTCAATTTTGACCTCCTCCTATCACTGAGTATTGTTCATCAGATAAAGTGACATGCAGTGAAAACTGGGATTTCTTCACACATTCTTTCAAAAATGCTCTTCCTCAACCTAACTCACCTCTCCCCTCATTGTTCTCTCTCCCCATCCATTCTGATTGTCACAGTCCTGCATCCAAGGTTCATTTTTTTTTGTGCTCTGTGATGCACTCACACCACATTCAGTGAGAAAAATTTACTGGACACAAAGAATTACCAGGGCAGGAAGAGGCAATAGCATTTGTAGATTCCACCCAGAGGTTACCATTTATCTGCAGGTAAAGGTGGGATCTCCAGAAAAGATTCAATGAGGCCTGAAGGCATGTGACCAGAACAGGAAGGATGACAGAATGGGAGGACTGTGTCCTCAAGTAATACAGCAGCACAGGTGGTTGTCCAACATGCCACAGGCCAATTTCCGGATGTATCTGGCTTCCTAATTTATTGTCATGATGCCTAAGCCATGCCCACTGCAATGTAACTCAAGAAGAAGTATAGCATCCTATGCCCAGGGCTTCTTTGTTCCTCTCTAGGTTCTGGCACCAGAAATATACAATGAATCAGCTGTGCCACTTACTACTTACTGACTTATTGTATAGGTCAAGCTCCCCTATGAAGCCAAAATATCAAGAATCCTACCTTGGCCTTTGCCCTGAGAATCCCTTGGTAAACATTAGTGATCACTAAATCTCAGACAGACTTTGCTGTTAGCATGAAAAAGAAATTCAAATTTATCTCTATTCATGGTTTTGAAATGGCAGTAACTTGCACAGACACATAAATAAATCATATCACGGCAGCTATTGAAAGATACAATCTCCTCTGCGTTCCTAGAATAATGTAAAAATTCCCACTCAGATCCCTTAGTAAACAAACTAGTAGAAACAGGATGATCATAGATTACATCTACTAGACTTAAATGCAGATGTTCAGTATTTTAAAGCTGCTAAATGGAATTGCACAAAACAGCATTCAACAACAGCAAAATAATTTCCCCTTACTTTCTCCGACTTTTTAATTATATTTTGAAAATTGTGTAAAAGAAGAGCCTCTTTGGTTATACAAATGAATAGTAGCATGTGTCTCCTTTATCACAAAATTTACCCCAGAAACCATTGCCCTCGATAAGACATTTTTCAACACCTCCAGGGACGACAGAGAAAAAAACAGAAACTGTTTTCTATGTGTATGAGAATCAGTCCCCAGTTAGATGTAATTGCATAAACTGGCTTAAGGCTGAAAGTTCTTCTTGCATATTTGCATGTAATTGCCTGCTCCCCTCTCATCTTCCAAGCATTCACTGTCTGCAAGAGCAAACATTTGTTGGTTCGGGAGGGCCAGTTTAACTCATGGCGCTTTCTATGAAGTGCCATGAGTTAGACCAGGAAGCTGCATGCCTGTCAGTGCCTATAAATACACTCTTAATTGCTTTGACTGGATACAGTCTGGTCTCCTTTGGAAAGGGATATTTTCCAGGGAAATTTAGAATGTATCGAGTTTTTACAAAGCTTTATTAAGTTTGGATCTGGATTCAGCAAGGCACATAAGCATATGCTTAACTAAGCACATGAATAGCTCTATTTTAAGCACATGCTTAAGAACTTTGCTAGAAAAGGGCCAGAGACGGGAGCCCCTCTGTTCAGGTGTTACATAAGGAGCAATTTGTCCTCCCAAATTAAATATGAATATCCAAAATTATGAAGGAGGATATTGCATCTTATCATAATGATTGCCAAAAAAGAGTCTCCTCTAGATCAAGTGATAGAAAGATTATTTGGGCCTTGTACTCTAGGGGCACCCAGAACTCTTAGTAACTCAGTAGCTCAGTTCTGGATGAAGCTCAGACACAGGAGACCCTGGTTTCCCTGTAGTTCTTCATTCCATTAAAACTAGTTTCTTTCCTCAGATTAGAATTCTGGCCAGAGCTTGGTAGCATAAAAGGAAAACAAACATTTCCTAGACCAGCAAACAAATTTCCATACTCATCTGTCCATTCACATCTGAAGTACATGAAAGATTGGAAGTGGAAGTATGGCAAGGAATTGAAGCTCCTTTATTTGTCAGAAATGAGAGGGAAGAAAGGGTGTCCACAATTATTGAAAGTTTGAGGCATCAGTACTAAAGCCTCTGCTAGATAGCCACAATGCAAACTGAGATCATGATTGCACTGTGATGAACCTGCCTTCCAACTCTGTGTACCCTGGGTCATCAAGCCTCATCATTTTACCTTGAGAAAGAAAAAAAAGTGTTGTGTGTTCTCAAAATTGATATTCTTTCATCATTATCACAGAGGTTGGTATATATTTCAATTTTCCTTAGAATGACTTAAAAGCTCTTAAAAAGGGCACACTACAGCATTTGGCCATTCTTTATAGTTCAGTGCTAACTTATATGCTCCAGATTCCTTGTAGATACCTGATATTATAAGGCCAATGATTAACGTAAATGATACAGGGTAGGTTCATAAGATCAGGTCCATGGCAGGTATAAATTCATTTCTATGGAGCTCAACCTGTTTGAACCTGCTGAGGATTTGGCTCATCTATTTCAATCAGTAATTCCTGCAGCAAAACCATGTTTCTTGGGACAGCTAGGTACCAGGCCAAAACATAGGAAATGATCACAGGAATAATGTAAAGAAAGTGGCCAAAGAGCTTCCTGCACACAGAATAAGTGAAAACATTTTATCTTATGCTCTGTCACTTTTAAAGCCTCCTAAAGTTTATATTAAACTGTTCCAACATTCAGCTCCCTTACACCAAATAAACCCAGTGCATTGTAAAATTGTAGAATTACAGTCGTTCATTAGCATTATATACTGGACAGCTCCATTTTCATTCCATTTCAAGCAAATGCGAAAAGTTTTTTACTCCCCATTTGACATCTATTTTTGTAGAGGCCAACGTCATTATTATTATTACAGCATCTGTGGTTCTGGCTGCATTTTAATCAGAGGTGATCTCTTATTTAATTATGGAACAGAACATGAAGGTATAACAGGTCACCCCTATATAAGCACAGTGCAAACTTAAGACACTCTAAAGCTGTCATTTGTTTCATAGCTTCTACTTCTAAAGAAGTTTCTACCTGGAAAACTGATTAGCTGGGGAAATGGCTAGCTCAAAAAGTTCTAACTACAAAGAACTTTGAAAAGATGCTGCAGTTGTGTTACTATAAAATCTACAGCTGCCATTCAAAGATCTTCTCCCTTCCCCTGGAGCAAAAGCTACAAGAATTTTGTAACTATGCTGGTAACCAAACAGTGGCACTGAGAGAGCTAAGACTGAGAAGAGCTTTGAGCTTTTTCACACCAAACTGGTAGAAAAATTAGTGTCAGAGCTGATGTTCTCAGTCTCTTCTCTTGTGACCAACGCTGGTGTAGTTTCAGCTATGAGTAATATACAAGAGGATACCAAGTAATAAATAAAAGAAAATATCACAAAGAGAAGTAGAAAAATTATCTAGAACAACAGGCAGTATAGACAATGTTTTTCTGGGCCAGACATTGCTTATTAATATAACAATATTTTAAAAAGAGATAAGCAATCTCGCTGTAGCTTTAACTTGCCTCTGTATGTCACACAGCTTCCTTTCCCATGCTTTTCCTATAATGTTATGTACAGTCAAACCTGATAATATCACTCTTCTTCCTATCACACTCCACTTAGTACCACAGCTTTCACCATCAACGATTGGCTTCCATATGTAAAAATACACAGAAAACCCTCCATTTATTGTCACTCCAGACATTGTCACAAACCACTCAACATCAGCTTAAGTCATCTCTGCTGGAAAATGTACCTCTTAATATCAGAATCATCAACGGCTATTCCAAGATTGAATTGGTTAGCAGACCATTATCAGCAAAGTTATTTGCCTTTTTGAAGAAACTGATGTAGAAAGACAAAACATTTAACAAAAAGGCTCAGAAAATGGGTGAAGTTCAGGTGAAGCAGCACTGGGTAGGGAAGGGGCGTTAAAAGGGTTTCAGCACTCTTAGCTTTTTGTGCAGCAATATAGGCTCTCTTCCCCTCAACTGATCAGTCTATAATTTTTTACCACAGCATTATATTTATGGTTTTTACATCATTTCCTCTGCTACATATTAAACAGATGCCCCAGTTGGACGCTGCACAAGCTCACAGAAATATACAAAGGCACAGAGCAGAAATTTTAGCTCTTCCAAATTCAGAGCTATGCCACCACCCTCCACAAAGTGATTGGAACTCAAGTGGGTGTGAGTTGTGCAGATACCTGGGCACAATACACACTCAGAATAAAAGCTGTCTTTTAGCACTTGAGAGCATCTTGTGAAATTGCTCCTTAATCTCATGCCTCCACCTGATGCACAACCCCTGCTGTTGTCAGCTCTCACAAGCTTCTTTCAGTCCAGTGCACACGGTATTATCAAGGTTTGACAAAAGCACAGCAATGACACTACACATACTGCTTCTCTGCATACTGCTTTAGCTCTACTCATTACCAGTCCATTACCTCCAGTACTGCAGAGCCTAACTGTGAGGCCTTTTACTGAGGTTACAGATTTATGTAGATCTTGCACAATATACCATTGTATTTGGATGTACAGTCCAATTTTCCTATTATGAATGTCAGCCCTACATAATGGCAATGGTTATCCACTGTGTTCCCATAACTATGACATCATCTACAGACTGCAATTAAGGGAACAGCCATGCCTACCTCACTGATTGCTTTCCTGTAACCATGGATTCCTGATTAAGATAAACATGCAGTGGAAACGAAGTATATTCCACATTATTTACAGGTGCCTAGTACATGGGAGATGTATATTTTCAGATCTTATCATACATTTTCAAATTGGCCTTACAAGACAGATTTTACATTACACTGGTTTATCACAATATATGAGATGCTGGTGCAGTGCTTTATGTCAGATGAGTACCAATGAAAAGCAGTCCAAAAATAAAACGGGATTTGAAAAGAATATATCATCAATGAAAAGAGAGGACACTCACCTGGACTTATGTTGCTTGTATGTATCTTTCAATGTGCCTTGGGAAAACCTGGTTGGGAAGGAGAAGGGAATATTATCCAAAATTTGGCATTACAAAATGAAAATGCTATAAGAGAACAAAAATAATACATATTTCAGACATGAAAAGAATGCCTAGAAAGTAATCTCAAATTCCACAGGCACAATAAATACCATTCCTAAAAAGGAATTTAGCCCACAGAAGGTCAAACATTTGAGGATAATTATTGTTATTCAGAGAAGAGGTCCCATGGAGATAAATCACAATTTACCATATTATGATGTATTATATTAAAAGGGCCTTATAGTTCAGCCTCCATTTAAAGCAGGGGTGGGAAACTATTTGGACCCGAGGGTCACTTAGGGAGTTTTGGTGAGCTGTCATGGGCTGGGTCTGCACTATCCCAGACCCCAACAGCTCACCAAAACTCTCTTAAGTGGCTCTGCTCAGTGCTCAGCTGGGATGGGGCTGCAAGAGAGTGGGGACCAGCATCCGGGAGCAAGACGTGCAAGCAAGGCCAGGATCACAGGGTCAGGTCTCAGGGTGCTGACAGCGTGGGGCCAGGGCCTGGAGCAGAGCCATGATCCGCTCCCCACATATCCCTGTGACAGGCACCAGTTCTGCGGGCAGGGATGTGCAGGGAGCAGGACACAGCTCTGAGCCAGGCCCTGGCCTTGCACTGTCACCTCCCCATGATCCTTGGGTCCCCATGGAGATGGGCCGGGACTCATGCACGCAAGGCATGCAATCAGAATGGGGCCGGGAGCAGGCAGGAAGCTGCATCCAGGAGTGGGATAAGTGGATGGGGCCAGGATCTTGGGGTGGTGACAGCATGGGACTGGGTCCTGGGGCAGAGCCACAATCTGCTCCCGCATGCCCCTGCCCACAGAACCAGCACCCATTGCAGGGACATACAGGGAATGGATCACAGCTCTTCCCTGAGCCCTGGCCCCACACTGTCACTGCCCCAAGATCCCACCCTGTGATCCCAGGCCAGCCCACTCATACCACTCCTGGATACTGCTCCTCGTTCTCCCACCGCCTCATCCCATCTACCCAGCTGAACACCCTACCTGTGTGGATCCTTGGTGGTGGGTGCCAGGTGGACAGGCAGGGGTGTCCAAGCAGCAGAGCCAGTCCAGCACTGGTGGCAGATGGAAGAATCTGCCACTGCCAGGTTGCCAAGGAACAAGTCTAGCAGCCCTGCTGTGCACCAGGGGGTGGCAGAACCAGCTGCAAACACCCTGGCATGAGCTGCCCCCCAAGCCTGGGCCAGGCAGGGCCAAGAGACCCATCGTGAGGCAGACAAAATTCCTTGACAAGCTGGATCTGGCCCACGGGCCATATTTTGCCCACCCCTGATTGAAAGGGTAACCCCGTTTATGTTCTTCCCTGCATACTGTAGCTGCCATGCTGGATTGCAACAACACTCTTAAGAAAGCCACCAAAAGGCCATCCCCTTTTGAACAGTTCCTTCCTGGTGCATGAAATGGAGGCTGGGATACAGACAGAGCTACTGACTCAAAACATTTTGCTGCCATCAGTCCTTCTGCCATGACTGAATCCTAGAAAATCCCAGTATAAGAAGCAGGAAAAAGTAATACAGACTGCTTTTAAGACACATACTCTAATGAAGGCAGGGGGATTGCCTTGTGACCAAAATTAGAAGTCTAAGCAGGAAGGGGGTCCTAGTCCCTTTGAAAGACAGTAACCAAACCCTAAAACACACTCTGGAAGGATGAGGGGGTCTGTGGAAGTGAACTACCTTCATGGATTTTGCTTTTAGATCTCTCAGTATCTTGTGCTGCTGATTTAAGTAAATATGTTTAAGTACCTTTGCATGGTCCTTGGAAGGTATATATAAAAGTTTACTTAGCCAGTGAACACTGAGGGAGAACACATCTGAGCAAATGGAAGAGCTTAGGAAGGATGTGGAACTGCTTCTAAGGTCAATGTCACTGGACTACAATGTCTGTACTCCTCAAATGGGCCAGATACAGGGTCTATGCTTGCCGACTGTGCCTGAGACCCAGAGGAAGATCCAAGAGTTGGATCCTTTTGCAACAGACTGGTAGCCATTTAGAGAGTAAGATTGCACTAGTTTGTGAAGAATAATGTTGTCTTTTGCCCAAATGGAGCCTAAGTGTCCTGTTTTGGTGATTGGAGGGAAAGGCAGGGGAGGGGTGTTACATCAGCTCTGATATAGACCCTGCTGTATTGCAGGATCTCCTGGACCCAGATTGATTGAAACACCAGGAAAAGGACTCTGGAGATGACAGCTTGGTTAAGGGGAAGATAGATCACTAGTAAAACAAGAACAACAATGCAGAAACAGGGCCATCATAGATAATGTTCATCAATAAAGCTTACAACCCCCACATCTACCATCATGTCTTTGGTTCATCAAAAGATCTGTCTGGCCACTGGCTCAGATAGAGTACTGCTGTCCAATTCACAACAGTGTAGAGCAACAAAAAGACCAAAGTATTTCATCATTCCAGTCACAATGCTCTGATTAAGAATCTATAAAATTCCTCCCTGAAACTGTTTCCAAGATGGTAAGTCAGAAATACCAGCTGATGATCGCATCTGGCAAAGGAGTGTCTTTATTAACTGCCACTGCTCTCCTGATGCCTGATGAAACCTCAAGCCCATCGTAACCCTGGCCACCTGCAAAAACAAAGCCTTTATTGGTGGCTACTGCTGCAATGTTTTATGTTCCGTATTTCCACTCTGGCCTTGGGCAGGTGTGTAGAAACCCAAGCCATGAGCTTTCAAAGCAATGGGCAAAGTAATCTCTGATAAAACACACTTTCACTTGTGTTAGTTGCCTCTCTTTCTCTCATCAGCCCTTGTGTTCATTTCATCTGCCTCTTGGATGTTATTTTCAAGCTGTCAGGCCCTTGGGTCAGGGCCTGTTGTCTGCTTTATATTTGTACAGCTCCTAGCACAATGGGGCTGGACATGTTTAAGTTCTCTACATGCTACTGCAATGTTTTTGGGCACTGCAGCAGCTTGGTATTCCCCTACAGAGAAACTAGTGACAGTACCCAGGGTACTTTTCTTACAAAGACTGGGATCTTCAAAGCTACCTGGATCATTCATATACCCAATTCCAAACGATTTCTCAATCACCAAGGAGACTTTGGAATTTCATCGAAAATACTGTTTATTTCAAAAAAAGGAGGTCAAAGTGGCATGCTGGCAATACCACTCTCCAGCCCTTCACTTAAGAAAATACCAGTAACAGCTCTTTTGTTTAACAAATATTTCAAAAGACCCTGCACTCTTTAAACCAAGAAGCTGCTCTAGCACACTGTTACTTTCTTCTGCTCAGGTTCCTGGGAGACCGGTGGATCCACAACTTGAGCATTGCAATAACACCTCTGCCCAATAATCATCGTTATTAATGCAGGGAGAGAATTCAGCAAAGAGTCTACCATTAAGAATCCTTGCTGCTCACAATTTCTGGACCATCACGGCTACAGCATCACTCTTACACTATATGCAATACACAATATGCAAAACAATGCTAAAGCAACAGTAACAGAAGGGGGAAAGGTGTTGGTTTGGGGAGGAGGGTTGGGGAGGAGTATTGCCAAACCCAGTAGTAGAGAGTAGGAGAAATGACTGTTTCATGAGATAGCCTCAAATTATAGAGCAACTATAATGTGGAATAAAGAAGTGCTGTCACAGAGGCTTCCCCAATACAACTAAAACATGTATTGGCACTGCAAGATTGATAAATCTGCACCTTCTACCTTTTTAATCCTCAATACGTTCATTTTCACACTATGATGGAGCTTCTCCTACCATATACCCCTATGCCCACACAACTGCCAGCAAGTTAGACTTGAAACCCACCTCTTCATTCTAGCTAGTGTAAAAATAACTGTATTGATTAAATATTGAATAGACATTACCTGCACTTTATTGTTTGTTTTTGCCATTCTGTTTTTATTGTTTTATTACCCTCTAAAATGCCTGAACATAAATGACATACTTATTTGCTTTGCCCTTTCTTATTCAGCAAATATTAGGTTTTCTAATATAGCCAGTGCTTTAAGTCATCTGTTTTTATACAGGTCCCATCTGAATGTAGGATACTGTTCTGTTCTTAATTTCTTAATATCCATAGCAGGTGCTAAAACCATAGATGCAAAAATATAATTATACTCTGATATTATAACCCATTGAATTCAAACTGTTGGAGCAGGGGGAGGGTTGTATTTATACTAAATGGCAGTGGCCCCTTAAAGAATATTAGGGAATGTAATTTACTGGAGATGAGGGAGTTGATATGCTACCCTTTGCCCTCTAGAAGCCTGGATTCAAATCCATATCCCTGGTCACAAAGGAAAATTAGCTTAGTCCCAATGAACATTATTATGCCTCAAAAGGAACATTAGCTATACAGACTCTGCATAGTTGGGAACCTTGGCTTGGGACTGTAATGAAAAGGTCAGGATAGACTAATAGTAGCGCTGTGCGAAGCTTTGGTAGCCAATTCGATTCAGAGGAGATTTGGCTCAAGCTAGCGGCCAAATCTCTGAATCCGAATCAAATCAGGAAATCCATTAATCTCTCCAAATTTGATTCAGAGAGATTTGGAGAGATTTGGAAATTTGGCCACAGACTGTACAGGCAGGCACTAGGCAGTGCTGGTGAGAGCAGCTGGGGGAGCCTCCGGACGAGCCCCAGCTTGAGCTGGCAGCCCCAGAAGAAGCCGTGGCTGGTCCAGCTGCTCCCCCAGCTACCCCCCTGCTGGGGCAAGGCAGGCAGTGCTGACAGCTGCAGAAGAAGCCACAGGGTCTGGGGGAAATGATCAGAGAGCTGGGGGAGCGAGTGGGAGCTGGGGGATCATACCGGGACCTGGGGGGAAGCCCCTGTTCATTCCCCCAGTCCCTAATCATTCCCCCCAGCTCCCAGTTTGATTCCCCAGATCCTGGTTCAATCCCCCAGCTCCCAAATCATTCCCCCAGGTCCCGTGGCTTCTCCCAGGGATGCCAGCACTGCCTGCCTCACCCTGGCAGGGGGGCAGCCAGGAGAGCAGCCAGACGAGCTGGGGGAATGATTGGGGAGCCCCACAATGAGCATGGACGTCTGGTATGTGGCGTCGCAGACCCATCTATGGTGCCATACACTGGACATGCAGGTGTTTCTTGCGCTGCTACTTTGCAGCAAGGGAGCCGTGGCAGAAGGGAGGGGGAGGTTGACTCCGGGAGATCCCAGGGTCAAAAAAAATCCATGCCAAAAAAAAGTGGGATCACGCATGTGGTGGCAGCGCACAGCACACAAAACCACAGCCTGGCCAGCTGGAGCTACACTCCAGCTGCTGGCCACACTTCCTGCTGCAGGAGTGGCATGGCTGCAGCTCCCTGAGGCCCCCCAGGATGCCAAACAAGGTTGCTGGGGCAGCACAATTGCTGGCCCCAGCCTCCCCTACTCCACCCGGGGTAACCTGCCACATGCCAAAGCATGCATGGCATGGGCATTCCCCTGGGAAACACAATTTCTTACTCATCTGGACATGCCCATGAGGTGCTAATCTACCATGCCTTCTGACTGACTTCAGACTAAAATGGCTAAGTACCTCTCTCTGCTCATTGGGACTTAAATACCAGGGGCTATATCATGGTAGAACTGAGGAAACCTGGACTGTATGAAAGGAACTAGAGACAGGGATCAAGAGAGTTGGTCTAATTTCTCAGTTGCCACCTACTTCCTTGGACAGGTTATTTAGCATCCTTGTCCTTGTCTCGGCCAGGATTTGGCAGGGATTAGATAACATACATTAACAACCTACTGTAGAGTGTCTTTATCAAGTGATAAAATGGTCCAGGCTGTTAACAGAGTCTTGGTAACACCTTCAAAATCCTAGTCTAAGAAAGGCCTTGGTTATCTTGGTTCCCCATCTCTGAAATAGGGATAACAAGGCTTCCCTGTGTCAAAAGGACGAAGAACATCTGCATTGACTACCTTTCTTGCATGCATACCGGCCTCTGGCTTCTCTACTATTCATTCCATCCAGGAAGAGCACACACCAACTGCAGATACTTCCTCAGCCTGACAAAGGGTTTTTAAACCCAAAAGCTTGCTAAGAAATTTGTTTCCAACTATTCAAGTTGGTCTAACAAAAGATATCAGATTCACCCAAAGAACCTTGTCTGCCTTGATGTCCTTAGACTAACACAGACAGCTACAACCTACACCCCTAAAAGGGTAAAGATATATTCATTTGTATATTCATGATACACAGTCTCCCAGTTAGTCTCTAAGGTGCCACCCCTGCTCTGCCTTCTGCTTGACTTCAGGCTAACATAGCTAACTACCTCTCCCTACTCATGATACAGAAATACAGTAGTGTTGGGTGCCACATAAGTATGTAGATCAGTAGATGCATTGTGAACGGGAAAAACGCACAGAGTCTGGGACACTACTGTTATCACTAATCCTAGATATCAGTCCTTTATTTCTATAACCATTGCATCACAATGGCAAGACAAAGAAACAGGGAGAAATAAAGGACTGAATGAACTAATTCCTCATACATAATTAACTAGGCAAGATAACACATTCCACAGCAAATCCTGCTACAACCAGCAATTTTCCAAAACATGTACCACAGGTTGGTAGACCAAGGGCTGGAAAAGCCTTCCTTTCAGACAGGATGATTCAGATTTCTGGC
>NW_005842331.1:782418-799827 GCF_000455745.1 Alligator sinensis | reverse complement strand
GAAAGTGCAAATCTCCCTTGACAGTCATAAATTCATCTTAAAGAGTGAAGGCAATTAAAGAAATCTATTCTGTCACATTGCCGAATTTTATTTTACTTGATAATACACTGACATATGCTTCTTCGGCAATTCCTCACAATCAAGGATGATTGTCTTCCATGATTACCTTATCTGTGGGTCTGAAGATGACTTATGAGACTTATCTGGGATCAACATACTCTGCTGCAACTAGGGCACGTGTTTCCATGCAGAGTGGGTGGCTCCAGGTTCTCGGTTAGTCTGAGACACACTGTTTTGCTGCTCCTGCTTCTGTCACCTGTTTTTGTCATAAGATTTCAAAGTACTGAGATTCTTGCAGCAGCCTCTTTCTCCATTTGGGGTGGTCCTGGGAGATAGTCTCCTACGAGTTGATGTTGATGTTGCATTTTTTCAAGTTGGCTTTGAGGACATCCTTGAAGCGTTTTCTTTGCCCTCCTCTTGAGCATACATCTTGACTGAGCTAGGGGAAGAAATCTTGTTTTGAAATCTGGAGTCAGACATCTGGATGACATGGCCAGCCCAGAGAAGTTGATGTCGGATGATCATCGCCTCGATGCTCATGGTGTTTGCTTGAGAGGACACTAATGTTGGTGTGTCTATTAGGGGTGTGCAAAGCGGGCCCTATTCAATTCGGATTTGGATTCGGCCTGAATCAGGGGCAGTGATTCGATTTGTTGACTTGGATCACTGTCCCTGATTCAATTTGGCCAAATCCGAATCTGAAGATTCAATGCTGATTCAGAGAATCAGCGAGTTGGACATAGACACAGCTTTAAATATTTTTGTTACATACCTCAAGATGCCAGCACGGCTTGTGAATGCTGTGATACTGGGGCACGTTGAGTGTCCCACGGTGGGGGGCAGGCTCAGCTCCATGTGCTCAGAGGCGATCCTGAAAGCGGACCGGAAATACTTCCGGGCCACTTTCCAGGTGTGGACCGGAAGTACTTCTGGTCCACTTCCAGGTCTGTTGAGGAGTGCAGGGGGGTTGGGGGGGGTGTGCCCCCTGGCTCACCGATCGGCCATGGGGAGACCCTGGGTGCCCCCCCCCCCAAGACCCAGGAGGCACCAGTTGCTGAGCTGGGGAGAGGGCCCCCCACGTGCTCCCCAGGGGACCCAGAAGTGGACCAGAAGTACTTCTGGTCCACTTCTGGGTCTGCTGCTGAGCACCCTGAGGAGCCCCCTGCATTTCTGTGGGACGCTCCATGCACTCCCAGCATTGCAGCACTCATGAGCCGCCTGTTGCTTAGAGGTATGTAGAAAAAACATTTAAAGCTGTGTCTATGTCTGAATCGCTGAATCTTTCTGAATCTCTCTGACTCGATTCGGAGAAATTAAAGGGTCCTCTGATTCAATTCGTATTTGGGGATTTGGCCACTGAATTGGACCAAATCTCCACCGGATTGAATCAAGGACTGAAGCTTCGCACAGCCCTAGTGTCTGTCTCCTCGTAGTATTCAAAGGATCTTCTGCAGACAGTGTTGATGGTACTTCTTCAATGACTTGTGTCTCCTGTATACTGTCCACATCTCAGCTCCATACAGTAAGGTGGGGATCACAATTGCTTGATAAACTATGAACTTGGTTTTAGATGTGATGTTGCAATCTTCAAACACCCATTTCCTCAGGCGTCTGGAAAGCTGCATTTGCACATCTGAGGAAATGTTGGATTTCTTCATTGATGTTAGCCTTCTGCAAGAGATGGCTTCTGAGGTACGGGAAATACTCAACATTCTCCAGAGTCTCACCATGAATCTAAATTACCGGAGCTGGCAATTGCTCATTAAGAGCTTGTTGACGGAGGACCTTAGTCTTCTGAATGTTAAGCGTCAGTCCCATTTTCTTGTATGCCTCAGTAAAGACATTGACAATTGCCTGAAGGTCTGGATATATATATATATATATGTACACACACACACACACACACACACACACACAAAAATGAAAAGCACTTTCTGACATTTAAAGACATCCTAACTTGTCTTTGCCTCTCAGCCCAGGCTGTCAGGAGAAACGTGGGAGTGCTGCAAAGTTTGAGATAACAACTTTTAATTAAGAAACTAAGTAGAAGTTTAATGAAAGAGAATGTTCACAACTACTGGCACTCAGGGGAACAAGTCTCAAAATAAAAACTACTCATAGCTCTATTTACCTGGTCAGTCAGAGTTCCCCTATGTCATCATTATGACTGTTATTGCTATTATAACTACTATTACTACAGTTATCATTATTAATGCCCTTCCTGTTTGAACAAAAGTTTCTCCTATTTAAGAGAGAAAGAACAATTAAGGCAATAGATCTGGGTTCAATGACTGGCTCTGATACGCTTCCCGAGTGAGCCAGGGCAAGTCAATTTGAGGACAATGTTACTTCCTTTCTCACACACCTTGGGTGTGATTGCAGCAAAACACAGATTAAGCCAAAACTTTTTCTAGTATCACAAGCAAGTGACTCATGGCAGCACAGAACTCTATGTGGGCTAAATTGCCCTTCATGTTGCTGTGGCTAGGCTGCTTCCAGTTTGTCAGGTAGTATATTTAAAAGTTAAGTCAGATACCTGCACACTACACTGCAGTCTGTGATGTACACTTATCCCTTGTTTGGCTATCTGCACTGTATGCTTTTTCAGATCAGAGGCAGTCCTTTGGGCCCCTGACAGATGTTATTTCCATCAAGCAACAGGAAATATTACTTGATGGAAACTGTCACTCCACGTGACAGTCCTGGTTCCTGTCCACAGGATAAGCTAACCAGACCAGAGCAGAAAAAAAACACCCTGCAAACTTGCTCTGACAGCTCTCGCCAGCAAGTGGAGCTGAAGAGCTGCTGGCAGGAGCTGTCATGCCCCATTCCCACATCCTGCATTCAGCTGTACTGCTAATGAAAGGTGAGCTCTGAGCTTACGAGCTCAGCTCCCCCTGGGTGAAGGAATTGCTCCCTCACCCCTTACACAGAGCAGGGAAGGTCCATGCAAAGAGTGAAACTCAAACCCCCCTTCAGGACACCTTAGGCAATGATTTTCTATACATATTTTTCCTTTCTCTTCATCTTGTATGTGCTTTTCCTCTCTTCCCAACGCATTCTTATTGTGTGCAAGTAAAGCATGTCATGTTGAGTGTTCGTTTTCACTGGCTCTCACAAGGAAGAGGTCCTTGAATGTATGTCATGATACAGTTTATTGCTCCATTAGCAAATTAATCACACTTTAAGTATAATGTCTGCCAGGGCCTTAATAGAAGAATGTAGTAAATGGATGTTGTTCTAATAAAAGATATCAGATTTACCCAAAGAACCTTGTCTGCTCTAGATGAATGTAGAGCACTTAGCATAATGGAGCCCAAGTTCTTCGCTGGGGTCTTGTGGCACTACTGTACTACAAATAATTCAATATTAATACTCAGTGCCCAAAGACTTTACCCTTTTTACTCTGCAAGGGTCCTCCCAAATTTGCATCTCTGATAGCACATATAGTTGCTCAAATTCATCATTTTGATCTAATTGCACATTCTTGCATTAGGACCTCATTACAGAATCTGCTACGGCTTGGTGGGCTGAGGAGAGGATTGCCATTTGTTTAAATGTTTAAAACCCAATCATCTACAGTGCCATAGCAAAGGGAGGGTGAATGGGGCAACCGCCCCAGGTGCTGAAGTGAAGGGGTGCCAACAGGCTCTGCCCACCTGGGGTGGGGCGTGGGATGGAGCCACGAGGGGCTCATTTTGGGGGCTGCGGGGACAGGGGTAAAGCAACTCCCACCACTGTGTACACTCCTGGACAAGCACGGGGGCAGGTACCCCTGGATCTGTGCGCAGGGTGAGAACAGGTTGCCACTGTGGGCTTTGCCCCAGGCGCCAAACTTTGTTGCTACAGCACTGATCATCTATATTCTAATTTCCCTAAACCTGCCTGAATAAATTACGCTGCCACTGAAGTATTCTCCCTTTACTCCATCAATTTTAAGTTCCTTCTGACAAAGATTGCCAAACACCTATAGAAAAGCAGTAAGGTGGCATCTTCTGATTCGCAACAGGTTTCTTATCTCAAAGGTGGAAACTTCCTAAAATAGTTGCAAAGAACCCTGAAGAAGGATAAGCAGCTAAGCAGTGTAGCTAGGCAGGCAAATGTAGAAGTGGGAAGAGAAAAGATGGAATCTACCGCTAATGTGAACTTGTAATTACAGAGCCAGTCTTCAGTCACTGCAAACATAGCAATAACATTTGGAGATGAAGCAAAAAATAAAATAGAGTAAAAGTTTTGTTATCCAGCATCGCCGGCTTGTAAGATAAAGTGAAACCAGAAGTGCCCACTGTGGCACTTCCAGTTTCTCCGAGGTCCCATGGCTCGGGGCAAAGCAGGCTGTGCTGCCGAGCCCCCACGGCCTGGGGGCACAACAGGCTGTGTGAGGCCCACCTCCCTGTCCCACAGGGCCTGCGGGAGGGGCGGCGATGTGGAGGGACGGCCCAGACATGGCAGGAGAAGCGGCGCCCAGGGTCGCTCAATTAACGGGCATATTTTGTTATCCGGCATCCCCCATTCTCAGGGGATGCTGGATAACAGAGCTTTTGCTGTAATTTGTTTTTCAGGAAAAATCCTGAAATTATGGATTTCAGGATCCATAATTTTATGGATTATAAATTATGGATTTATAATCCATAATATTCTCTTGGGAATATTAATGTAGCTGCATGCTGCAGCTACATTAATATTCCCAAGAGATGTGCTGTTACAAACAACAGTGCTGTGCAAATCTATACTTAAAAACACCACTCATTATTCTTAAATATTATAATTATTATTTTACCACAGTAAGCACCAGTTGCTCCTATCAGGGCCCAATTGTATTAGGTGCGGTCCATGCACACACCATTATATGTGGATAAGATTAGTATTGCCATATATCAATGGTCTCCAACCTTTTAAAGTAGGAGATCACCTTTGGCATTTAAAAGCAACCGAGATCTATCGTGCGCCGCTGCCATCCTCTTCACCACCACCCAGGGGGTAAGTCTGTGGGGAGGGAAGGTAGGGGGCAGATCAAGGCAGAGGGAGAAAAAATTATTTGGGGGCCCCCCTCCCCAGCAAGTAAGCCCCACCCAGTCGGGGCCCCACTCAACTTACCCCTGCTCCTACCTCTGCAGCACTGTCTCTCACCACGGTGGGCTTGATCTAGCCTCCGCCCCTTCCCATGCTCATGGGCTGACCTGCTGGGCCGGGGTATGTGCATGCATCCACGCAGGCACTCAGCCTCCCACCCCAACCTCGGATCGACTCCAAGAGGCTCTGAGATCTACTGCAAGAGGCTCCAAGATCTACTGCTGGATCAAGATCCACTGGTTGGTGATCACTGCCATATATTATTGTATATCAGTGACATCAGTCAGGGACCGGAATCATATTCTGTTGGATAACGTGTACACACACTCATATGTAATGAAGGATAGACCCTGATGCTAAAAATTTAAAGTTGGAAGGTGGGCACTATGTTGTTGTTTACAAAGCAGTTCATTGGTTATTTTGCTCCCCTCCCTACCCAGCATTAAGAAAAATCATGAGTTAGGATCCCTAGAATCATAAAAAGAAATTCTGGGTTTGTTTAATTAGCCATAATAAAAGGCTTTGACTGTTGTTTTTTGGTTTGGGAGTGTGTGGGGGGGGGTTGTAGGTATAATATGAGTATCTCATGCAATCTGCTATATCCACGACCTGGGAATATAAATGAAATATTCAACACTGTAAGATTTGCAATGAAATCATAAAAACTGGCACCGCTGCAGAAAGAGTACATGCAGGACAACTGACATGCATTTAAGAAGCAGTCTACACTCTCATGGACAGCTGCTGGAGATGTACATCCTCTTGACTTGTTAAGGTATCCATCATGGATGGATACAACTAAACACATAAATTGGCATTGTCTGCATACTCACAACCTCATGAACTTTGCAGCTCTCATATATTTAGCATCCCCACTCAAAATAGCAGTGGGGGCACTTTAACTAAAGCTTGTTGAACGAGCATTAGTTAAAGCGCCTCTGCCACCATTGTGAAGCACAGGACACTGACTACATGTGACGCTGTGGGCACTTTAATTCCAGTAGCTTAAAGCTCCCCGCCCCACCAACCCACCTCCAGAGCATGTTTAGACATCCTGAATTTGTTCCTTCTCACCTTCATACCCTTGGAGAGTCTGCTTTGAAAAAACCCCTCCAATTTATTTGTAAAATAGCTCATAGCAAAGTTCATGTATTCAGTGTCCCGTGCTTCACAATGGCGGCAGGGACACTTTAACTAAAGCTTGTTCAACAAGCTTTAGTTAAAGCACCCCCACCACCATTTTGAGCGGGGATGCTAAATGTCTGTGATGCCAAGGCTGCTGGAGCATGCTAATTAGCATGCTCTAATAGATTAAATTAATCACGTTTGCTCTAACACGCTGTTATTACAGTGCATCAGGGCAGGCATCCCACACGTCTACAGGCACCCCCCAGACATGCTTGCATAACATGAATTAGAGATAATTCACTGAGAGACCAAGAGCAGAAGGTTCCAAGGGGAAAACAACAAGAAGAACAAAATAAATAGAAAGCAACTTTCATATAGATAGGGCTTAATGACTGGTGTTTGGGGAGATTAGAAAACCCTGATCCTCCCAGAACAGTTTCCTATGAATTGGAAGGCTGCAAAAGACCCAAGCAGAATGCAAATTGGTGGATTTGCATATGAGACTATAGCTACCACCATTTAGCCTTTTTAACTTATATTTTATGATCCATTATACAGCTGTTTCCCACAGAGATACCCACAAAGGCATAAGAGTAAATCATTTTCTTTGTTTCTCTCCCTCCTTTCTTAACTAAATAGCTGTTATATAAACTATCATTTTGATTCATGTCTTAACATTACACAAGGGGAAACGTAGTGCCTGTATGTCCCCAACAGCTATTCAGGATTTAGGTCCTGGAGAGGAAGAGTTCACGACCTACCTAAAACAAAGTTATAGGGACAAGGCATTATGAGGACCTGTGGTCTTAAAGGTGCCATGCATGACTGCCAGGGACCTTTGTCGATATAATGGGATTGTCTCACTGTGACCACTAGGGGGCACACAGACCTATTGCAACAGTAACCTAATAAGGTACTCATACTCAAAACATCAGGAAGCCAAAAGAAAAGGCTGGGTTTTAATGAACAAAGAAAATACTGTTCAAGACTAGGGTTTTACCACATTTATTCAAATTCAAGATAACTTTGAATTTAAATGACCCCCCCCTCCCAATAATTACATTCTATACATGGAAAATTTATAAAGTTGTTATAATTTTCTATGAATAGAATCTAATTATTGGAGGATCGCCTTAAATTCATCCCTACCACTGCAGTGGGGAAAGCAGTGGTGGGTGACAGGTGGTGGGGGAAGCAGTAAGGGGGCAAATGGTAGAGACTAATGGGAAGGCATCTGGTTAGAAAGACAGTGGATGGGCAAGCAGTGAGGAGGCAGGCAGGGCACAGGGTGGGGGGCAGGAAGCTTGACCCCTGCTGCCTGTTTCCCCCCACCCCAATCACCTCTACTCACACCCCATAGCCTCTGCCCCATGTCTGCCACCCCCTCTCCTCCACTCCACTTCTGGGTCCAACAGTCTCAGGCCCCTGAACACCTTCCCACCTTCTTTCTCCAACACAGTCTCTGTCTCCCACCCCCACCTGTCACCTCGTCCCCCCAGCTGCTTACCCTTGCTCCGGTGCCAAAAGACTCTGCATTCCATACTAGGGCCAAGTCCCAGGCCGAAGCAGGGACAGGGGTTTGCTGCTGCCGAAGCAAGAGTAAGCAGCTGGGGGCATTGAAAGGGGAGGGGGAAAGGGGAATGGGGGGCAGAGGCTGTCACGGGGAAGATAGGAGAAGGGGACAGGGGTCTTGAGGTTGTGGGGGGAGGGCAAAAGTGACATGGGGGAGAAGAGAAATGAGCGGGAGATGCAGGAGGGGAGTCAGGGGACCAAGGCTGCAGTGGGGAGAGGGAGGGAGTGCAGAGGCCATGGAGGAGCAGGCTGCAGTTGCAGTATCCGCCTTGACCCCTAGCCACAGCAGCTGCATGCCTCACAAAATCACTTTCTACCTGATTCCAAGACAAAGGGCTTTTCCACTAGGCCAAACGGGGGGAAAAAACCCTCAACTTGGAGTCAAGTAAATACGGTAAATCTGCCTCTAGGAACTACTGGTACACAGTCCTCAGTTCAGGAGGCCCTGCAGTTTAGGATGCCATTAGTATTGCTCCATAGAACTATGTAGCATTATGTCACAGTCATGTTTCTGTTCTTCCCAATGCTCACTAACACATGAAAGCCCTGCAGAATATAGAACACTCTGAAATAAACTATATTAGGCAAAGTTTTCATAAACTGAGAACCAGTGATCTAATCCGGACAGGCACGTTCATTATACAGAAACCATATGGAGTCTTCAGGATAGCTGATGTTTTACCCTATGGACTCTGCAGATGAGGGAGATAAAACCAGAAGGGATCCAGATGGTGGTGTGAGGGATGTGAAGCCTATTCCTCTCTCTCAGTGGACAGAAAATTCACAACACATCTCCTCTGTTAGCCCTGGTTTGCCTCATTATAAATTAGTTCTCATCCAGAGAGAAGTGAGCAAGGGAAAACACCCATGGAGGAAAAGGATGGATTTGGTTTACAATGCCTTTTTGTTCCACACTGGCAATATGGAAATGAAAGATAAAGGCTTCTATTACCCAGAGGCTATGGGGTACATTGTACTCTGAGCACAGTGCTCACACGAGCAGACACATGGCTATCTCCCATTAATGCTAATGGGAGTTGAACATGCACAACAAGAGCAGAACTGAGCCACTGCATTTTCACACCAGGACGCAAAGGAGGGAGGCACTCACTGTTTAATTCTCCCTGCTTCACCTTCGGAGACAGTCCATTATGGCATTCACTTGGAGAAAATGAAATGGAACAGAAAACACAGGTGCCAATTAGCTGAAACTACTTGCATTATAACATCATTCAACAAGTCCCCATCTGTATCAGTATTAATTCATGCCTTGGCTGACATGTACAAATAAGGCACGCTGAATAAATTAGGAGGTGGTGAGATCAATGACTAAATAACTGTGAAATCAAAAATGGGATGACCAAAAAAAGAAAAACTAATAAAATTTGCAACAAAGATACAGTAACAGAGAGATTGTGTGAAACTGACTGAGAAGGCTGAAGAGCACATGTCCTCTGAGATGCAGGGCCGGCATGCTTTCCTAAGACAGGAATGCTTGCCTCAGCTACCAGAGAGGAATGGAATGACTCCCAGATGGGTTAGCTCCTGGTGGCATTTACAGCAGCTCAGAAAGCCCTATCTGATATGTCATGGATGACATCTATGCTCTAACCCCTCTTCCACCCCAAGGCTCAAGGGTACATTTCTACCATCCATTCCAACTACCAGCATGAGCATTTTCTCAAAATAGAGCATGCAAAGGATTGAGGATCATAGGGCCATATCCTCGTTGGATATAATCTGAAGTCCCAGGAGCTACATTTATCTTACCTCAGAGTTTGGCTTGTAGCATCAAACATTTTTTTTTTCAATCTTCTGTCCTGGCATCTTTACATACCAGTCAGAGGTGTGTTGCAGGTTCATTTTAATCACATTTTAAAATGGTAAAACATAGAATACACTATAAGACTTTATTATCATTACTGGTGCATTCAGTCACTTTAAGTTATATTTAATGCTGTAGCTTTTCGCCAAAGTTGTATCCATGCCTCTACTATAAATCAAACAGAGGATTGAAAGAGACGTCTTGGGAAACTAGGTTCATACATGCATCCCTTTCATAAACCAGTACTGCACATGTCTCCCATACATGTAGATGTGCACAGTTTGTGCACTAATCTTACACTTGAAGCTTATTCTCTTTTCACTCCAGCTTTATTTGTACAACTTGCTGTAGAACTCAGACTGTTAGGGAATAAAGCACCTCTAAGACAGTAAATGACAGGCTTTTTAGCTGATAAACAGCTGCTCAGAGTGTGCTGGGAGCTATGCAAAGTGAAGAAAGGACACGGCCTCACCCCAAGGACCTTGTAGTCTTAGCAGCCAGATGGCAATCACATCAGAACACAGTAGGAGACAGAGGCTGGTGGCACCTCCAAACTTCTGGGTTTTGTTTAAAATGGAATGGTGAATAGCACGGAATTACCAGGGATTATGATATATAAGCATCTCAAACTGAATGAACTTTCAGGAAAGGTTTTTATCTACAGCAGTTTTCCACACTGGAACAGGAGGTTCATTTCACCTCCCTTTCCACCAAGAACCTTGTCATTTCTTCCAAGAGAAAAAGCAATAAAAAACAATGTGGCCTTTGCCCTTCTCTCAGCTTGTCTTCCCTTCATCTCCTACACCTCTCTCCTTCCCCTCCCTGTCACAGATACAGATTTCTTCTCTGCTCTCCTCCTTTCATCCCACTACTTGTTCCAGTGACTTTATCCCATTCCATTCCCAGACATCCCTCACACCTACTCTCTTCCCCTCCCTTACTCTTCCTCTGAATCTCTCACACTCCTCTGGTTTTTCCCCCTCATATTACACTTTTTTTTTTTAATTTCTGTTATTCTGAAAGAATTCCCCATCTTGGTCTCCATTTGCCTCTCAGACAACCACCCTATCTCTCTTCCCTGTGTCATCTCTTAACTCTTTGGATGCTTTGTCTACAATTGGTTATCTGGGGTTTCATAGTTTCATAGTTGGTAGGGTTGGAAGGGACCTGAGCAGATCATCAAGTCCGACCCCCTGCCATGGGCAGGAAAGGATGCTGGGGTCAATGACCCCAGCTAGGTGACTGTCTAGACTCCTTTTGAAGACCCCCAAGGTCGGGCAAGCACCACTTCTCTTGGAAGTTTGTTCCAGCTCCTAGCCTCCCTGACTGTCAAGTAATGCCCCCTGATATCTAGCCTGAATCTACTCTCAGTCAACTTATGGCCGTTGTTCCTTGTTACCCCCTCCAACTTCTTCTCCTCCAACTTCATCCTACCTAGACCCTTCTCTAATTTAGTTTCTGCCCTTTGCACTCTGATGAAACTGCTTTTGCCATGGCGCACAATGATCTCTTAGCCAATCACAGACTGGTTCACTACCCTTATCATCCTTGATTTGTCATCCTCCTTCAATACTGTTAGCCAGGCAGAGTCAGCTTCTGTGACATGCTCAACTCCTGGATCACCCTCTTGTGTCTCTAATTGCTCTTTCCATATGTTTTTTATGCATACTCTTTGTTGCTCCTGCAGGGTTTCTGAGGGGGAACCCCACAGGGCTCTGCCCTTAATTCTCTTTTTTTCTCCCTTATCATCTACAAACACAAATTCAACTACCTTCTCTACACTTAAGACTCACAAATTGACCTGACTACTCCAGACCTCTTGCCCTCTGTCTAAACTAAAATATTGGCCTAGCTGCCGACATCTGTTCATAGTTGGCTCTCTCAGGCTCAACATGGCCAAAGAGAGATAGCTCTTAATTTTCTACTGGAAGATCTACCCTCCATGGACATCATCATCCTGCCTGCCATTCAGGTCCTTGATTTGGGTACCATCTTCATTTCTTACTACTCCCTAGTCTCCATTTATAGACTGTGCCACAGTCTTGTAGTTAGTTTATGCATAAGCGTCTCTAAGGCAGAGCCCTTCCAACCAGACATGCAGCTAAAACATTTGCTGAGCTCTTATCAACTCCCATCTCAATTCTCTATGGATGAAACCTTGCCCTGCAGGTAGCCATGCAGACTGCAGCTGTGTTCTCCTAGCCCATTGCTCCGACTACACTGTTTCTCTCCTTGTTGCACTGGCTTCAACTTCTCTATTACTGCAAACATAAGCTGCCACCCCTTATTTTGCCCTTCATAGCCTAACCCCAACATTACCTATCTTCTCTCATTCAGTCTCAGATCAGACAGCACCCACCTCTGATTGGCTACCAGCCTTCATCATTCACTTGGCAGCTTTTCAAGCAAGGCCTTTCCTGTTTCCTACCTGCTACCTCTCATGCTTGGGAGAATGTCCTTGTAAAAGTCCTCCAAGCTACCTCAATATCATCTTGCATATCCTTCCTTAAATCTCCTCTTCTCTGTAACATGTAGAAAAGACCTTGACAACAATTAGCCTGCTAATGTACAGTGACTGCAGCCCATCATGATGACCCATACTGTTTCCTTGGGTGCTCTTATCAGCCTGTTGATTCCTGTATTGTTTGTATAAATGTATTGGGGGCAGAGATCATCTTTTGGTTCCGTCTTTGAACAGCACCTAGAACAGAAGGGTCCTAAGTCTATGACTAGGACTTCCAGGGACTACAGTTATACAGTGAAGAAATGAAAGAGGAAAACGGGAGAAAAACAAAACTAAGCAGCAGGCCTGGCACCACTGGAACAGCAAAAGGAAGAAGCTGGGTGGGGATGGGGGAGTGACAAGAGAAAAGAGCAGATATAGGACTTTAAGAAATATTTTATAGGTTTTCTTCCTATTTGTAAAACAGGTTAAATTCAGGGCGATTAATGTCATCAGAATTTTACCTATGGTAATTTCTGAAGTGAGAGGAACTATCCACCAAACATAAATTGAGTACATGCCTCAGGCAAGGTCTGTACTCCCAATGACCTGCCAGGACAGCTATACCAGTAGCATTTTACTAGTGCAGCTATACCAGGAAGATTTCTACTGTAGATGCAGCTTATACCAGCAACTGTTGTTTGCCCATATAACTTATACCAGTTCAGCAAGTCAAAAACAGTTTCGCTAGCATAGCTTCATCTATACTAGGGCTTTTACTGGTATAATTTTTTTTTAATTAAAAAATAAAAATCACCCCTGTAACCAACTCTACTATATCGACACATAATTCTAGAGTAGGTTTGGACCAAGTGTTTTCTGGGATGAGATACACCCAGACAAAATACTGATCAGGACCCAGAGCAATACATGACCAAAGGATGAGTTCTGCAAACACACACAGTTTCCTTCTCCTCCTCCTTCTCTTTCTCATGGTATTTTTAAAAGCCAAACTTTTGTACAGTAGATAAAATGCGTATCAACAAAGTAACACAACAGGATTTAATACACTAGCGGATCTATCTCCTGGTTACAGAATGTTGCACATAACCCAGCAAAATCCCAACCCACACCAGCAAATAAAATGCACCAAGTGAAACAACCTAAGATGCTTTTATATGTTCTAGCTATCCTTTAGAAAATGAATTCATTTATCTTGAAAGATACTTTTCTGCAGTTGAAGACAACTCTCAAGAAAAATTATCCTATTTATCCACCTAATATACATATAACACTGGAAGAATATTTTAAATGCCCTCATTCCATCCTAGAAACATGGTCTCAACCATGACCTCAAAGGACACCTCTGGGGGTTCAAGGCTATTCAGCCTATTAAGTTCATTTCTTGGCTTATTCTGAGACTACACAAAAAGTGGTGACATTCAATTAGTGCCTGCTGTCATGATGATTTTATGTTCTATAGAAACATCCATCAATGATATATACACCAAAGTCGTTTTATAACTTGTCATATAAGTGTCTAATTCTTCAATACACTATGCAAATGTCGCATCTGTGCAGCTCCAACAAAGCCAAAGAAGTTATGTTAATTTTGCATTAGTTTAAAACTTGTATACATATTTAAAAATTGGTCCCAGAGGACTGAATGGAAACCAATCTGAATTTTCATTTGTATCCAAGTCCAGGGTTCAAACCAAATCTTAGTTCAGCTGAAGTCAATGGGATTTTTATCACCAACTTGAATAGGAACAGAACTTCATGCAAAATTTTTTAAAATTAAACATGTTTGCATGGGATGGTAAATTCAGAATTAGTCTCTTTTTTGTGCTACACTGGGATCACTTCTGACTGAAAATGTGTCACTGTAGGTGCCCCTGGCAAATTTATATTTATTTGAAATCTCCATGATGCAAGAAAAAGGGTTAAATGATGTTTCACCAAAGATCCTGTGAACAGTTTTCTGCACTTTTTCTTGATCATTTTTTTTAAATAACTATTTCAGCAGTGAAAAATGAGCATATTTGCTCAATATACCAGACAGCATCCAAAATGGATTCTAAGCTGAAACAAACTGTGCACTCTAAAAAAAAAAAATTAAAGTTTGAGTCTATTTGAAAAGTGACTATCTAAATATAGTCCCATCTTATTGGGAAAAAACAGATCTCTGTTCTGAATTCACTGTTGCATTTACTGACTTTATCAAGTTAAAATTGGGTTTTATTCCTGTTACCCCTGTAGCACCCTCACAGCTATGGGAGAACATGCTGTATCCTAGTCCATCTTGCATGTAATCAATTGTAGAATCTTTGTGGTTAGTAAACCAAGCTGAGCCCAACCTGACACCAGGCGCAACTACATGTGCAATTAACGCACCTGAATTTTCTGCCCTTTGATGTGCACTCACCTCTGACATGATCTGCTCTGTGGCTGGCGGGAGGAGGGCAAGTCCCGGCTTACAAGGCTCACTGCCATGCAGGAGCAAGAGGCAAAAGCAATCAGGGATCTCCCTCCCCCAGCACCTCCAGCCGTGCAATTGCTGAAGCCCTGCCACCTTCCAAGGGCCTCGCTGCTATGAACACTCAGGTGCCACCATGCTATATGCCGTGTTTCTGCAAAGGGTTTTTTTTGTTGTTGTTCATAAGTGCAGGCCAGGGTGGGCCCTGCACTCTGTGGCATCCCCTAGGGAGGGGAGTTGATCAAGTGGGAAATCACTTCCCCTGGAGCAACCCTGCGGTGGCACTGGCAATGAAGGCAAGACCAAATATTGGTTAATGCACTGTTTTTCTAGTACCTGTATGTATTGGTATTAGCAGATGGCGCATTATACTAATCTAATGCTCAGTAATTGCTCCACACATGTAGATATGTGTAGATCACTTTAGAATAGTCCAATACACAGTAAAGTGTCTCATGTATGTACTTCCACTGAGACTGCATATTACTCGCCCTGGGTTGGTACACAGTAACAATAGGTCTCATTCTCTACCATGTTGCACTAACTTTAAGCCAATATAACACTGCTCAATTCCCTGAAGTTATGCTGGCAAAACAGTGGCATGGTAGAGAATCAAGCCCAATGTCTTTGGTAGAAACCGAGAAGTCACTGACAAATAATAAACATGAAGTCCTGGATATAATTTTTTAGAAGTCACTTTGCGAATTAGAACCCCTTTTTTCTTATGCTTTTCCTCTACCTACAATAATCTAAACACACACACACACACACACACACACACAATTATGCAGATTTCTGTAAGTTATATATATGTAGATATGCATATATGCATAGCTATATATGCATTATGTAGGTTATATAATATATTAACCAAGCATAGCTGTTGCATGTGGGACTAATTTTCCAGTATACGCAACAGGGGGATGGATGGTAGAGAGATGAGTGTTGAACTGCATAGCACAGAGCTGAAATCAAAAGCATTGCTGGTGCATTCTTCAAAGGAGCAGAAATCTAATGTTTCTGGAAGTGAGACATACGATAAAATAACTAAATGTGGATCAGCATCTGCTAATGAAATCTCAGGAAACAGATGTTCATGACAGTGCACCAGCAACACTTGATGTTTTTATGAATGCAGGACATAAATAGCAAAATGTGTGTATATTTTTGTATCAACACTTTTTGAGCATCATTACAGCCTATTTGTTTTCAGATATTTATCTTATTCATACAGATAAACTTTGTTTATAGTTATTTAAAATTATTCTATTTCAATCCCATTTTTCTTAAATGATGAAAAGCTGACAAATATCCAGTCTAAATCAACAAACACTCCTCCTTTTTTAAACCTATGTCAGTACAAAACTTACTACTCTTATCTGATATTGGCCTCCTTCCACAACTCACTCGCCCAAAGTCTGACAAAGTACAACACAGCCTTAAATCCAACATATGCACAAGATGAACAAATCAACTTATAAAAAGCAGGACATAAATGACTGCTCTGCTTACAATTTTTCATCCAAGTAACTCATAAGAGTTTACTGCCTGCTTGAACCAATAGATACCATAAGCTCTTGTGGATAATTATCCCAAACCCTTCCCACAACAGATTTCAATGAAGCAACAAAGTTAAATGTTGTTGAACAAAATGTTCATGTTGTAACAAAATCAACTGGGATCCCTACCCACCTGGAAACAGGTAATCTCTAGGTCTCTGTAACTAAAGAACTTCTATTCTTTCATTACAACTGTTTCAGTGTTGCAGAAAAATTGTACCAGTCTGTTACATTTTTGTCAAAGGCTGTGAAGGTATTCCAAGAGTTCTAGATTTGAATAATACCTTTCTAGAAAGCATACTAGAGGCAGAGTCCCTGACCAATGTGAGGACTGTCACTGCTTTTAATTTAGAAGCTCTGCTTCTTTCAGTCCTTTCTTAGCATCTGGTGGAGTAAGCCGCTGCTTACAAAAGCTTATGCATTTCTGATTGAGTTAGGCTATAAGGTGCAATTCTACCTTGCCTTCTGCCTGACTTTACACTAACAAGGCTAGCTACCTCTCTCTCGGCTAATGGACAGCAACCCAAATCAAGGCACTCTTGCATGTGTAAACATCCAAACTAAAGGATAATCCTCTCTGACTAGCTCTCTCACACACATGCCCTTGGCACATGTTCATTTAATGGTGTGATGGGATTTGATCCAGAGTACCAACCATTGTGTCCCCTGCCATGCCACACATCTATGGCAGGATGTGCAACTTCAGGATTTTGAGAGAGAAACTGCTGAGTAGTACAGGGGGCACTTGGATGTCCTGCTTTAGGGCTCCACATCTTTCTGGGAAGTACACTGGAAAATGAGACCATGTAGGGGGAGAGGGGAGAAAACAAAAGAGGACAGCAGGAATATTTCTAATTATGTTAAAGTATCATTGGCTGTAAGGTGCTGAAGAACTATCACCTTCCTCAAACCAAACTGACAGATTTCTGTAGGTTTCCCTAGAAAGATATAAAACACAGGTTAATAAAACATACCACCTCCCATCAGTGATACACTCCTCTCCTTGTGACTTTCTTTTAGGTTCTTAATTTCCTTCTCTTATTCTTTTGCCTTTTGCTTTCACCCCCTCTCTCTAATCTGCAAATGATAGCATCTGACGAAGCAGGCTATAGCCGATGAAGCATCATGCCTCTCTGAACAAGTTAGTACATATGCTGTCATAGCCTGCCTTCTGCCTAACCTCTCTTGTCAAAGTCCCTCCTTGCCCAAAGAGAAATGGTTTCAAATAGGATTGCCAGCTCTTCACACCTTCCCTTTTCTATTGACTGTTTTC
>NW_005842331.1:752631-782387 GCF_000455745.1 Alligator sinensis | reverse complement strand
CCCTACCACATACCCTTGGGTCTCTGTTATCTTTCCCCTGTCCTTTCGTTCCACGTTTTCCCTCCTTGCTTCTCATGTCTTGATTTGGATTTATGCCCTGTATTCCTAGTCATATTTTATTCTCTCCCTCACACTCCCTTCTCCCTACTAATTAAGTCAATTACCGGGAACTAATTCAGCTAAGTGCCCTGGCATGAGCACAGGGGTGGCTCCCTGCTCTTGCCCTCTGGCATCCAGATGCAGCAGGGAGAGATGGGACTTTGCAGGGCCACATCAGTACCAGGTCTCAGGGAGGATCTGGCTAAACACATCCTGCTTACCTATGCTCCTGACATGCTTCAATTGCCCCAGGTCACTAGTCAGCCTGCTCTGGGCTCTGATGCAGTACGGACAAGCACAGAGTGGCCAACTCCACAGTGGTGATACAGCTGCTGCTTTCCTCTCAAGCCAACTTTGGGGAGTTGTGCATAACAGGTCTCGGGCCTCTTACACATCTAGCCCTTTGATAGTCCTTCTTTCCTTACTCCAGGTGTATCCCTCTGCTCTTGGGGCTCTCTCTCTCCTTACCTAGTCTTCTGACTGCTAGAATGATTAAGCCAACGTCCCCCACTAAGTAGGTCTTTGTTCAAACACAGACAAAGCCCACTAGTTAGGAGGAATGTCAATGCATGACCTCCATTCATCACTGCGGTTATCCTTCCTACTCTCCTAAACCTAAGGACAACAGCTACTACAACCTTACCTTACCTCAGTGACTTCCTTCAGCCATGTGGTCTTTTATATACATATATCGCTATGTCTTCTTCCAACCCACCAAAAAAGTGGCATAAGGAAAACTGGCATTATATTGTCCCAGAGAAACCCTCCTTTTGCTTATTACTTCCTTCTTAATGCATTTACTACAAGTTCTGAATTAGTTGCGGCAACTTGATGCACCAGAAGAAAATTTTAATTTTGCAGATAGTAATGGATTATAGTACATTAACATTACTGCACATCCCAGCGAGTGGAGGCACTCAAGAGACTCGGCAGCAATTAATGTAGTTAGTTTATTTACCTAGATCTGACAGATTGCCAAGGCATTCAAAGGCAATTGGTATTGTGTTTACCTAAACAGAACTACAGGATTTCTCCAATATTGCCAATAAATACCCTGACTGGAGGCTCATAGTGCTACTTAACTGCTTCAGGCAATGGAAAATGTATAAACAGAAACTGAAATATCGACTCTAAGAAAACACAAATCTTTCCCATTAAAACTGTATGCAAGAATAAGGCATTAATAATGACATGATGCAAAGACAATTCTCAGGACTCACAAGCTTCATATTTTCAGTGTTGTGAGAGATACTCAATACTGGCTAACGACACTTCCTGTTTATTACAGACTTTTATCATATTCTAAAACAAGAATCTTCCTGGAAATATAGACACTTGAAAATGGATGACAGTTCAAGTAAAACAACATTATTAAAACAGCATAATTACCAAAACAAAAACCCCCAACACCCCCATGAACACATTTAAAGGCTAAGTTGAAAGAAACTTGGTTGTGAAATCATAAACTCTGACTTACCTGGTTTCTAATAATTACCTTAAGAAAATTAAACTCTGAATAGCTATCAATGTCCATCTGTCCACTAGCTTCACCTAATACTCAACCACAAAACTGTATCACTCATGTTCAATGTGAACCAAAAACATAAATTATGTGGCTGTACATAGTTGCAACATAGGTAGTTGCAACATAAAGAACAATAATAACTGACAATATTGTGTATTTAGCTGAAAGAATTTTTCTGTTTTTCAGGACGTATGGAGCACTGGCCCTCTGAAAGTCAAGCCTGTGAAAAGCATCTCACATAGGGCACCCAAAAACAGAGGCATCCCAAATTAATAGTTACTGAGCTCGTCTACACAAGACAAGTTAATGCGCATTAGGCTAAATTTATGCACAATATGGTTGCACATCTGCAAATGCAGGTATCAAATTCAGTTGCGATTAATTAATGCATGGTAACATACATGTAGACATGACCCAGCACTAATATTAGTGCCAGGTCTGCCCTGCCACTAGGGGGCCACCCTGAGTGCGTGCAGCCCCAGGGCTGCTGCTTGGCTGCCTCTGCAGCTGGGCCAGCACCTGCTCCCTGCTGCTGCTCACCCTCAGGTGCTGTGGTGAAGTGCCTCTGCCACACAGCTCCCAGTCCCTGACTGTGCCCCTGTCCTGAATGCTGCTGGCAGCCATCCAGGGCCAGCCACAGAGGGACAGTCACATGGGGGCCCAGAGAGCTGGCATGGAATTAATATGTCATCCTTGTCCTCCTCCCCACCAAGCCCCAGCCCCACAAGTGTGCCCACACCTATCCCAACTGCCCAAGCACCTAACTAGATCCAGGAAGACCTGAGTGACCTCATAGCACTCTGGGGCTGTGCCAATATGCAGAGGCAGATCATGCAGGGTGGGTGCTCAAATGCCCACGTTTATGAGGCCTTGTCAGGCGGGATGCAGAAGCGAGGGCACTCCTGGCCAGCATGGCAGCGCTGCATAAAGGTCAAGGCCTTGTGAGCACCGTGGATGGCTGTGACTGACTTGAAACACTGGTCTGGTCATGCCCAAAAGTTCATGGTCTTTATGCGGAAGCCCACATTTTGGTGCCTTGGAAGACAGACAGCACCCCTGCGAGTGGCACCAGCAGGAGTGGCCTGCCCAAGCACCACCCCACCCAGACACCTCCAATGACATGTCACTAGAAAGGGAGACCTCAGGCCTTCAGTGCCCCTCTCTGCCTCGTTCCTGGCTGCTACATCCACTGACAGCTCAGGGAGCCCTGTGCAGGGGAGAGTCCTAGCTGGGCACCAGCCCACCACTCACCATGAGCTGCGGACACCAGGAGCAGCTGGACACCAAAGCCAACAGGGAGGCCTATGTCAAGCTGCCAGCCTCACTAGCCCTGGACACATGCTAAGTCCCATACTGGAGGAGGGCCCCCCCAGGCCCCACCCCTGCCCCTGGCCCCAGCACCTACTCCCTGCCCCAACACAGCACACACGGAGGTAGAACACAGTTCAGAACTTTATTCAGCAGCCTGTGCCCCTGCAGCTGCGTGACCACGGGCCTCTCACATGCTGAGGAAGGTGTCAATGTCCTTCTCAGCAGTGGGGGGCAGAGGTGTGTAGTGCACCACAGGTAGCCCTCCAGGTGGCATTCAAGGTTGTGGGTCACCCTGGTCTTGCCCCCTGCACTGTCACAGCTCAGGGTCCCAAACCAGGAGTGCAGGTGTGCCCAGGGCACCAGAAAGATCAGCAGCAGCAGGGCATAGTGGTTTGGGTACTCCTCCACCTGCACAAACAGCTCATCATGCACTGCCCAGGGCACATGCAGCAAGGGCATGCTCAGGGTACAGCAATGGTGCCATGAGCAGCTGGCCCCATGGCACCTCCCTGGAGAGGGAAGGGTGGAGATGCAGCCAGCCCCTCACCCCAGTTATCCGGGAGTCCCGTGCCCTTTGAGCCCAGATGCCATGGGCTGGGGAGCAGTGCAGCAGAGCAGCTGGCCTTCAAGGACAGAGTGGGAGGAGCGGGGCCTGGAGCGATTGCAGCTGGTGCTACCATGAGCCTGGCCTGTCCTGACCTGGGAAGAGGATGGAGAAGGCAGGCTGCCTGCTACCAGCACCAACTGGGCCACCATGTGACCCAGATCCCATCCAGACTGAAGTTAACTCACAGTCCCCCAGCACTCTAGTATGCCTTGCATCTCCCGCACAAACTCCCCCCACCTCCCCCAGTGGGTTGACAAACTAGCCTTGACCCAAACTGCCTGCTCCAGCTGAGCAGGAAGGTGTGCTCTAGTGCCCCCCCAGCTTCTGGTCTGAGCCACTGCATGTATGTGGCTGTATTTCCAGAAACAAAAGTGAATGTCTGTTCACTTGTTTATCAGTTCAATCTATGCAGCTTAGACTAACCTTCAAAGATTTAATTAATTCACCCATGGGCTGTACTTAGCCTAGAAGAAGATTCAAATCCACAATTCTTGTAGTACCTTCACAACCTTTGATGTGAAACCCCCAGGCCCACAAAAGCAGGCAAGACCAAGAGTCCCACACCTGGTGGAACTCTTAGTTCTGGCTGTGCCACAGGGGCTACGAGGACCAAGAATCCCACATCTGACAGGGCTCTTGGTTTCGCTTGCCCGTGTGGCATTGCTGAGATGGAGAGCCTTATCAGATGCAGGACTCTTCTCAATCCTGACTGTTCATGGCCTCTGTAGCTGGGAGCCCCCCCAGCAAAGGGGGCTCCCCAGCTCCCCAGGATTTGGCTTCCCCTACACCAGCAATAGGGCGCGATTGGGTCTAATGCATTATGCACACAGCCAGGCCTCCTGCATGTGTAGAGGGGACCTAGCTGTTGTTATTGTGGAAAAATACTCTAAAATGTGAGTTGAATGTAAAGATGGATCTGCAGAGAACTTGAAACAAGAACTCACAGAGGTGTCCACTTCTCCAGTCTCTTTCAGTGAGGGGTTAACTAGTGATTATAATTTAAGTGACAAAGTTAACCATTTCATTCCTCATATAAGAGAGGAGAGGAAGGTACACAATTTACTGTGAATTTATCTGAGTGAACCTATTGAAAGCAATAATCACTATAGTACCTAGACATGTAGACAATGGGTTAAATGTAGTTCTTTAAGATATAATGCCTAGCTTTTAAAGATGTGCACTAAATCTTTTCTAGCACAAATGCTAATAGTCTAAGAATTACTACAAGGCAAACATTTAGTAGGTCCTTAGTTAATGAATACTATTCATTAAATGAAGTCCCACTGGAATCAAGTAAAAAGAGACAGCTATCCCTGCAACTCCAGATGTAAGTGAAGAAATACTTCTCAGATGGGTTTTATTAAAGAATCCAACTGATCTCAGAAAACAGAGAAGCTTAAGTCTGACAGCAATATGGCTGACGGGCTGCCTTTGAGGGTTTATTAATGACAGGTAAGGCACAGCTGAAATATACATGCTATATTCCCAAAGATCCTTGTGACTGGGAAGTTTGTGCATGATGCTTCTCAACAGGGAACAAACAGGAGCTTGGATTTCTGGCAGTAACTAGCTATGACTTGCATCAGGTTGAGGGACAGGCTGTCTAAGCTTCTGAACCCTGGTTGGAGGAGGAAGCAAAGGGTTCTTCAACCGAGAGACTGCTATATGGATTATATATTTTACTGTGTTGAATTCTGCCAGGAACTCAACTGGATTTCCCACTGGTTTGTTAAAGTTGGTCTCCCACAGGAGCATGCATCTCTATGCATTTGACAGCAAAAATAATAACAGGAGGATATTACAGCCATGCTGCATGGAAACACTAGGGCTGTGCGAAATTTTGCCAGTTGCTTCGATTCAACACTGTTTCAACTAATTGTGCGCTCAAAACACTGAGATTGAATCGAAATGAAGGGCTTAGAAACAGCCTTGAAACAAAACAAGGCTAGCTGAAACATTTCGAAAGTTTCGAAATGTTTCAAGTTTCGAAGCCAGCAGTGAGAGAGAGGGGAGAACCAGGGCTGTGCTCCCAGCACCAGCCGGGAGCGCAGCCCTGGCTCTCCCAGTCTCCTGCTGCCAGAAGCTGATAACAGTGCAGGTGAAGGGAACTGAGCCTGGGCTCAGTTCGCCACCCCAGCGCTACAATCCATCGGGGGGCACTGCGATCCAGCAGGGGGTGGGGTGGAGAGTCAGCCCAGCTGGGCTCACTCCCACCCCGCTGTGCTGCGATCGGGTGTGGGGGCAGAGAGTCAGCCCAACTGGGTTCACTCCCCCACCCCCCACACTGCATTTGGGCACAGGGCAAAGAGTCAGCCCAACTAGGCTCACACAGCCCTAGTAAACACCTGTCATCTGGGCTAATGACAGAAATGACACATAAATGGGTACATATGATCAGAAACTGGTTCAAATCCATAACACAACAGAAGTTCAGTGCTCATAAACCTTTTTCAAAATGGCCAGAATCAGTTTAAGATAAACCTGGATGGATGTAGCATCAGACTTAACTAATTTAGGTTAAATCAGCTTATTGAACTTCTGTCCCAGATCCCCAGATCCCAGGATGCTTTGCACTCCTTCACAACCACTCCCCCACCCCCCCAGGGTGGCTGGGATAGCCTTGGCCCAAGCTGTCTGCTCCAGCCCAGCAGGGAAGCATGTCTAGCACCCCCAGCTTCTGGGCTGGACCAGTGCAGGCATGTGGCTACACTTCCGGAATCAAAAGTGAATGTCTATTCGCTTGCTAACAGTTCAGTCTACGCAGCTTAGACTAGTCTGTGAAGATTGAATCAGTTCAGTCTCGAGCTTTTTGACTGCCTGTACTTAGCTCTGATGATCTCAAAGTGCTTTATAGATCCTAAATCCTTATCCTAATCTGTAGAAGCTTTTCAATTAATTTGTGTTAAGGTCTTCTCAACTAAGTAACTGATTCAAAGCCTCTTGAAGCCATTGGGAATCTTTCTACTGACTGCAATGGGCTATGGATCCAGCCCTATTTAAGGATTATCCACCACCACTAAACAGTAAGGTAAACTTTGGAACAGAAATGTTAAGGGACAGATCCAGTAAGTATTTAAGCACAGAAATTTGGGCATGAGTGTAATTATGGGGTGGCTGTACACGAGCATGAAAGCTGCTTCTATGAACTGTAAATATAGCACGTCAGAGCAGACTTGATTAATTACTGCGCTCCAGCCAACCTCCACATCTCATGTATCAGCATCCCCAAGCTTCAAAATGGTAGTGGGAGCATTTTATCTAAAGCTCGTCGAATGAGCTTTAGATAAAGCGCCCCCGCCACCATTTTGAAGTTTGGGGGCGCTGATATATGGGACGCTCTGACTGCTTTAAGTGGCTCTCAGAGATGCTCTAATTAAAGCACCCCCCCAACCCACCCCCAGAGCACATGTACAGACACTCTAGGTACCTAAATCCCAAAATGTGTTTCTGAAAACCCCTGCTCAGGTGCTGCAGAATGCCAAAGCACCTAAACTGATAGACGCTTCATTGTTCAACCTGATTCTTCTTCTGTTCTTGTCAGAAGTTCCTCAGTCACCAAATGACTAGGTCACTTTTTGGGTCTAACCCTACATGATTTGCTCGTAACCACATAGCATGTAAACAGCCTCCTTAGAAACAAAACACAGCCATGTCAACTTCTTATCTGTGTCTTCTTTCTTTTTTTTCACCAAACAATTCCCTCTATATGGTTTGCAGTTTCACTACTACAGGGTAATATAAATTTAATTTTCATAGACTGGATTTACTCTGGCAATGAAAGCATATGCACACATAGACAAAAAAAATCACATTAGTGCTTTATAGATCCTAAATCCTTATCCTAATCTGTAGAAGCTTTTCAATTAATTTGTGTTAAGGTCTTCTCAACTAAGTAACTGATTCAAAGCCTCTTGAAGCCATTGGGAATCTTTCTACTGACTGCAATGGGCTATGGATCCAGCCCTATTTAAGGATTATCCACCACCACTAAACAGTAAGGTAAACTTTGGAACAGAAATGTTAAGGGACAGATCCAGTAAGTATTTAAGCACAGAAATTTGGGCATGAGTGTAATTATGGGGTGGCTGTACACGAGCATGAAAGCTGCTTCTATGAACTGTAAATATAGCACGTCAGAGCAGACTTGATTAATTACTGCGCTCCAGCCAACCTCCACATCTCATGTATCAGCATCCCCAAGCTTCAAAATGGTAGTGGGAGCATTTTATCTAAAGCTCGTCGAATGAGCTTTAGATAAAGCGCCCCCGCCACCATTTTGAAGTTTGGGGGCGCTGATATATGGGACGCTCTGACTGCTTTAAGTGGCTCTCAGAGATGCTCTAATTAAAGCACCCCCCCAACCCACCCCCAGAGCACATGTACAGACACTCTAGGTACCTAAATCCCAAAATGTGTTTCTGAAAACCCCTGCTCAGGTGCTGCAGAATGCCAAAGCACCTAAACTGATAGACGCTTCATTGTTCAACCTGATTCTTCTTCTGTTCTTGTCAGAAGTTCCTCAGTCACCAAATGACTAGGTCACTTTTTGGGTCTAACCCTACATGATTTGCTCGTAACCACATAGCATGTAAACAGCCTCCTTAGAAACAAAACACAGCCATGTCAACTTCTTATCTGTGTCTTCTTTCTTTTTTTTCACCAAACAATTCCCTCTATATGGTTTGCAGTTTCACTACTACAGGGTAATATAAATTTAATTTTCATAGACTGGATTTACTCTGGCAATGAAAGCATATGCACACATAGACAAAAAAAATCACATTAAAATGTTCCCATGAATCTGCTCTTACTTCCCTGTCCTCCCTCCCCTCAATTTCCCCTTCCTCTCTGCAAATGTTGCAGCTTCTGTTTTACTTCCCTCTAAAATTTGATGGTTTGTTTTTATATTATGAGCCTGGTTCAAACTGATTGGTTTTCACTGTTGGATGCTCCAGTGAACCTCTCAAATCTCCTTTATTTCTTTCTCTTTCTTTCTTTTTTTTCTTTTTTTTACTACTTAGAGATGACTGGATTTTTTTGCAGGGGAAACAGGGCCCTCTTTCATTTATATTGTTCTACTCACTTTTAGGAAACTCTGCTGCTTATTCTGAGCTAAAAAGAAAAAGCTCTCAATCTTTCACTTCAGTCAATTAAAAAAACACTTGCTTTCATGTAATGAAAACTGAAGCATTCTAGAGGCAGAAGGCTGAGGCAGTCTCACCAGCATCTGAAGCTCACAGGTACCTTGACATCAATGGGAGTTTTCCCCTTGAGATTAAGCCTGGTCCTGTTAAAGTCCTGGGGTAAAATTTTTCAAATGTGCTTAAGTGCTTTAAGACCATAAATCTCACTTTAAAAAATGTTAGGGTATAGACTAGTGACAAGCAAACAGGATACCACAACATTTGCCATGCCATATTAGCACTGTTAGGTATGCAAACACTTACACATGATTTACAAAATAAACCCAGAGATCTCAAATAGGAATCCATAGTGTCAAAAACATCCTGATCTGCTGTGGTCTTCATGAGCTTTATGTGACAAAATAATTGTTCTATTTTTTTGCCAGTCAAGAAACAAGTGAAAGCTAAGAGCTGGCACTTTCCAAGGGGTGCTTGGAGTCTAAAAAGGATGAGCTGGTGGTATAGGCAGAGATAACAATTTAATCAATATCAAAGGATACCAATACAAGTTGTTAATAATACAACTGTTTTACATCTTCATGACCATAGTGATACAAGTGCAGAGTCAAAACTTAGGTGCTATAACTAACATGTATTACTACAGGATTGTGCAGACATAGCAATTAGAGTCCAGGGGGGGGCAATTATTTTGGGTGGAGGACCGCTTACTGAGTTTTGGCAAGCCATCAAGGGCCACATGACAGGCAGCCCAGAGCAGATTAATATTAATTTTCTAAATATTTTAGGGGCCCCGCAGGCCAGATAGAATGGCTTGGTGGGCTGCACCTGTCCCGTAGGCCACATTTTGCCCATCCCTGAATTAGACCATAACACCCAATATACTCAGTGAGCAGCAGTCCCCTTCCCCTTTTAAAGCTCATACCCTCTAATTAGCATCAAACTGAATGGAACTTGATTTCAGAAAATGCCATGCACACACTCTTTAAAGCAGGGGTGGCCAGCCTTAACAGGTGTGCTACAAGTGACACAGGCTCAGAGTGGTGCCTGGGGAAGGTTTGAGGCTAGTTTGTGGCACTCCTGCAAAAAGTTGGCCCCCTTGATTTAAAGAGTCTCAGGAGCCCAAATTACTAAATCTTTTTTTAAAATCTTGGCCATATATTCCATTGATTTTCAACAACACTGACATCTTTGCAGATCTTACTAGAAACCTATTTTCAGCTGCAGGACACTAAACACCTTTTCTAAATCTGGCCTCCATTCATTTTGGAAAAATAGGACTTGGGCACTTGAGTCACTTGAACACTCATGAAAATTTTATGTACTTGGAATCATCAAATCATTTTTCATTCCTTATTAATTCCTCTTTTTAATGATAGTCCTCTGGCTGCTTGAAACAAATTGGTTTCTAAGTTGTTTTTCCCCTCGAAGCTCACTACTGTGCCAGGGAAGAATTGAGCCCCTGGCTTTTATTTGCATTTAATGAATACGAAGAACTAAAGGAGCATTTTGATGTTTTAATATAAAAATGAGAGATGGGAATAAAAAACAAATCTAACAGTGACACAGAGTGCTTCCTTAATAAAAGAAATTTTAAAATGAGCCTGGCTGAACCTTCCTAGGGTAGTTATATAGCCCTAGACAATGCCCTAAAGAGACACTACTGACTGTTACATGTCATAGGCAAGCAAACAAGTTACTGAGAGGCAAAGGAAGGCAGCAGTTCATTTCTCTCCAGCTACTCCACAGTTACTTCCCGTAACAGATACACCTTCCATAAAAGAGGGTTAAATAGCCCCACATAAGCTTTTAAGCACCACAAGATAACAGTGTGCACATGGGCAGTTACCACAGAGCAGCTCCTGCACAATAAAACTCCACCCAGGCACCGCTTAACCCATCATTCTCCTGCTGTTACCACCAGCTTCCATTGTCTATTCCTGCACTTGGAGGCAGCATGGTGTGACAAGGCCTATGGGGCTGAGGGAGCCCATGGCTGGGGGGTCAGGGGACATGGGGCCTGTGCAGAATGTGTCCCAGAGCTGTACAGCACTTAACATATGGCCTTGAAGATCCCTGCAGCTGCTTTTCCTATTGCTGCACAGTGAGGGAGAACCTGGGGGGGAAGGGGCACCACTCACCACCACCACCACAGCCTGCATAGCAAGGGAGGATCCCAGAGGATGACCCTCACAGTGTTTCTCCATGTGTCTCCAGCCATGCCAAAGTTAGACAGCCCTGGGTTATATTATGCCCTGACTGTGTACTATGCACCAAGCAGAATTAGGCCAGATCCAGGCTCATAGGCTAGGGACAGCTATTACACATAAACCAATTTAAGTGATCAGAGACTGATTTAAACCAGTAACAGAACAGATGTTCAGTGCACATAAACCAGTTTGAAAATGGCTGAAACTGGTTTGAGATAAACCTGGTTGAATGTAGTATCAGACTTAAGTGATTTGCCTCAAACCGATTTATGCAACGTCTGTCCCAGACCCCTTGCTGGTTAAACCACATTCCCCCAGCATCCTGGCATGCTCTTTGGGTTGAGCGGGGCTGTCTGCTCCACAGCAGGGCTGGCCCCTCCCCTCTGCTCCCTGGCCAGACCTCCAGCAGAGACTGCGGGGGTCTGCCTGGCTTCCCCTGATTCCCTCCTCCTCTCCCTGCTAATCAGGGATTGCCGCATCCCCTCTGCTTTACACAGACACCTCTCAAAATTAGCTAGCAGACCACATGCTGGCTATGGTCCTGCTGTGGCAGATGGGACAAAGGCAGAATCAACAGGTCCCTCTGTTGATTAATGTCCCTCCATTGTTTTCTTAATGGGGTGATAAACACTGAGTTAGGGGTGATAAACACTGTTATCAATTCCCTACTGGGCTGTTCAGAAGGGGGAGGGGGGACCCCTCTCTGATCAGAGTGTCCCGCCAGGGCCTGGCTACACCCCCCTCAGCTCAGCACTGTAAAGTGAAGGGAGGGCTGCTCTAGCGCTACCCAGCTTCTAGCCTAAGCCACTGCAGGCATGTGCCTGCATTTCTGGGATGTCTGTGCAGTTACAAACTGATTCAGCCTAGCCAGGTTAGGCTAACCTGCAAAGATTGAATCAATTCAGCCTCAGGCTTTTTGAATGTCTGTCCCTAGCCAAAAAGTCCTCACTATCTTCTTTTAGAATTTTCTAGAGCAGTGGGAAACAAAAACAACACTTTCATCTTAACTAGGAACTTCCACATATTCAACAGGCTGGGTTTTTTTTTTCTTTTAAATAAGAGCTACACCTTTCCATCTCTGTTGGTTTTAGGTGACAGTGACCCAAAGTCACTGATGACACTAACGATGCTTAGTGTTTGCTTTATTTTGGTGATATCTTTAATAGGACCAATTGTATAGTTGAAAGAGAAGCTGGACAGGCATTGGGGCACAAACTCTCATCCCTCAGGTCACCTTGCCTCTCAAACATTTCCTGGACCATCACAACTACAACAGCACTTCAACCCTAATGATGGTGAAAGTTACATGCTGGGTCTGAGTTGGTCAGAAAAGAGTTCAGAGTTGCAAAACAGTATGACTTGAACTTAGATGGCATCTACTACCCACTGGGCACAATTCATTTCAAGTCAAGATGGTATAGGTCCCAAACATTGAGGGAGCCTGCAGCTGCTGGCATCTGGAGTTCCTGGGATGGTGGCCGAGCAAGCCAAGAATGACTTTACCCTAGAATCAAGAGGTTTGGTACAGATACAATTTAAAACAAGAATTCCCTGTATTAATTTATACTTTTGTGGGAGTGTGCTTCTTGCACCCCTTCTGCCTCACCAATAAGTAGGATGGTACTTTATTTTGTCCACCCAATGAAAGCAAATACAACTAAGACTACTTTGCCACTTGCAGCAATATTCTGATCAACCTCCCCATGGCCTACAGTTTACACCATTTTTAGGTTATCCCTGGAATTGACATAGAAATTTCCATAGAGGTAGTACCTATTTATTCCTGTGTGAATTTGGCCCCATATTTCTCTAGGACAGATATATTTTAATGTCCTCTGATGAATTCCTATTCCATGACAAAATGTGTCTCAAGGCTCAAAATTATGAGCGAATCTTTCTCTAGTACAGGACTGTCCAACTAGAGGCACATGGGCCTCATGTAGCCCATTAAGGATTACGTCATGACCCCCAAACCCCCATGCAGGCACCACTCCCTACACTGCTCTAACAGCAACAACAGCTGGAGTCTACAGGCTCCCCACCTGAGAAGAAGGGCACTGTGGCGTGGCATGGCTGGGTGAGCTGCAAGTGAGCCTGGGGGTGAAAGTGCGCATGAAATGCAGAGAGGGTAATCACAAAGGAAAACAACATGGAGCTCTTGCATGTAAAGCACTTTCATTTCTTACCCAAAACATTTTTATAGTTTTGGTTTTAAGGAAAAATGTTAATTTTGTTAAGTTTTCTGTCTACAGCAGATTGTGCACATTCACATACTTTATTGCCATAAGTAATGACTCTTGGTTCAAGGGAATCATAGTAAATATAGTTTAGCCCAGAAGATGGGAAAAAAAAACAGTACCAGAAGCACAGTAGATGTAGAAAATCCTTCAGAGACTAATATTTTCAAAACTGACTAGTGGCTTTGAGTTGAGACACCTTACCAGAGCCAGATTTACATAGTTTTGTCATATTGAATGAAATAGTTTGAATGTTTGTAAAGGTTGCCCATTAGCCAGTTTCAGGAAGAAGATAGGATTTATCTCCTTATCTAAGTCATTGTTTTGGGGGCTACGTGTAAAATGTCCTGACTTCGCTTCATTTAAATTTTATCTTTAGAAGTCTTTTACAAAGAGAGCAAATATCCTGAATTCCGAGACATCAAAAGCCTAGGGCCTTTTAACCAAATTGGTAAGAAAAGGGTATTTACAGTGATATGGAAGTCTCCCCAAGAGTAATTTAAAATGCTCAACAAAGGCAAAAGAATCTGTTGAGTAAGATCCGAGCCCAAATTTGGGAGTAATGACAAATTGAGTAGGAGGAGCCCACTGACAGCAGCTCACTCAATAAAAACTGTAATTTACTGTCCCAATTTGGAGGTGACTTCACTTGCAGAACAACGAAGGAAGAATCGCAAGTGTAGCCCGGATCAGACTGATCACCTGACCCAACCTCTCCGTGAACACGAATCTCTTAGTTCACGCTGAAGCCGCGGAGCACCTGAAAGGGACTGAAGGAAGGGGACTTAGTCCTATCACTGCTGAGGCCAGCCTATTGAATCGTATTGCTGAGGCGAGCCCATTGAACCGTACTACTGAGGCCAACCCATTAAATCGTACTACTGAGGAATGAAACCATATTTTGGTATTTGGCTTCTCGGAATTCTAGGATTGTAAGTATATTATGAAAAATAATAGTATTGATTCAAATTTAACTTTTAGTTGTAATTGTAGTTGTTTTTGTAACACTAATTCTTATAGCATTGTTTGGGAAGGAAGTGCATTCGGAACATTGTTTCTGATATATGTAATTATTGTGTTCTTAATGTTTGTGGTGTTTCTTAAAGCTAAGCAGTGTTATATACATAGCAAAGAATTTTAAAATAAAATTGTGTTGTATGAATTGTGTGTGTAATCAGTGTGAAATCGTGCAATCAGCTAACTACTCCCCCAGCCGGTGCATCAAAATGAATCAGTAAATCGTGTGGGATTTTCTCTATTCCATAACCCACTAGAGACAAGTTTAGGCACTAACCACTTTCTAAATATCAAGTACCATTAAGTTACTTCAGCCTGAGTGCTCATAAATTGTAGCAGTTAAAATGGTAATCCATTTTTTTAAAGGTGGATTAGAAGGAGATGCAAATCTACATAGCAGGCATCAATTATTTTCTGGAAATGAAAACACATTGTATGTTCTTCTAGTTGGCTGAACGAGTGAAATCCAAGTGCTCGATATTTTCTGAGGTAATTTTTAGTCTAAAAAAGGTTGAGAGCCACTGGTTTAAATAAAGGAAGAATATCTGGTTAAGATGACCCCAGAACAATGGAGAAGTCTTACAGACCTAAGCCTCACCAAATCAATCTAGATAGGAAGAACATGAGAAGAACAGTTAATCTGAAAGGGGATATATGAACATGAATTTTATTGTGGTATAATTCATTCCAAAATAGTTATGTTGCTTTCACAGCAGATGATTTATAATTGAATATGAGAAAAGATAAAGCAAAAAATCCCATTTACTTATGTACACATTGAAACTTATTATGGAAACCATCCCACCCCCCCAAAAAAAAACCAATCCCCCACAAATAAGCTTTTCATGTAGACAAGGCCTAATTGATACAGTTAAAGTTCTTAAAAGGATTATTTTCCAGAGCATCTGCCTTGTTTTTGAGCTTGAAGAAAATAATGTGACTACACTACCTCCAGATTTCTCTTTTCTGGATCTGGGTTAGTGATGTGTAAAGAACATCTTGAAGAGACAAAATGAGCTATTAAGCTTTAATAAAGCACTTCTGGCCTCATGGTCTTCCATGGATCTATACCAGGTGATACCACTTGAAGGCCTGACCCTCAATACTGCAGATAAAGAACTAGCTTTCTACTGAATATGCCCAGCTTTTCTGGAATTAATTCCAGAAGCAAAATAGCTGAAGCATACAGGATTCAATCATGGTCTTCTATAAAACTTATGAAGGACTGCATTGTCTATCTCTATGCCAGGTATTCCAAATTTTCATAGAAAAAGAGTTTACTGAGAAACACAGAGTGCTTTCAAGCAGAAACATAGATTTGCTTTGCTCAAAAGATGAATCTCAGCTGGATATTACCAGGAATACTTAGAAGCCTACCCCTCAGCCTGCAAAGGCATAAGAGAAATGAAAGAATCAAAATGTGCAAATTTGTTGGCAATAAAAAGGGAAGCATAACACATTTGTACAGAATACAGGTGACTTTTGGATTGAGTGATGTCCCTGGAAAAGAGGGACATAGGAGCAGGGTTGTCAACTGTCAGTAAATTTACTGACTATCAGTAAAAAAATCAAGTTAAAAATAGCTGTCAGTTAAGGTATTAAAAGAACTTTAGCCATCAGTAAAAACTGAAAGCAGATTCAGCTTGATTGAAGCTCCAGCACACAAAGCACAGCAGCACCACCTGGTGTTCTCTTAGCCATGTGCTGCAAACTTTTTACTGACAACCAATTTATTTTTTACTTTTTTTAAAAACTATGGTTGATTTTAAATCACTAAATTTCAGGCCAGCCCCTCTAACTGGGGCCTAGCAGCAGGGCAGAGCCTGGCAGAATAATTATAGTTACATAATTTGGTTATTAGTAAAAAGCTTGCAGAGTGTCAGTAAAATACTTTTTTCTTAGTTTGGCAACCCTGCACAAGAGATACTTCCAGTAGGTCATTGACCAAAGATACTGAGAACAAGTCTCCTAAGGGGGCCTATGCTGAAACCATCAAACTCATATTTTGGAAGGAGAACTCCATACATTTAGAGGTATCCTACAAGAACTGAGAAAGTCCTGTTGACTCTTGAAGCCCAAGGATAGAAGACAAACGTCACAGAGGTGAGGCTTTGTTCTCTATGAAAACCAAGCTTCAGCACATCTTACAAAATCTGTGTTTTGCAAATGGCTATGCAGAAGTGCACAAGCCCTGGTTATTGTCCTATAACATTAAATACAGTGAAATTGCAGCACATTCATGTATTACACACTACAGAGCTTGACATTTTCATTGCTAATGTCACCTACCGCTTAAGGCTCTCTTCACATAAATCAAGCAGGATTTTTTTTTCCTCCCCATCACAGACAAGGTTAGAAGTCGGAGAGCTATACTTCACCAAACAATGTCAAAATTGTCACACACTAGCCACGTTCATTTAATGGAAAAAAGAAAAGAGTCTTTGGTCTGAAAGCCAAACAAAGAAAACTGTGGATACTGAGTCAATGTATACCAAACACATATAACTTCTCACCGCAACAGTGACTTTGCACTTTGGCTGCACAACACAGCATTGAAAATGGATTACCATAGCCCCTCATCCCAGAAGCTCCAATATTTCATATTATATACATGAAAATTAGGGGGGAGGAGAAAAGGAAGGCTGAAGTGGACTCTCATGCTTTTGGCTCTTCTGCTTAACTGCCACATGACATCATGCACATCATTCTGCTTCTCTGTGCTTTCATTTCTCTCAGATTAATGGTAAAAATTTCAGAACTACCAGCTGATTTAGGAGAACAGCTCTGATTTTCAAAAGGTACCTCAGAGCCAAAAGCACACTAAAAGCCAATGAGATTTCCTCACTTTTGAAAATGTTACCTTTCTCTATTTCAGGGGGTGTCAACTGGGGGCACGCATACCCCTAGGGGTACTTGGAAAGGTGACAGGGGGTATGCATGGGCAGGCGGGGATGGAGCAAGGCAGGGGGGTGGTGAGGGCAGCGGCGCCCCTCTGCAGACGGACATAGGGCAGGGGGACTTGCACGTGGCAACTGCCACCGCCACCCGCCACCATCTCCCAGAAGCAGGGCGGGGGCTGAGGGGTTGAGGGCAGTGGCGTCCCTCTACGGGCCACACAGGTGCCATCCAGCTGGCAGCTGTGCAGGCTGCTAATGGTCAGCACACAATTGGCTAGGCACAAGGCCTGTGAGCAACCCACAAAGCCACACATGCGACTGGCCATGGGAAAGCAGGGTGCAACAGCAAGGGGTGGTGGGTGACGGCAGTCGCCATGTGCGAGCTGCCCTCCTCCCCCATCTGCGAGCACCCCCCACCCCGCGTCCGGCCACGGGAAGGGGTACACTTATTAAAAAAGGTTGAACGCCCCTGGCCTATTTCATAGAGTCATAGAAAGTTAGGGTTGGAAGGGACCATAGGAGGTCATCTGTCATCTAGTCCAATCCCCTGCTCAAAGCAGGACCAGCCCCAACTAGATCATCCCAGCCAAAGCTTTGTCCAGCTGGGTTTTGAAAACATCCAAGGATGGAGCTTCTACCACCTCTCTGGGTAAGCTGTAAAAGCTTCAACTGTAAAAGCTTGAAAAAGCTTCAACTGTAAGATCTTTGGAGAGGGGACTCTCTTTCTCTGTAGAGTAGCTAGCCTATAGTACAAGGGTCTTATTTTCAGCTGGGAGCTGAGTGCTACCATGACACAAAGACTGTGCATGAGGAAAGAACCTCTAGTTTGTATATAGGTTCCTAGCCTACACTCCTGTTCTTCTCCCTGCCAACCCAGGATTTTTTCCAGCAGCACCATATGCAAATATCACCAGCAGCTCTTCGAAATGGCATGCTCCTTGAGTTACCGCTGTTTGCCTAAACTCCAAACTCCTGCGCTTCCACTTACTGCAGTGTTTCACTCAAAACTGTATTAAGAATTGGGCAGAAAAAAATGAACTTTTTTGTTCACCCATTGCTTTTTCATCTTGCTGTGAATTCATCACTGATTTGTTCTGGCTGCTCCCTATCCTGGCAGTGTAGAGCAGACTTCCTGGGACAGTCGGCAGAGAAATAAATAACTGCTTGTGACTCGCCTCTCACAGTCCTCTTTAAACCACTCTCCGCTTATTACAAATGAATAACTCTCCTCCTCTTCCCCTCATCCTGCCTCACTAACACATATCCGACAACCCAGTCCTGTAATTTGTGCCTCTGCACCAAAGCGGGAAATAGCTATTGTGCTGAGGAGATGCACAATCTTTTGTTGCTGTTAAATGCTAAGAGGAACAAAAATCAATGCAATATGACTGGATGCAGAAGTTCAGGGATTTGAGGAATAATCTCTGCTGCAAAGGAGATTGAGGGGTGCCTCAAAGCATCCGCATCTTACTTTTCACCAAGCTGCATGTTATTTTGGTTTTGTACGTTGCTCACTGGAACTGATGAGTCTCACCTATGTAATTTTTTTTCTCCATCCCATTGCAGTTTCCAGCAATTTCCATAATGCTGCCTGGCGTAGATTGACAACATGCAGTGAAAGGTTTGAAAAATGCTTCCCTCCACTGTGAATAGGAAGGTTTCCCCAGTGAGAACAGCTGCCTAAGGGTAGGGACAGGCATAACTGTTTGCAGCTGTGCTTTGAAGCCCTTCAAAAATGGAGTGCTTCAGCTGAGGACAGTCTTTAGCCACTGACACACCCCTCAGATGGAGTGCTTCAAAAACTCTCAGCTGCATGCTGTGGTGTGCTCTTCAGTCATATGGCATGAAAGAAGGCTGCTGTGCCTGGTGGCTCTGCTTTCCTGCCTCCACCAGGGCTGGGGGAGCAGAGCACATCATCAGTGAAAACTTGTTCACAGTTAGCATGTCCAAACAGTGGAATAAGCTCCTTCCAGAGGTGGTGCAATCACCTACCCTGGAAATCTTCAAGAAGAGACTGGACGGTCACCTTGCTGGGGTCACCTGACTCCAACTGTCTTTCCTGCCTTGTGCAGGGGGGCTGGACCCGATGATCTTCCAAGGTCCCTTCCAGCACCTAACAATCTGTGTGTCTATGAACAGTCTCTGTGGGCCTTATTCTGCAATGAGTGGTCCCCTGTACGCCCTCTCTCCACTCTCCTGGAGTGCACCCCACCACTCAGCATCCCCCCGTTCTCCCAGCCTACTGCTGTCTCATGTGGCTTCACTCTCTCCCCCACCCCATGGATGGGTGGAGAAGTGGAGCCAACTGTCAGTGAGAGCTCTCCTATAAGCTCTGCCTTTACTCTCTTAGAGGCACATACATCCCTCGCTGGAACCAGGAGAGGCACAAGGGGCTCTGGTCTCTTGATTCTGGGGTCTCTCCACTCTGGTGGGGACACAGGGCATCCAGTCTCTCAGTTCTGGTGGCAGGGGGAGAAGGAAGAGAGGAGCACTTCGGGAGAGTGGAGGCAGAGCATATAGGAGTGACAGATGTCTGCTCCACTCTCCCACCCCTCCTTCCATGGGGACAGGGAAAATAAAGCATTGGGGGGATGCTGGAGGACAGGGCCCTCCACTGCCATGCTCCGTATATTGTGCACACGTAACTGTAAGCACTATATTTTGAAGCACTTCTAAATAGTAGGTGTTGCCTACAGGGTTATTTTAGGAGTGCTTCAACTGGTATGTGCATCTGTCTGCTCACCCTCTGAAGCACTTCAAATGATATTCAGGTCTACACCCGAAGTTTTCAGTTTGGGTGAAATCTCAGCCTTCATTTAATGCCTCTTTTCCTTGCTCTCTTTATTTCCCTACCTTTCCGGGAAAAATCCACTAAATTTTAGAAATGCCACTTTCAAACCGTTATCCGAGTTCAAACCAAAGGTATGTGTACCGTGGGTAGAAGGACCGGTTCATTTATATATGGATAGTAGCATCCCAGCTCTTAGAGCTTTCAGACCAGATCTTCAGCTAGTATAAAATGACATCCAATCACTGGACTAATATAAACAGTCCAATCAGTGGGCTATTTATAAATAAGTAAATAAATAAATATAATGCCGACTTAACAGCAGGTAGGAACCTGGCCCTGCATGTGTAAATATCATACTACTTTATATAGTTCTTTGTGAAAATTGTGTCCCAAGGGATGCAGTCAGCAGAATTAGCACTGCTGAATGAGACTTTTGAGGTAAATGCATTATCTTCTAGTAAAGTTAATGAAAGATGCATCCTGATCCCACAGGACTGCTTTGTAAACTTCCATCACTATTTTTTTCCTACCAGTTCTTGATCTAATTGTTTCATGCAGGGAAACCTGTACTTAAGCCTAAGAGCAGCTTACCCGTTTTGTGAATCTTGCCAACTTTTCTTCAGACCTTTCATATTCAAGGAACTGAAAACAGTAAACCGGAGAAGAACTGTAACAAAGAACACCACCTCTTCCCCACCAAAGAAAGCCAGAAGAAATTAGCAAATGTAAGCTTTCTCTGAAGGGAATGGTATTTAGACCAAAACAGGCTTTCAGTTCACTAGGAGGTTTTAGCAAGAGAAAGAGAAATGTCTTTAGTTAAGCTTCATTACCTACCACAGTTTCTAACAAGTTTGTTTCAATTGTCTAGGCTGTAAATTTTTCTGGGAGAGAAAAGTAATCTTTATGAGGGATTTCTTTAAAGGAGATCATCACAATCTGACAACCTCTAGGCTCTCCTTTCTGTCCTCCCATCACATGCACCTGACTTTTGGTTCCACTGAAACCTCAACCATGAGAGGATTTGGTGTTCGTTTTGCTCAAAGTTAATGCCACATGTCTGACAGTTGGTAAATTGAGTCTCCTTTGTTTCCTGTGCAGGATTTCTCACTTGTTATCTTTTCGTACCCTGAAAAAGATTGCTTTCAAAATTGAACTTGTCAAGTCAACCGGTTCACTTCTGAACAATCGCAGGAATGTATGCTTTCTGAATCAATTTATTTTCATTTATTTATTTATTTTAGCCCCCTTGTGAACTGGTACAATAGAAAAGCAGTGGGAGCCCACTCCCAGAGATACGAGGCACACAATAAAATATTCATGAATATGTACTTAACATAAGCACGTGCATACATTTTTATACACACACACACATGTGCATACACACACATATACACATACATACACACACACACACATGTATTAGTACAGCTATAAATACCTATGCCTGTCATTACCACTTGCAGACCAGATGTTAGCAAATCTGAAATGAAATCAGAAAACTAGATGAAGTGTAATAAAGACCAGTCAGTGAGATAATTGGATGGAATTTCTGTTGCCAAGTCAAGGATTTATAATGCAGCTTCTGCACTATCCAGAGTATTGAGCACAACAGGACATGAGGAGAATACAAGAGCTAGGAACTAAATTGCCAATATTTCACTGTGACTAAAGGATTCTGTCATTATAGTCTAAAGCCTGCAGTGGAAGATGTAAAAGTTACCCTTCCCTCAGAGAGCAAAATTAAATGCAACATAAGGTAGAGCCATTTAAAAAAAGCAGAAATTTTCTAGCATGGGGAGCATTTTGAAATGTATAATGTTTCAATTAAAATGGCAAAAAAAAAAAACAACGCACTTTTAGAACAGTGACGCCGAAGCCAGTGAAAATCAAACACACTCCAAATCTCTAAATTGGAGTCCTGATTCAACTAAACACTGAAGCACATGTTTAAGTTCAAGGTCAAGGAAACTTAAGTATGTTCTTAAAATTCAACTCATGTCTATATGCTTTGCTGAATAAGGGTAAGGCTTAAGCCCATGGGCTTAAGCCCATGGTTACAGTTACCTACTTGTTCATGGTGTTTTGATTAAATCAGGGATTTAACTTGGAGTGCGCACCGATAGAGATTTTCTGGGCTGATACCTATCCGAGAGCCAATATGCAGCCTGGTATCTTTCAGAGCAGCGTCTGGCTGGTAAGTCTGCTGTGAGGGAAGGGGTGAGGGAGAAGGAAAGGGGTGTTGGGGGGGCAGATTGAGGGCCCTGCGGTGAGAGAGGGAGTGGGGCAGGGACAGGCGCTGCACAGCCAGGGCAGGGTGCAGGATGGAGAGGTGAGTGGCTCATCTGGGAGGCATGGCGTGGGGGGAGAGGCAGCTCCTGCTGCTGCATGTACCCTGGGAGGGCATGGGGGGGATGTGCCCCCCAGATCTGCATGTGGGGCAAGGGCAGGCTGCTGCTGCGGGCTAGGGCCAGGGGCTGCGCCAGGCTCTTCCCAGCAAGGGGGCTGGGCCAGGCTGCACTCCATCCCACACGCCTCCCTGGCTGTGCAGTGCCTGCCGCTGTGTCAGTCCCACTCCCTTCCTCACCGTGAGGGCCTCGATCTTCCCTCCACCCCCACCCCTTCCCTCGCATTAGACTTACCGGCCAGACCAAGCTGCTCTCCATGCTGCCGGGCTGTGCTCCTGGCCGCCTGCATGCTGTGTTCTGACTCCACGCATGCATGGATCATTTATCAGTGGCATTATCAGCCACATCAGTCAAAAAGGCCAATTGCCAATATAGTCAATTTTCCTTATATCAGTACCGATCCAATATGTGACCAATATACCACCTCTACTCATGGTAGAGGTGATATCTAGAGGTGATATGCACCTGTAGCTTTAACCCATAGAGATGTCATATCAACTGGAGAACCAGAAATGCAAATCCAAGTTGGTAGCTGTGCTGCATGAAGGACTGACTGACCTGCGAGAGGCATTCCTTCAGTGGAACCAACTGTTTCCAGATACCAAATCACAACATGCAGTACAGACTGAATACGCGTACTGAATGCAGGTTACCCATGTATGAAAGGCTCAAACACTAATCCCCATGCAACACAGGCTGGAATGGATGCAGTACAAATAGAGTTACATTATGGTCATGTCTTATGGCAGAAACAAACCAACCAAAAAGGTGAAGTTGGGCACATTCTCCCTCCAAGTGAGGGCTTCCCATTCCTCTCAGTAAGAAATATAAATACTGCATGGATGAGTAGCTGTGCAGGGAATCCAGATGCCATATTATATTACAGTTCACCACTGACAGACATGAGGTGCTTTTGTTAATAAGTTACATACATTGCAGTCTGTGCCCATTGTGGGTGTTCCTGCCTAAGGGAAATCTCATCCAGAGAAGATCTTATTAACTAGATACAACAGTCTTGTGTTTATGCCTCACCGGATCTACTTCCATTATGGAACATCTCTGTGTTTCATGGATTTTTCTGGATGTTATTAGATGGAGACTGTCCCTCATTTGGGGATGAGAAGAAACACTTTTAAGCAGAATATCCATGCTAGTAAGGCCATGCGAGAGCCATAAGATACTGATGGGCTGCTACATTTTGGCTGATTTTCAATTAGTCCCTGATGGGAATGTCTTCAACTCTCTGGATTCCCCAAGGTTGATCATCTTCAGTCCTAACTCCCATCCATCATGGATATTTAAGAAAAACCTCAGATGTGGTAGTCATGGCTGATGGCCATTATCAATGCCTGCTTAGCAAGGAGAGGGTACTAACCGTTCAGAAATGTTTGGAAGTTTACCCACTCTTCATGAATACCTTTCTTGATACTGGGGTGCCAATTATTGTTTAGTTTGAGAAGTATTTTTTATTATTCCATTTATTATTAATTCCATTTTTGAGGAAGGAAATGGAGTAGCTGGTAGTCCCACAATTTCAGAGGTGTCTGACCTTAAATGTCATTCTGGGTAGGTTTCAGGCTGGGTTTTCAGTCTTCCTCTCGAATCAGGACTAGGCTGAAGGATTTCCTGCTTATGTTAGATCATTGCAGAGAGGCTATTTTCATCGTACCATACCTTCCACTGTCTTATTGATATGGCTGGTCCTGGGACACTGTTTTACCAGGAGGGAGAAGTGTTTGGTGCACCTGGAACTCCTGTTCAGTGGTTCTGGTCCTACTTGAAAGAGCAGTGTCCAAGAGTGATGATGGACGATTGCCTCTTATCACCAAGGGACATAAGGTATGGCCTACACCAGGGTTGATCTCTTGTCACCTGTTATTTAGTGTGCATAAGATGAAACTTGGGGCCATCATCAAATAGGTATGAGGTGCCGTCAGTAAATTGTGATACTCAGCTATATATCTTATAGGTGGAGTCTGCGAGTTCAGTCTCAGTTCTGGAGGAATTTCTGACCAATACTGCAAAAATTGGATGTATCAGAGTTCTCTTGTGCTCAACCCTGGGAAGACAAACCTGTTGTGGTTGAACCAGGATCATTTTGACAAGTTGAACTGATCTACTTTCTTATCTTCTTTAGGCTCAACTGCCACAATTCCCCTTTGGTTGCTTTACTGGAAAGGCTGATCCACAACATGCAGCTTTTTCACAATGTAGGTGGTAGAAAAAGGTGCAAGCTGTCATGCTCATCTTCAGCTTCCTATGCATATTTTCAAGTTAGCTGACAATTTTAAGTTCTGCTGACAATGAGGCAGATTAAATTTAATTTAGCAGGACTAACATATAAAACTCTGAATGGAACCAGCTCTGATTAACTCAAGACCACTTTCTAGAGTCTCCCCCAGAAACTCCCATATTAACCACTGTCATGCGTGAAGTCAGGAGGTGACTGAGCTTTTGCTGACTGAGCTTTTGCTGTGGTGGCCCAATCAAGGTAAAACTTACTTTCCTCCAAAATCCGACTTTCTCTATCTCCATTTCCAAAAAGCATTTCAATGCTTATTTTTCCAGGGTACCATTAAATTGCTACTACTGTTGCTGCATTGCTTCTTTTGTTGTTTTTGCTTGCCAATCTTTTTCCAATTGAAATAGGGAACTTTTAGTTCATGAGAAATTGTTTTAGGGTTGGTGTTCAGAACCTCAAACACTTTTGTGCTGGGAAAATGCTTTATATATTTTACAGGGAATATGCAAACCTTATAAGTGTATAATATATATATAAAAGGAATCAGGACTCATTTGCAAAAAAAAAAAAATCTTTAATTGCAAGCTTTCAGGCACAAACACCCATCTTCAGGCATAGGAGAAAAGGTTGTAAAAGTTCTCCTGGCTAGAAATGAAAGTTCATATTTCATAGGAGAGTTGAAGGTGTGGTAAAATCTCCTGTTTGGAACAGTCCATTTTATATGCAGATTAGGCTCAGCAAAAAGTTGGAACAGTCTGTTTACCTCGCCGTTGTTTGGTGGCAAGCAGGATGTAGTCATATTTCCTTCTGGTTATGGTGTTTCATTTTTCAGAAAGGAGTAAGAAGGGTAGGCGTTTCTTATGTGTAAGGTGTCACTTCCTTAAGCACAAGGAAGACAATGAAACTGGCTGCTATATGGAAAAAAATCATTATGGATATTGTGCATACTCTTCACCTTATTTTGACCTTTTCTGGAGTGCCATGCAAAAGTGTCATGAAGAACTGACTGACTTGTATGTAAAGTATTGCCTGCTACTGGATGGAGTCAGACCTAGAATCATAGAAAAGTAGGGCTGGAGGGGAGGTCAGGAGGTCATCTAGTCCAACCTTCCTTGCCTAAGACAGGATCGTTCCTATCAAAACCATGCCAAGCAAATCTTTGTCTAATCTTTGTCTAACCGATTACTAAAACTACATGGGTGACCTGGTCCCAGCAGGAGCACTGGCATACCCCTGTCAAAATTTCCAGTCTTGACTATGGCTAACACCCAGTGCCTCTGAAGAAGGCAACCCCCATCCCGCAGCCCCTGATACATGTAGCAATAGGAGGGAAAATTGCTTCCCAGCCCCATGCAGCAACCGATAAAGCCCAGAAGAATGAGAAATATCCATAGTTAAGGATAGGCCTAGCTGCTCCTACATCATCCCTGATCAATGCTTATCCAACCTCTTTATGAACACCTCCAATGATGGAGATTCCACAACTTCCCTAGGCAGTCTATTCCACTGCCATGCTGTTTTAGCAGTGAAGAAGCTCTTCCTGGTATTCAATCTAAATCTACGTTGTTGCAACTTCAAGCCACAGGTCCACATCCTACTCTGTATAGCTAGAGAGAAAAGGTGTTCTTTGTGCCAACCCTTCAGATATTTCAAGACTGCTATCATGTCTTGTGTGCCTATGTCTATAAGCTGAACATGCCTATTTCCTTTAACTTCTCCTGATATGACGACTTCCAAGACCTTTATAGGTGTATATAGAAGTGCTCTGTGCACGTTTTACAGCATTGTAATTTAGAGCACTTTTTATTGCACTATAAACTTACAGCGCTTTTAAACATGCCAGAAGTGCAGTGTGGGGGTGGGGGGGTGCCTCTGAGCCTCCCTACACTTTCCAGGCTAGGGAGCAGGGGGTGCTCCAATCCATAGCCTCTTTGAGCTTCAATACACTGTGGACAACAGCAGACCAGTGAAGAAGGCAGCTCTCACCCAGTCTGATAGCCCAGCTCCAAACACCTGGTCCCCAGCCATGCAGGGTGTCTCAGGGGGGCTGTGTGAGAGTCCCACCTGTGGCATGTCCAAGCATCTGGTCTCCCACAGCCATGCAGGGTCTCAGAGAGTGTGTGTGTGATGTGTGTATGTATGCACACACATGCACATGCTTATCCAAGCGTCTGGTCCCTGGAGCCACACAGGGTCTCAGGGTGTGTGCAGGTGCACATGTGCATGTGGCCATTTCACCTGCAGCATGACCCTTTCTCCCCCCTCCCCTGGGAACAGGCACCGTCTGCCACGGGGCTGGGCACCAGCTCACAAAGCCATGGGGATACTGGCGGAATTGCCAGAAATCTTACCAGCACGCACAAGTAATTTAAAGTGCTGTAGGTTGATAAAGTGCTGTAAAATACAATGCTTCAAATTTAATACATCATTTAACAACAATTAATTTAAAGTACTGTAACCATTTTTAAAGGGCAGTAAAGCTGTGCACTTCTGGTACATCACAGCAATAACGCACTTTAAATAGCAAAAAAAGCAACTTCTGTATGGACTTTATAATTTTTGTTGGCTGCCTCTGAACCCACTCTGACTTCTCTATGTCCTTTTAAAAGTAATACTTTAAATGAGGCCTAAACATAACCAGTGCTGAGTAGAGGCACTATCACTTTCCTTATACCTAATGGTCCTATTGATGCAGCTCAAAACAGCATTTACCTTCTGTGGGGCTGCTTCACACTGCAGACTCATACTAAGTTTGTGATCCACCAAGACTCCTAGAACCTTTGCTGCAGTGCTGCCATCAAGCCAGTTATCACCCATTTTGTGTTTTTTATTATTGTTCTTGAACTGTAGCACTTTGCATTTGTCAGCATTGAACTTCAACCTGTTGGCTCTGGCCCAGCTTTCCAATCTGTCAAGATCCTTCTGAATTACACTCCTGTTCTCCAGTGTCTTCACAGTCCTTCCCAGTTTTGTGTCATCCCTCTGTCCAGCCCTTTCTTGTAGATAAGATACACCATGGTATAATGGACAGGACTCTATTCCCAGCTCTGCAATTGCCATGCAGTGTAAAACTTAGGCAAACCCTTTTGTGTCCCTGCAGCTTTGGTCTGCAAGCTTTTTGGGACAGGAGCTTGTGTAGCACCACTGGTATCCCCAGAGCTCAGAGTAGGGGAGCGGAGGGCTTCCAGATGTCAATATAATACAAATTATAACTAGTAGCAACTAAAAAGCAGAGCAGTGGGTTCTGAGCTCTCTCCCTGGTGTCAGCATGCAGACCTGAACAGTCATGGCATGCACAGCACAGTGACCACCAACATGCCACAGGATAGACAATGGCTACCTGAATTCAGGTCCATGACTGCAAGGGCTCAGCACTTTTCAAAAGTGCAGTGACAGGACTAACATCTGCCACGTGTGGTTCTCTCCCCCCTACCCATGAATTTGTTACAAAACTGTATAACAGAGAGAGTGGCTGCACTAAACTGGACCCTGCTCCTCAGCATGGTTTATATAATACTATTTATAACAAAGAGCTTCTCAACAAGCTCGCAGTTTATTTGTGTGTATTCAGATCTGAACATTACATTTCTTTTTTACAAAAATTTAAAAAAAGAGAGAGAAAGTGGTCAGCAACTGTTAAGTAAAATGCATCTGCTGCTGTTCATCTCACAAGTCTGCTTTTAAAAGAGATGCATGAAATAAAACTTGCTGAAATTCTACCAAATGACAAATGCCTATTCCTTGTCTCTGCTTCAGTTTTACAGTGACACGCTTGCTTCTTTAGATTTAGTACATGTTAAAGCTGAAAGAAACTACTAGACTTAAAAGAATACAAAACAGCAAAGGAGATTTAATCTTTGCTAAACAAAATTTGTAACAAAGCCTTGATAAAACTTAAAACATGCTCAAACCCAAGATAACTCTCCATCTCATTTAAAAATTCTCACTCATACACAATTAAAAAAAAACAAAAACAGTTGCATACAGTGCATTCCCTGTAGTTCTTTACAAAGGTTGCACCGAAGATATTCAGCACCAGATATAATAACACAGCAAGATTAAAAAGTAGGGTTGGCAAGCAAACAGCGAGTCGTTTTTCAGTTGCTTTAACTTACAATGACTTCATGAGGAGTCACATTCATTTAAACCAAGGCTGAATTGGGATTTGTTGATTGGCAATAGCAACTTTGAGCTTGAGTCAATTCCCACTAAAGTGACAGGGGGTTATATTTCCCAGAGTAACTACTGGTTTGGGGTATTCAGCCTGAGGAACTTCAAATGTAGGGGCTCCTGAAAACACTTTCTGATAATCAAGTATGTTAAAACAAACTGAACACCCCAAAATCACTTTCTCTATAACATGCACCAAACAAACTGGTTTTGTACATTCCCTTCCAGTTTCTCTAACTGCTTTTGAAAACAGAGGTCTTGGCATCTTCAGTGAATTTTGATGAGAACTGAATAAAGACCTCACAGAATTTGGACAGATGTACAGGTCAGCCACAGCTGTGTGAAAGCTCCATCCAAGCCAGTGCATGGAATTGTAAGTGGATGGGTTATTCACGCTTTTAATTAGTTAACTGCTGTTAAAAGTAACTAGCAATGTAACACTCACTCACACTTTGGACTGATAGTTAATGGGCTGATTACCAGCCCATTAACTTCCTTTAATAATATGGTGGACATGAACTTAGAAAATAATGGAAATGCAATTGGCTCCTGGCTTATCTCTAGTGCCCTTCCCTACCTCCATAGGAGGATCATAGGAAAATAGGGCTGGAAGGGATCTCACAAGGTCATCTAGTCCAGGCTCCTACTTGAGGCAGGGTCTTCTCTGACTAAACTATCCCAGCCAAGTGCCTGTCTAACCAGCTCCTGAAACCTTCCAAGGATGAAAACTCCACAACTTCTCTAGATAGATTGTTCCAATGCTTGACCATCCTCATAGTCAAAAAGTTCCTCCGAATCTCCAAACTAAATTTCCCCTGCTGTAGCATTACAGTAAGAGAGGTTTTAGTATTTTGATATTATGTATGATTTTTTTCTTTGTGTGTGTCCCAGGGACGCGGGGGTTAGAAGGGTACCCCGGGGCCGGACCAGGGGGGGAGTAACCACCTACTTACCCCACACAGAGGCCGGAGCGAGTAGGGACACGCGTGCGGGGAGACCGCCAGCGCGGTTTGTGAGCCGCGCTTATATCCAGCTGGGGCTGGGCGACGCCAGCGGGAGACGCCGCCCGGCTGAGATAAAAGGCGGCCCCGGAAGCAGGGCCAG
>NW_005842331.1:746756-751770 GCF_000455745.1 Alligator sinensis | reverse complement strand
GGCCCCGTTCATGAGCCCGTGGCCAGTGAGAATGGCCACTCGGGCTAGAGCAGCCCGAGAGCGCCTGATCGAGTGGAGGCGGGCACAGTGTGTTAAATTATAAGTTCATAAGATGGTATAAAATAGTATTGCTGTATTGACTTCAATGAAGCAATGCCATCTTCTCCCAGTTTAGCAACTGGCCTTGCAGAGCTAGTGATCTATAACCATAACTTGATCTGATTATTTTATTGGCAGTTGCATTGTTTCAATTTTAGAGGATTAGTTCCACAGCGAGAACATAATCTAAACAGATTGGTACTTCCATCAGATTGGATCATTGGGTGTGAAGTGCTATAGTTATTTTCATCAGTATTACACGTTGTGACATATGTATCATAGCTCAGCATTAGCATAAGGGAAAGGTGAGGGTGAAGTCATCCAAGTTTGTAATTATCCACTTAACTGTTTCACAGCTGTTGCAGCACTCCTGTACCCATACTGCCATATCCTATAGCATTCCTGTGATGAGGTTAAGCTAAGCCATGAATTGCAACCAAAAGTTTGAGATCTGATGCACCCATTCATAGCTTGTTTCATAGTTTCATTGTTTCATAGCTGGTAGGGTTGGAAGGGACCTGAGCAGATCATCAAGTCCGAACCCCTGCCACGGCAGTAAAGAGCACTGGGGTCAAATGACACAGCAAGGTGTTCATCTAGCCGCCTCTTAAAGACCCCCAGGGTAGGAGCCAGCACCATTTCGCTTGGAAGTTGGTTCCAGGTCCTAGCCGCCCTGACTGTGAAGTAGCGCCTCCTGATGTCTAGTCTGAATCCACCCTCTGCCAGCTTGTGACCGTTATTTCTCGTCACTCCTGGTATTGCTCAGGGGAACAGGGACTCCCACAGTGCCTGCTGGTCCCCGCTGACTAGTTTGTAAATAGCCACTAGATCATCCTCAGCCTTCTCTTGTGGAGGCTGAACAGGTTCAGGTCCCTTAGCCTCTCCTTGTAGGGCCTGCCCTGCTGACCCCGATCATGCAAGTGGCCCTCCTCTGGACCCTCTCCATGCTGTCCACATCCCTCCTGAAGTGCAGCGTTCAGAACGGGACGCAGTACTCCAACTGCAGCCTGACCAGTGTCGCATAGAGGGGGAGGATCACCTCCTTGGGCCTACTCAAGATGCATCTGTGGATGCATGACAAGGTGTGGTTGGCCTTCCTGACCGCGTCCCCACACTGTCAGCCCATGTTCATTTTGGCATCAATAATGACTCCAAGATCCTTTTCTGCCTCTGCACTGACAAGAAGGAAGTTCCCCAGCCTGTAGGTGTGCTGCTGGTTCTTCCTCCCCAGGTGCAGCACCTTGCACTTGTCAGTGTTGAAACCCACCCTGTTCTCATCCGCCCACCCCTGTAACCTGTCTAGGTCCAATTGCAGCCTTTCTCCCTTCTAGCGTGCCCACATCCCCCCCACATCTTAGTGTCATCAGCAAATTTGAACAAGGTGCTTTTTATCCCCTCATCCAAGTCACTGATGAAGATGTTGAACAGCGTGGGCCCAAGGACCGAGCCCTGGGGTACCCCACTGCCCACATCCCTCCAGGCTGAATAAGACCCATCCACCACCACTCTCTGGGTGCAGCCCTCTAGCCAGTTAGCAACCCATCTGACTGTGTAGGTGTCGACGCCACAGTCCCCTAGTTTTTTAATGAGAATGGGGTGAGAGACAGTGTTGAAGGCCTTCCTAAAGCCCAGAAAGACTATGTCCACTGCTACCCCTGTGTCTAAGGATTTTGTGACCTGGTCGTAGAAGGCCACCAGGGTGGTCTGACAGGACCTGCCTCTAATGAACCCGTGTTGGTTGCCCCTAAGCATAACCTCCCCTGCGGGCCCCTCGTGGACATGCGCCAGGATAATTCTCTCAAAAAGCTTACCCAGGATCGAGGTAAGACTGACTGGCCTATAGTTTCCTGGGTCCTTCTTCCTTCCTTTTTTGAAAATGGGAACCACATTAGCCCTTTTCCAATCCTCTGGCACCACACCAGAGCACCACGAGTGCTCGTAAAGCCGTGCCAGGGGTCCCGCAATGACTTCTGCTAATTCCCTCAGCACTCGGGTGGAGGTCGTCAGGACCAGCTGATTTAAATATGTCCAGTCCCTCCAGAAGTTCCCTGACTAGATCCTCACTGACCCTAGGTCTGGGTGCACCTCCCCTGGGGCCTATGAGTGTCCCGGTGGGGGGGGAGGGGGTGACCCGATCCCTTCTCAGGAAAATGGAGGCAAAGAAATTGTTAAATAAGTTAGCTTTGTCATCTGGTGCGATGACCAGACTTCCTAGCATGTTAACACTTCCTACCTACACTGCAGGTCTTCATATAGCACCCATCATCATAGTATCTTTGCAGCTCCTCAAAATTGCTGGGAATGCACAAAAGCAGATCTATTTTTCTCCTTACTCTCTTCTGTCCAGGCAGTAAGGCCATAGATGACATCTGATTTTACACTAGGTAATAATCACCAGTAGTGAAGATCCAAAATCCCCCATGCTCTGAGATCCTGCTCATCTCACAAGTAAGATGCCAATCACAGAACGCACAAGACTTTTATGGGTGACAGGCCAGTAAACAAAGCTACCAAAATTATTACCCCCCAAGTCAAGAGGGAGAGAGTACCTGACTTCTTCTCCAGGATGAAGTTAGCAGATGGTAGGAAGAGGGAAGGAAGAGACAGAAAGGGATGAGGTACTTGGCTGAACCCTGCTGCCACTGAAGTCTAAAGGCACCACCATTTCTGATACCATCATGATCCTCTCCAGGACAAGCACGTATGATTCAAGCCCAGCTCTCTGGGTAGAGGGCACTATTGTCTGGAGTTACAGCAGGTCCACTGGGTTTCAGATACAGGTACCACCAAAGCCACGAGCCCATTCAGCTCTAGTTTAACAGAACTTGGCTGGGTGAGCAGAACTGGACGCAACGAGGTGGGAGAAAGCAGCAATGCCTATGGAAGGCAAGGGAAGTCACAGCATAACACACTGTGAAAGCAATCTTGCTTATCAGCTCAGGCCGGTTGACAAATAGTGGATCCTTTGGTGTGTAGTAACATTTAGAGACTAGCACAGGGGAGTGTGGTTCAATGGATGGGACAGAGGGATGGGGAACCCTGTTCCCGGCTCTGACATTTATTTATTGTCTGTCTCATTCCACCTCCTTGTCCCCACCTAGAAAATGACAGCAATAATGGTGACCTACCTCACAGTGGTACTGCAAGCATTAATGTATTAACAACCCTGTGAAGTTCTCACAGATCCTTGCATGAAGGGCATGAGGGAAGTGAGGAAAAAATAGCTCTTATTTTTTTCAGCTACATATACCACTACTCTGATGCTTGCTACAAAACAAAAGAAGAGCATCAGCTACACCAAGCAACCCAAAGGACCTCCTTTAAGCTGGTAACGTTACTGAGCTCCCCTCAGGCAAGGACAGGGTAAGATATCCATCCTGAATGCACAGCTGAGCCCTCAAGCTTAGGAAACTATTGCTGTTGATGTGCTATTCAGTGAGTGAAAAGGCAAGCATTCATGAAAGCCAAAGCAATTCAGCAGAACAACAAAAAAACAACCCAGGAATGAATAACCCATTCCAGCTTTCTCTATAAAGAAACATGCATCAGGAGGTGTTCAGTTCTACAGAAAAAGAATGTGCCAATAGCGTGCACGTGTACTCACGCAAACACACAGAAAACAGACAAGTGACCATCTACAATAGGCTGCAGCAGCAAAATAAGAAAAGGTCCAAATTCCCTGCTGATGTCAAATGACAACATTGTACTGAGAGTCAACAGATTTCCTTCCGTACATTTTTACCAACAGAGTGTTGTGCCCATCAGATCTTACATGGCATTCCCATGTATTAAAAGTGACCTTTTTTCTATTTCATCAGGACCTTTCAGCCATGGTTCTGCCTTTTCTCTTAATTCACTCCCTCTCTTCTCCTGGTTTCTTTTGTATTCTTCCCTTGTCTGATTCTTTTATCTCCACCCCTTTCCATTCTTTTCCATTACACACATCACACCCCTTTTCATTCTGCTTCATGTAACTCATTGCCCTCTACTTCTTTAATCTCACAAACCAGAAGATCCTTGTCCGATTCAGGAGACAATCTTGTCTTTAAACAACACTGTTGTGAATGGGCTGAAAACTTGGGTGGAAGCTTGGGAGAGGGTCACAGAAAGGCAAGGAGTGTTTAAAACTGTTAGTTTGTGTATTAGGGGGTGGGGAGGAAGGATTCTTTGCTCCTGCCAACCTCAAATAAAGGGATTGGGAAGGATTAGGAACCTAGTGAGACAGTCCCAATGGAAACAATGCCAGTTTACACCAGTTTCTGTCTTGTCCAGGCATGGAAATATGGAAAGACAGCTGCTGTAGAAAAATTATTTAGAAATAATTATTCCAGGACAAGCCTGGTGAGGACACAGTTATTGTGTGGGGGACTTACACTAACATGGTCCTGGTTCTGCTGTGGACTAGTTACGTGGCTCTGCAACTCTCTGCTTCAGTTTTCCCTGTTTCCAGAATACCTAGTTTGGTAAATCTGCAAGCGCAGGCGAGACCTTAGGATTTGGCCTATTACGTATAGAACTTCCCCCCCCTCCAAAAATCAATTCTCTTTGCCTGCAGCATGGTTCAAAACTACCTGCAGCTTCCCAGTGTTTGCTACCTATTAGTGTAGTCTGTGTTACATCACATAGTCTTAATGCCACAGAGAAAAAACAGTGCAACAGAAGTGTCCATTGTCGGGAATGAGCAATAGGTAAGGTAACCATATGTCCCAGTTTAGTTGAGCCAGTCCTAGATTTCCTAGGATGGTCCCAAATAGCTTTAGAGAATTATAATGAGCATCCCGGAAACGCAGAGGTGCAGGGCACCATCTGACAGGGATTTGGAGAGGTGTGGAGCCCCTTGTAGGCAGCCAGACAGGCAGGCACCACTGCCTGCCCAGCAAACTTTCCCCACCCCACCCCCACCAACTTGTGAGAG
>NW_005842331.1:739104-746725 GCF_000455745.1 Alligator sinensis | reverse complement strand
CCCCCCCCCCCATGTGGGGGGGGGGGGGGGGGGGGGGGGGGAATGTCCCAGATGTCCTCATGGTCAGCCTAGCAATAGGACTCATGCAGTTTTGCTTCCCCAAATACCATCTATAGTGGCACTATACAGTGGTCAAAGTAGGCTGAAGTGGGAAGTGAGGGGTGGAGAGAGTCTCACCACACCAGTCACAGAAGATAGGGAGTAATAAGGTGACACTGCTTACCCAAGCCAAGAAGAGGTCAGGGATTTCTCTCTATGAGTTGTACCTCACTGGCTCTTGCATTAACCAATGACCTGACAACAGCACTTGCCCGTATGAAACCAGAATCCACTAAGCATTTTTCTAATGAACCTACATGTAAAAAACAGACTGGCACTGACCACGCTCAAGTCACTTTAAAAATTCTTTTGTTCTAGACTCACCAGGCAATGATGTTGTGCAGTGTGAGAGAGATGTGAATGTGATGAATCTGCATGTGTGAATCTTAAGTTTCTCTCTGTTGAATTGGCTAATGCCAATCCACATATAGTTTTACTTCCTGTGTACAGTATATTTTGTGCCTGCCAGTCTGAGAGTACTGCCCTATGCTTGTGGCTGGAGTCATTCATTTGTGAACGCCTGGGCAAACATAACACGCTGGTTTGACAGGAGCTGACCTGACTCAAAATCCTTTGAAGACGAGATAGTTGATTGATTCCAGTGGAGCTTGCACTAGGCCCCTAGACAGGTTCCTCTCCACAGCTGTGCAGTCAATGCAGACTGTCAAAGAGAAAAGAAGGCTGACGTTTCCTTCCCATCTTCCATCAGCAGGCCATTCCCACTTCCAGTCTGGGAATCCAATGAGCTGAGAGCAGGAACTCTCTTCTACTTACTTGTACCAGGACAGCAACACATTAATTAATATCTTATCTTGTAAAGAAAACCTTCTCATCTTGAATGCCACCTTTACAAACTCAAACCAAGGCAACTGCCAATAAACTGCAGGAAGGAAGGAATACAGATCAGCTGCTTCAAAAGAGAAAGACAGGTCATTCTAATAAGCACCTCTTGATAGCTTGTTTCCTTCTACCAGATGACAAACACTTGATGTCATTTTTCTCCATATGGACAAGGTTCTTCATCTCATAGCTCTGCTACTTTACTGAATTCAGAAAGTGGGAAACCCACTAGCACAGTGGTTATGTCAGTACTTTTAGACCCATTAAGCTAAAGCAGCATTTCTCAGCCTTGTCCAGATTGCAACTCCTTGTTTGAAACAATCCTCCCCCTATTTTTTGCCATAAAATTAAACATAAGACGTTATCAACAATAGCAGCAATTAGACTGCCTAATTTACTGTTGTCTGTGTTGAACAGATGGGAGAAAAGGGTTGACCTCGAAGTGTTAGGATATACAGGGATCGATTTTCTTTGCTTTAGATTGAAATAAGTTTTCCATTGCATTGTAATCCCCCTCGTTGCCTTTCACAACCATGCCAGAGACTGCAATCTATGTGCTGAAAAACACTGAGCTAAATCAGCCTCTGCATTCAATAGAATGGAAATCTTTTCACAATATGGCTGTCAGGGTTGTAAGCATGCCCATTGCAGCCTACATGAAGTATCAGAGACAGGTATAATCTCCCATATATCATATATCCCATATATGAGGGACAGGTAACTTCTGGGGAGTAGAGGGAAGCAGAGGGTAAGAGGATGAGGGGGAAAGGATGATTGTGGAGGAGGCTCAGAGGATTAGCACATATCAATTGTTGTGCTGTAGTACCAATGTGAGACCACACTGCAGCTACAATGGAGTTACTTTAATTCAAAGTCTTCCCTAAACCACCACCTGGTAGCTGGTGTATTAGTGCCAACACACAGCAGAGGAGGATATGTAGAATTTGAACGGTGGGGAGATAACAGGAGTAACAAATGGGGCCATGTTAGCCCAGACAAACTGATATATATCTGAGAAAGTGAGGTTTTGGAAGCCTGCCTTTCAGTGCCCTCCCATCCTGCATCTCAGCACCACAGCGTATGTTTTTCAAACAGCTCATCCCTCACAAATGGGGCTGGATTTTGAGAAAAGTTCAGCTGCCACCTGGACATTTCACTAAGAGACAGGTTTCCAACCGGTCTTAGTACCCTGCAGCTGCTTTGAGGACACCAATAACTAGATATTTTCAAGCACCCAGAAGTAAACTCAACACCTGGAAAATCTGCCCACATATTTAGGTGCATGCTGAGGTCCTGTGAAAATCTGGCCCTTGGAGACTCATACTTTTCTCACTGACATTGGATTTATATCACTAATTACTTCACTCAAGTGACTCTAGATTTACACCACAGCATGTGAATGGACAATCAGGACCTACACCTGTTGACTAAATGATTTTCTAGCTACATGAAAAAAAGTGTGATGCAGTTTAAACTTGTTAAAGCTTTGTAGGCACGGCACAACTTCTCGATCAGCAGATCTGCAGACAGCTCAGCCGTGAACTGGGTTGCTAATTTCTGTTTCTTTCTTCTACGGACTTTCCTTAAACGCACAGGTTTTTTTCAGACCTAAAAGGAGAAAGGCAGGAATGAGGGACAGAAAGCAGGTGTTTACTATCATCTCTGACAATATAAAGTGTCTCTGTCTCCAATCTCTTTATTCTCCAAGTGCCAAAACTGTCTGTCACCATGGCATTCTAAAGCCTGAGTCCATCTTCATTTTATCACCACTCCTGAAAGACAGTCTGACTGCGATGAACAAGTCTGTAATGAAATCAGTTGATCCAGAAAAGGGCTGTTGAAATTGGTCTGGATTAAAAAGGAAAAGAAAACAAAAAAGCATTCCTAGTTCCAAGGCAATGGTTGGTAGGTAAAGGTATATGTGGAGAATTGCATAGAAGCAGTAGTGCTGAAGGGATCAATCCAAAAAAGAAATGGATTGATTTGGATTCAATTGATTGATTTTGGATTTGGATCAATCCAAAAAAGAAATGGAAATTCCCAACTCAACAAGTGTATACTTCAAGTTAGACAGGTGAGTAACCATAGTGGAGGCATGTAGTCAAGTCAGGAAAATGCAAAAGTATTTTGCAGGATCAGGGCATAAAGGCTCCTTTAATGATATGCTAGTAATTCACAAGATGAAGTGTGCATCTTGGCAGAACTTCACCAAGTCAATCTTGCTTGTTCAATTATGGGAATTTATTCTTTTATAGCATCAGTAATTAGGAAATATGTGCCCTCTGCATTTGAGTGATGTCTGTCACATTCATCTGGCAGTTTCCAATCATAAAGCTAAGCTCCTCATGTTCTTAGGAGCTGGTTCAAGATCCCCATAGTATCGCAGGACCCAAGAAACACCATAATAATCCAGCCTCTGTTAATAAGAGATAAGAGCACATAGTGCAGGATGTGTACATTTAAAAAAGAACCCTGAAAATAATGACTGCAATAATATGTTTACTGTGGGAAATTTCACATGTAGAGAGAGAGAGAGAGAGAGAAAGATTTCTCTTCACATGTGGAATTTCCCACAGTAAGAAGGAAGAAAGGAAATAACCTCACATGAGAGATGCTAGTCACATTACACTACTATAAAGCACCTAGACACTGTAGTGATGGGCATAGCATGAGAACTGAGTCCTCAAAGTTATCCGAAAAGTGGAGTGGAGAGGAAGAGGGAGGGGAGTTCTAATAAGTATTCACTTAGGCAGGGCCCCCTGTTACAGATTTTTCTTCATCAGATGTCCTGTTAGTTAATGCTGTCCAGCTGAATTTCAGTGGTACAACCATTTTTCCCTTACAGCAGTGATTCCCAGAGGGTGTGCCACAGCATGAGATCCCCCTGTAAGTGGAGGTAAATGCTCTTCTCCATCATCTGGCACCCTGTGCCTGCCCCAGCTACTGCAGCGATGCTTGCACCTGCTCCTCTAGGGACTGCTGCTGCTGCTTTCCTCTGCTCTTCCCTGTCCCCGGGCCAGCCTCTGGACCAGCCCTCTTCACACATTGCTATGAGTGGGCAGGCAGGTGGATGCGCAGATGGAGCCACCATTGGCAGCCTGGCTCATCTCCTCCATTCCTCCCACATTTCCAGGGTGAGCATACCTGGGGGTGGTCACCAGCATGACACCCTGCAGGTACAGCCTCAGCAGGGGTGGGGGAAGGGTCAGGGGGAGGCTGAGTGTCAGGGGAATCCTGAGTTGTACACCAGGGGCTGGGAAGTGGCAGACATTGAAAAGAGCAGGGCGCAACAGGGTGAGGTCCTGCCCCCATCAGCTAGATCAGGAATTCTCAACTTTTTTAGCATCAAGCCCCCACCACCGCCCAATATCTTTTCAGAATTTAAATTTATCTCAACAATTTTCAACCCGGTGCCATAAAATTCAGAAAAGTTATGGACAGAAGCCTCAGACTAAAAAGGTTGAGAACCACTGGTATAGAGACTAATCCTTCATTTACAGACCGATGTATTTGGTGTCAGCTTTTTAACGGTACTGGTTTGATTTCCTCTGGCTGGGGAATGAAGTATGTTATACATTTTGAACAAGCACATACACCTCCCCACCCCCACCCCTGCCCTTTTTGGGTATAAGAGTGAAGTATGCCACAAATTTTAGTTCAGAAGAAAGTGTCCCCCAGGTATCAAAAGTCTGTGAAACACTGCCTTGGGGAGTCTTAGAGCCTATCACCTAAAATTGGAATGATTTCATCATCCTATGTACAACCATGTTTGCACTGCTAGGTCTGCTAAACAGTGGCATTGTCAGGATCATGCACATCATGAGACAAAACTATCAGCTAGAAAATTACTGATCAACTTCAAAAACTTTGCAACTTCCCCTTTCAGCAGACTTAAAAACCAGGCCACAAAATTAAATACCTGATTGTAGATTGAAAAGCTAAACATTAGGCTTCTAATCTGGAAAATCTGGCTATGGTCTGTACTCTAAACAGATTTGATACAGAAGCCTGAATTCCAAGGAACCTGACATACCCAAGAGCTCATTTGTCGTTTACTAAGGAAGCCAGCTCATGACCTCTCCTACTGAATGTTTTTGTCACTCACAGATCGGATTACTGAGCAGTCTCCTTGAAGATCACAGGCACCCTATCAACTTCACTTGGAAACTTCACCTAATGTCAAACAAAAACCTGCTATTGGTAGACTGCCACAGCTTCCAAACTGTTTCATGCTGCAATTCAAATTGGTGGTTTTGATCTCTAAGACTCCATGTGGTTTGCTCTCAAAGTCCACTTTTCCTTGTGTTTTATCTGGATCATTACAATCAGAGTCCCTTTGGTTGTCACCTACAGTACCCAGCTTGAACACCTCAGACATATCATTAAAGACCCCCAACCCCTCCTGGAAACGGATGACCATCTCAAAGTAATCATGGAGGATAAACCAGTCCTGGCTTCCAAGCAGCTCCCCCAACCTCAAAAGACACCTTTCAAGCAACAGGCTACTTAATTACCAGCCTCACCAAAGCACCAAGCCTTGCAATGGAGGCAAATGCCTTCCATGTCCCAGTATTAATATAGACCACATCATCACTGGCTCAGATAAAATGGATTATAATATCTGAGGTTCATTCACCTGTAACTCCACCAATGTCATATACCCCATCATCTGCTTCCAGTATCCTCTGCTGTCTACACTGGACAGACTGGGCAATCCCTACATGACTGAATGAATGAATACCGCTCTGACATCAGCTACCCAAAGACATGCAAGCCTGTGGCAGAAGACTTCAATCTCCCAGGATACTCCATCACTGATCTGAGGGTAGCTGTTCTCAGACAGAAAACTTTTAAAAATGGATTTGAATGGAATGGAAAACCGCAGAACAAGAAATCATCTGCAGATGGGATTGTGTTAAATATGGTTTAAACAGTGATTTTGGATTCCTAATCCATTACCTGGATTAACTTTTGTGATTCCATTGCTCCTATGGGTTTACTGCTTGTTTGCTTGTCTCTCCCAGCACTGTCCACTCCTCTCTCTCCTGCCTCTCCCGCTCTCATCTTTGGTGTTGTGGTTTTTTTCTTCTTACACTCTGCTTTCTGCAGGGTATGTCCTTTCACAGCATCTGATGAAGTGAGCTTCACGCTGTCATGACCCAAAAGGCATGATTGTGTGTGTGTGCTTCGGCACCAGAATTATCCCCGTCAAGTTGCAGAGCATTGCACGGGAGAGTTTCCTGTAGCAAGAGGAAACCCCGGTGCAGGGACAACTTTCCCGCCTTTTCTGCAGCTTCTTTTGCAGAGTGCATTGCTCATGTTGCAAGAGGAATGCACGGTGCAAAAGAGTTCCCACCACTGGTATGTAAATTCATTCCCCGTGATTGGCTAGTGCTAAATTATTCACACGCGGCGGCCAGTGGTTGGCTTGCCTGATCCACCGCCCACCTCTTCCCGTCTTCGAACACGACTTTTATAAGACGTATTTACAATTTCTATTTTGGTGGCTCGTTCACCCAGAGCATCCGGAGCTCTGCACCGTGGAGCCTAGCAACCTCCACGAGACCGTCTGTGTTGTTTGTCTGTCACTGCAACTTAATCAAGCTTTCCAGCCTGCGCCACTGCCATCTCGGTGTAAGTAAACAATATTTTAAACTACCGCTACGCGTCCGTGCCTAATTTCAGCTCGAAGGCCTTCCCTCTCCACCCCGGCGTGCCCGGGCTGCTGGCCACAGCCCGCGTGCAGCGCGAAAAGGGCTCGGGTCGCTCCCGGCCCGCACACACGCCATGAAAGTTTGTTTTCTCTCTCTCTTGCTCTCTCTCTCTTTCACATCTCAAAATCCCTGCTTCCTACACAAAAGTAGGTACAAGTGTAAATATGTATGTGTAAGCGCACACACAGACACGCACACACAGATACTTTGGTATACAGAGCAGGGATTGTATACTCACCCATGCCTACTTGGGTTCTTCTATAAACTACAAATCTATCCTGCTTTTAGCAAGGAGAGTCAGTGACAGAAGCCACATACAGGCATTACGTTTTTACCAGGAGAAATGACCCTCCTCCCAGTAGTATAGGTTGTAGCCATGTTCGTCTAAGGACAGAAGCAGACAATATTCTTTGGGTAAATCTGATATCTTTTATTAGATCAATTCAACTAGTTGGAAGAATTTTTCCAATTAGTTGAGTTGGTCTAATAAAAGATATCAGATTTACCCAAAGAACCTTGTCTGCCTCTACCAATAGAAGCTACAAGTGTATAAGCAGTCATTCAATTTCTCCTGGGGGAAACATACACCTTCCAGGAGAAAGATCATCCAGCTGACTACGGAAGTACTAGACAGGCTGGAGGACAGGGTTAGGATTCAGAAAGACAGACAAATTCAAAGACTGGACCAAAAGAAATCTCATGAGGTTCAAATAAGAACAAGTGCAAAGTCTTCCATGTAGGACAGTGTGAGCGTGTTCTTCTTCTAAGACACACAACAAGATGTTATAGTATCGTTTTCCCTTGTTTCAGTGTCAATCTCGCCTGCCACAACTTTGATGGGAGTGATTAAAGGGGGTACACCTCACGAGAAGAGTGCTCATTTAGTTTCAATAACGAGCATCAACAATGCCCGCTCACAAGGAGTGCAACTCGGCTAGCTGCCAGCTGTAGGTCCCTCAGCTGGCTCT
>NW_005842331.1:738090-739073 GCF_000455745.1 Alligator sinensis | reverse complement strand
CCCCTACACGTTCCCAATTCATGTATCAGTCCCACAATAAACACTCAGCGGGTGGGCATTTGCAAGCCCACCCCGCTTATCAGTTCACAGCAGCAAAGTCCCTGTCACAGATCCGAATGGAGCTGCAATCATCCAGCTGAATCAGCAACTCATCTTCCAACAAGGTCGGATGCCCAACACTCGCCACTTCAACAGGAAGTTCTTGGCAAATCTCTCTGTCAACGCCTGCGCCTCCGTGCAGGCTGCTTGCCGTCTCTGGCCTCTAAAGCCTCAGCTCCTCTTCCCCTTCCAGGGAAAAGCTGATCGCACAGACAGTCCTTTATACAATGTTTCCACTCAGCTGTTGTCAATCTCCGTTTGTCCATTGCCAGCTGGGAAGACTTAATTGGCAATTAAGACTTTAGTTATCACAATCTGCTTGAGCACCTCATCATGGTCAGCAAGTAATGGGCACTTCGCCAAAGTCCATAGCAGATATTTAGCATCCTAGATGGGCGAACAGTCAATATGTTGCCCAGTTTCACAGGTCAGACAGAAAGTTCTCAACAAATTGGGTGCTTTTCCCAAACATTCCCGTAACAGGGCAGTGTCTCCCTGTTACAGACAGAATAATCCCATGCACCAGTTTAGGCTGGGGACTGGACTCAGGGGTTACTGTGGACAATAAGCTGAGTGTGAGCCAACAGTGTGCCCTTGTTGCAAAGAAAGCTAGTGGCATCCTGGGCTGCACTGGCAGAAGCACTGCCAGCAGATCAAGAGAAGTGATTCTTTCCCTCTATTCAGCAATGGCAAGGCCACATCTGGAGTGTTGTGTCCTGTTTTGGGGCCCCCACTACAGAAAGGATTTAGACAAATTGGAAGGAGTCCAACTGAGGGCAATGAAAATGGTAAGGGGGCTAGGGCACATGACTTCTGAGGAGAAGCTGAGGGAATTGGGCTTAGTTAGTCTGGAGAAGAGAAGACTGAGAGGGGATTCAAGAACA
>NW_005842331.1:725762-738080 GCF_000455745.1 Alligator sinensis | reverse complement strand
CAGATGTTGAGAGTGGGGAGGCGTGGTCAGTGGCCAGATGCGGAGCAGGGGCATGGCAAGCGATGGAAGCACAGCATCTGTGTGGCCCTGCTTTTACCCCAGTCCGGCCCTGCTCCTGTGAGGCAGTGGCACGGGGTGTCAGCACTCTATCCCTGCCCACCCCACGTGCCCCCTGGGACCTTTCAAAGTACCCCCAGGGGTACATGTACCCCCGGTTGACAACCACTGAACTAGGTGAAGGCTGGCAGATGATAGAACAAGGAGCAATGCTCTCAAGTTGCAGCAAGGGACATTTAGGTTAGATATTAGGAAAAACTCTCTCACAAGGAGGGTAGTGAAGCACTGAAACTAGAGAAGTTGTGAAATATCCATCCTTCAAGTTTTTTAAGAACCAGTTAGACAAAGCCTCAAATGAGATGATCTAGTTGGGGGTGGTCCTGGTTTGAGCAGGGGGTTGGACTAGATGACCTCCTGATGTCACTTCCAACCCCAGTTTTCTATGATTCTATCCCCTTTATGAGAGAAATTCTCACCTGAATGAATACTTGTATGCTTTCTTCCTGGCCTGGTCCGGGAAAGGAGGCAAGCAAGTGTGGCCATGCTCCCCACACTTCCCAGACTGGCTTGGGGAAGGGGCTGGTGTCTTTGCCCCACTGCTCCTCTTCCCTCCTAGACCAGTGCAGGGGAGGAGGAGAGAGGAGGAGCTGCTTCTGCTCCCCGCCACTTTCCCAAACCAGGGACTGCCAGGTGGATGGCAGGGAGAGCCATGGAGGATCCAGGAAGTGGGCTCAGGGAGATTATCCCCTGTTTCCTAGCTCTGCTGGCTTCCCTTTGCTGCCCCCACTGCCCACCTGGGCAGTGGACCAGTGATTTAAAAATTGCCAGGGGCAAGGAGCAGGCTTGGGGAATGCCTGATCATGGCCAGAACCAACCTGATCATGGCCAAAGCCAACCATTAAATCTACATTGCCTCTCCACCTTCCCTGTCCCTCAGCTGCAAGACCAAATTTATACTCCAAAACAGACCTAAGACTTCAGTCCAGAAGTTGACATTTTATGAAAAAGAGTAATGAAAGAAGGTTTCATATTTCTTACTTAACACATATTTCTTACTTAACACTCTCCTCGAGGGTAATAAAACAAAGTATAGGCAAGGTAAGGTAAGGTACCTTACAAAGGTAAGACAAGCAAATAAAATGTCAATCTACTTTCAAACCAAAATAGCATAATAGAATAATTCTTATGGCTGTCATTAATTGCCTATTTTTATTCATGTGAAAGAAATGCTACTTGGAACAGTATGATAACAATATAAAAAAATCCTATGTTTTTATATCTCAAATTTGAAATGAATTGCATGCTAACAAAAAAGGTGCCTGGTTGTCGTCACTGGAAGCTAATACCCTTTGCACATCAACAGAGCAAAAAGCACAAGGAACAGCTTAATTAATGAACCCCAAATAGAGGCAAGTCTTCTAGCAGCTAAGAGCACTGGGCTGGGGCGCAGAAGGTTCAAGCTCTATTCCCAGCTCGAGGTCTATTCTTTTGTGCAACAGTGGACAAGTGTACCCCTCCATGCCCCACTTGCAATGAGGAACAAGGAGGTTGGTAGTGTTTTTTGAAACACCTTGAAGTTTATCAGGGAAGAGTGCTATGCAAGAGTTACAGGGATGTAAGTTGTCTGCCTATGCAAGAGTTAGGTGCATCATTATGAACCAGCCTGTGATTGTACCCGAAAACATGCAGAGTATATGGTAACAGAATTTAGCCACAACCAAACTGGAGGCTGAAAAGTGGGGATAGCAGCAGTATGAGATGCAGTCACGTTTATTCTATTTGATTGCTTATTGCAGCAGAAAGATGATAATATGAGCCAATACCAATAGCTAGTCAACCTTGTAACCTCGTGAAACAAGAATGTATCAGTTAGACACAACTTTTCCTATTATGTTTTGTTAATAACTTGCTTTTGTCACTGTAGCGCAGCATGAAAACACTGCACTGCACAGAGAACATCTACTTTTGATTAAACAGGTGCTATGGGAATTTCAGTCCACCCTTAATCATAATTAAAAGTTGTTATTCTCATTTTCTATAAAGACATGCTGGCAATGAAATCTATTCAGAAAAGAATAACTATTTTCTTCTGTGGAAATGATTAATTTATTTGTTCCTAAAAATAAATAAAGCAAGCATATGTACTTTTGTTAGGCTAAAAAGTTAACTCTGTTCACTCTGTTGCATACTAAAGCTGTAAAGTTTAAGGAAACGATTCCTCCTTTCTCACTGTCTTCTATGCAAGCTGAAGGTGCTCAATGTTTTTTCTGGGGCAACATTAGGACCTTCCCAAGAGGATGCTCTGTCATAGTCAATGAAGCCTGTAACCATACTTGAAGGGTGGTGAGATAGAGGCTAGTGATAAACTATTCATTTAGTTAAATGAAGAGTTTAGATAAACTATTCATTTAGGGCAGGAAAAGCAAGAACAGTCGCCAACAAGGAAGAACTTCCCCATGATAAAGGTCTCTTAACACTGGAACAGACTAGCTACAGTGGCTGTGAAATCTCTATCCAGGGAGGTGGTTGGAGAGGAAACTCCAACCAGCCTTTAAGAGTAAGTTAAACAAACACCTGGCTGGGAGGATTTGGATAGGGATGACCCGGCCTTGATCAGGAGGTTGGACTAAATGAGGTTTTCTGGTACCTCTTATTTGACCAACTGGATAGTTAAGAGAGTGGTTGCAAAAGCTTTCAGGCATCAAGTGCTCTGAGAACTGAGGAAAGGTACTCAATGGCCCAAAAAATGTCCAACAGCTCTCCCAACTATAGAATTGGTCCAATAAAACATTATATTAATAGTATTTAGTGTTTATGACAATATATGTGTGGCTCAGGAGGCACCCAAATGCTCTGCTGAAAAGCAGAGAGCAACAATTACTTCTCAAAGCTTTTACCTGGATTCAAATTGCAGCTCATATATTTTCAGTGTTCTCTCCAATCAGTATTTCACCTTCCCAAGTTTTTGTTTTCCTTCTAAACTAAAAAAGGATTGTCAAGTGAGATTTTCACTTCTTATTGATTGCTGCTGTCAAATGAGCCTGCAAATCCCTCCATCCTGTCAGCCACAAGGCATTTAGCCTGTCAACAGCAGCTAGAGAGTGGGACAGGAAGGGCTAGAGAAGCGAGAAACAGTGGGAGAGCAGCAGATCACTTCCCTGCAAAATGAGCTTCCACTCTCATCACTCCTACACGTGGGCAGAAGGTCTCTATACAGTCCCAAGACCCACTTAAGCTCTAATAGGTACAGTATACCTTGGCAGTTGCTAGTTTAGGTTGCTTATTTGTGCTTAAGCATTGGGTACTCTCTCCCTCTCTCTCATGCACACCTTCCCAAAGAAAGAAAATAAAAATTCACACCCTCTCCAAAAAGTGTCTATTTTTCACCTGTCCCTTATAGTTCTTATTCCATTATCTCCATGGCATTCTCTGACCATTTTGGGTAAACTGTATCTCTTGTAACATTTGAGGGGAAATTATATACTGCCTGTGTCCAATAATAGTATCCTCTTTGGAACGCTCACTTGCTCTCTCTCTGAAACAAATTTCACATGTCAAAGTTCAATCTAGGAACATTTGCATAATTCAGTCTCAGTTACATCTACCATCAACCCAAAGAAGTGCCCTGATCTTTCACTTAAGATGTTCCATTCTAGGCAATGGAAGCTTATGCTAGGTAACATCACGATCAAGCCACTTAGCATTGCTCCACACAAGCTACCTCCCAAACCAGAAACAGTGTAACTGTGTTTGTGTAGTACTGGACTAATTAGCATGGTCTCTGAGCATGACTAATTAGCCTACCTGCAATGTATCACAGATACAACTATATACTCCTCCCAGTTTGGGAAGTAATGTGCAGGGAGCAGATCACTGGTTGAATGCAGTATGGCCTCACACAGAACTTCGATATAGATCTCTAATTCCTAAATGGCCCCTGATACCAATGATGAAAAAGTATTTCTGCTAAGCTTGTTAGGACAATAGTTTCAGGAAGCCTGGAAATAAATGTTTTTGTTTTTTTTAGAAAAATTTCTCACAGATTATCCTCACATATATTTTATACAGAAGTATTGATTAGCACAATGCTGGAAAGACAGGTAAGCATTCTGGGCTCTAGTCCAAAATGCTTCAGATCTGAACTAGACAGTAAAGTTAAAGAGTAATTTACTATAATAAAATAAAGCAAACCTCCAAAACATTAAATTCTCTCTTTTGCTAAAATCTCATCAGGTGAAATCAAATACTTGAAGCTCTTGTATTAACCATGTAGCTTTTGTTGCAATTCATTAATTTTCCTGTATTATGGTATACCCTGTTCAGGGTAGGCACTGCACAAACACAACAAGCTTATAATCTAAGAACCCAAGTCAAAGGAAGATCTTTGGAGATCAATGGAAGTGATAAGTGCTTGCAAATCAGAAGTCTTAAGTAGCTATATAAACTTGCCCACATAAGTAGTTCCATTCCAGTGAAACCGATAAGATTTATCCTTACCTGCTGAAATACGGTGCTTAATTTCATGGAGACATATAGAATTTAAGACTAGAAGGAATCCTTAGATCATCTAGTCCAGTGACCCAGTGCCTCAAGATCTTTTCAAGGGTTCTGTAGGGTGCCACACAATGTTAGTACTGCTAGGTGTGCCAACATGATTCACAAGATAAGTCCAGAGATTTCAAAAAGGAATCCAAACTGAAAATGTTGAATAGGTTTGGGTTTAATCACTCCTGCTCACTAGAAAAACCTCCCCTACTGACAATTATTTTTCAAGATATGTCAAAGAGACAGTTCTTAACTTTTAATTTGTGCCTTAACTGAAAAGATGCAACAAGAAGGAACAGTAATCCACAGAAGGCGAGGGAGAGATTTCTCCTTACTGGGAATAACTTTTTTTCTGCCAAGTGTTACTAAAACAGCAATTTTTTCCTAGTCTTCTAAAGGGTCCCAAACTGCTAAGGAAAGGTAAGAGGAAAACCCAGATACACAGAGAATCCAATTTTCAAACTTGAATTCAGCTTCTAAATACCATATGAGAGTGCTCAAAGGAGTACTTGACACCAGGAAGAAAGATCCAGTTTCACTTTAGAGCAAAAACCACCTTTCCATTGACTTCATTGGGCACTGGATCAAGCTTCTAAGACAAGTGCTGGAATATCTAAATGCCTGTTTGACAGCCATATGCAGGATCTGGATGTTCAATCCAGGTGCCTGCATCCTAACACTAGAAGCCTTTGACACAATTATAAATTGATCCATACTTGTATTCAAACAGCATATGATGTGGATGGTAGAAAAATAAGTGGACAGTATAATTTATTCTGGGTTTTAACACTGGAATCTGCCATGGGAAATAACTATGTGGAATGCTCTTCAGCCATTTAGTTGCACCCATACCTCAGTCATAAGCTTTATCTCTCATTAAAGAATGATGATTCACACCAAGTGTCTAGACTGAAGAATATCTAAACCATGGTACTGTGATATTTATGGTAGGGTTTAAAATGTGCCTCTCAAGTGCTTCTCATTTCTACTGAGTGAAGCTGCTTCAAATCCCTACACTCCCATTTTCTGATCTTTTCTATACATGAACAAATGGAAAATGTCAAAAATAAAGACAATCCCTGGCAGAAGATAGAAAATATTTTTCTTTGAACTCAATGCCTATGCCTTCATCTGGTCCTTCTGACACCTGCCTAGGACACCAGGTATGTAAGCCTGTACAATTTCATTAGACTATCAGCTTTAATTTTACAGAAATGGGGTGAGGGAACATGACTTTTTACCCCTCCGAGCTGGAAAGCTTGAAATTGCTGCCATTGTATTCTGATGGCAAGATGCCTGGTTGAGCCTCAAGAAAAGGGAGGGGGAGCTCTCACATGGCCTCATGTACACATTCCAAAAACCACTGCTCTGTAATATTCCCCCAGGAGAGGACTGTGTGCGTGCATGACATGGAAATGGTCACCCTGCTCAGTCACATTCGCCAGAGCCAGCTTCTTAGAGCCTCCCATATTTTTGCTGGTTGGCAAAGGCACAGCTTGAATTAAGCATATAATCACATAAAAACAACAACAAAACATCCGCTTCAAACACAGAAAATTGGGTCACTCCGTGCACTGAAAGACCGCAGCTCTTTAGCCAAAAAGCTACCATCCGTTTCAGAAGAGAAGGCAAAACTGCTTTTAATTTGATAAGTAATTTAGAAAACAAAATCAGAGCTTTAACGGCATATGTTTCCTGAAATGGCAGCTCTGCTTCAGCTATCAACTTTAAGAAAGAAACCCATTCTGAGCTTCTGCAATCTCTCTGCTTCAGAAGGCTGTGGCCCTTCTTTTTCAGACTCTGAAGCCAAATTTACTAAGGAGAATTTTCAGGGATTTTGTTAAAGCGTAAGTTAAACCCAAATTCTGCTTTTGTCAAAGCCTAAGTTATATCGCCAAATTAACCCTTATCTTGTTTGACTGTACAGTGCAGTTGCAAGGAACTCAGAGAGAAAGTGATTGCAGTATACCATACTTCTTACCTTTAAGAGCCACTGCGAAGTAAAGAGAGATGAAATGATGCAATGTTATTTTTTAACATAGGTCTTTGGGATAAATAAGTACAACAAAGATGGAACTGAAAAATCAAAAGAACACTATTTCCTGCATAAAACACGTAATAAATACTTTGTTTACTTAGTTGCCTGCTAGATACAAATGATTGCTACTTACAATCACCTATGGCTAACAGAAGTCTTACCTAGACTTGGTGCCCTCAAGAGACTGCAACACGTATTCTCTTCCAATGCCTTGGAGAATTATCCCAGGTTCACCCTGATGCCTAATGAGAGGAATAACTATACCTGAATTCACGCTCTTGAGAAGATCTTTGTTTCTTCCTACTTTGTTTGCGGGTTAGGAGCAAGGAAAAAACATCCTTTTTTGGTGCGACTTCCTGTCCAAACTCCAACCAGCAAGTCAGAACCATTTCACACAACCATTTTACACAGCTCTTAGCTGGGGACTGACTTCACACAGCTTTGCTGCTAACCCAAAAGATTCGCAGAACCTGTATTCCCATGTTGCCATGGAGTTGCTGAACAGAAGTCTCAAAGCTCTGAGGCACCCAAAAATAACATGCCTCTCAGAAACAATGGAAAATTAATGAAAAGAGAAGCCACATGTAAAGGGAACATATTGTTAGCAAATCTCCCAATCCGCATTTACAGGCCCAAATGCTTTGCCTGTAATTTACAAAAGGCAACAGGTCAACTTGAGCAACCTACAGAAATGGTTGGTGCAGTTGCCAAAAGACTAAAACTGAAAGTTATAAGAATTTATGCCGCCCTTCTAACCAGCCCATACAGAGAAGCTTGGCTTTCCTTCCTCCCATTGCTTCATTTGCCATTAAACTACTGGACTACGACAATGTCTACTTATGCTAGGAGATCTGAGGGGCCCTAATCTTTCTATATTCCACATATGAAGTTTTGGTAACAGCAGAATATAAGGATCATCTCAGAAAATACGGGTCATTTGGGACACAACAGCTTCAGCTGCAGGCTGCAGAACTCCTGCAAGGCTTAATTCCCATTGCAACCAACATGGAAATGGCAAATACAAATGAAGGAAAATGTTCCTCTAGTTACTAAACTGACAGTTCCTGATAACTGGGCCTACTGAAGAAACCAGGATGTGGTGGTTGATACATTCATGATACCCACCAACTACAGAAAGTGAGAGAACAACTAAGTGAGAAGACAAGGCCACATAACTTAGAATCCTAGGCAGAAAGGGCTGCAAGGACCTCAAGCAAGTCATCTAGTCCCACCATCTTTTATAAGCACTATTCAGATATTTGAAGAATGTTACCAAATCTGCCCCTCAGTCTTCTCTGCTTCAGACCTATTACTCCTAGTTCTTCTAACTCTCGCTCACAAGCCATGTTTAATTTGAAGTACAGGATCTCAAATCCACTAATGACTACAGATGGTAATGGGAAATCACTGGCCAGATCCTCAACTGGTGTGTGTTGGCATAGATCTGCGGAAGTCAATGAAGTTATGGTGATCTACAGCAGGGGTAGGCAATTATTTTGACTGGAGGGCCGCTTTATAAGTTTTGGTGAGCTGCCGAGGACCGCATGGATAGCTCCACCCCTTGACAGTTGCCCCACCCCTAGTTGCCATATTGGGACCAGAACTCCTGCCCCTAACCCCTGACCTTTGCCACCAGAAGTCCCTCCCCTTGCCCCCCATAAGTACTCTTTTGGGGAGGGGGGTTGCCATCTTAGAACCAGAAAAAAAATACATCATACAATAGAAGTCAAACACCTACTATAATATATTTTAATTTTATTACAAAAAAAATTTGTCATGACATGTTTGTCTACTGTATATAGAGGGGATTGCATAATCACTCAAAAATAAAGTCTCACTCTTTATATTGTGCATGGGGGGGTATATGGTGGGGGTGGGGGGACACAAGGTATGTTGCGGGGTGTGTATATGTCGATGGGGGTTGTGGCGGCAGGGTGTAGGTGTGTGAGATTTGTGGGATGTGGAGACCCCCGCATATGGCATGCAGCCCCTGCTGCCAGCAGCAGCAGCAGGCGGGAGCGCTCAAGGAGCGTGTGCCTGGTGCAGGCACTGGCACCCGGCCAGGTGCAGCTCTGGGCAGTGCTGTGCACGGGGGTGAGGAGCACAGCCTGCCCAGCCACCTCTATCACAGGGGCTCTGCATTGTATGCCAATGTCGGTTGTGTTGGGACTGCATGATGTAGCAGGAGCACCACACAGTTGCTAGCTGGGAACCACATGGTGCCGGCTGGGCCCACCTTGCTCCTGCTGCGCCAGTCATCCTCCCCATCCTCCACCCATTCTTACGTGAATTTCCCTCTTGGGTGCAGGGAGGTGGGGACCAGCCTCAGGTCCCAGGTCAGAAGCCTCTGCTAGGGTAGAAGCTTCTGGCTGGAAGCTGGGGGTGGGCTGGGGCCAAGTGGGCCTTGCTGCTTCTGCCACTGGGTCCTGCCACTGAGCTCCTCCTGGGTCTTACTGCCACTGGTTCCTATCATCTTTGACAGGCAGTCAAAGGCAGATAAATATTAATTTTTAAAAAAAATGTAGGGGCCTCTTGGGCCAGGTAGAATGGCCTGGCAGGCTGGATCCAGCCCGCAGGCTGTATTTTGCCCACCCCTGATCTACAGCAACTAAGTGTTAGGTCCAAGTGCTAACAGTTTACATAACAGAACAAGAATATGTATTCTAAAGAAAAAAAGTACTTGTAAATGCTGAAAAGCTGTGGCAATCTCACGCTTTGAGCAAATGAAGTGCCAACTGCTTTATTATACAAGCACTGTTTGAATGTTGCTTACAAAAAAAATATTCACTGAAAATGCCTAACTTCACTTTAGATGAAGTATACTTTATTTGACACAGACAACTGCAATGGAATATTATATAATAGCAATGCCTAGCACTCATAAATCCCTTTTCATTTCAAAACACTTTACAAGATTAACTAATTCGCTCTCACAACACTCTGACAAAGGAGGTAAAAGAAAATCACTTACCTGTAATTACTGTTCTCAGAAGGTACATACACAACAGTTGAGTACAAAGGCTCTGTTTTGAAAAAGCCCCAGTCTGGAAGTATGCTATGAGCCAGATTACACTGAAACTGAGAACCTCATTAAAACAGCTCAGAGAAGCTCTTTTCTCCAATAATGGACAGAAACATATTGGTGGCTGGAGCATTAGAAGGCACCCAAGTTCCCTCACAGAACATAAAATTGTATCCAGCAATTGCTACTTCAAGACCAATAACTCATGATTGAACTACAGTCTCTCTCAGAGAAAGACAACTAATTGTGATTCAAAGACTCCCAGTGATAGTATGTTTACCACATTCTGTTGCAATCAGTTCCAACAGTTAATTACCGTCACTGTTAAAAATTGGCATCTTATTTCTAGTTTGTACTTTGATTACTTCAACTTCAGGTCTCTAGATTTAGTTATGCCTTTGTCTGATGGATTAAAGAACTCTTTGGGCACTTGTCCACGTTATACCTCTCCTGTTACTACGTTACACTTTTCCTGTGTTCACATGACAAAAATCACCATTAAGCTAGCTAAATAGCATCTGTGTATCCACACTGTCAGCTGATTTTATCATTTTAGACTTTTTTTTATCGTGGTAATTTAAAACACCAACATGTTTTATTTTTAGCTCTTGAATTTCTTCCACAAGGGTTTTTTTTTACCATTTTAATTTTTCAACGTGGATCTGACTTACGCCGGAAAACGTGATTTTCTCTGCTTTCCAACTATTACACCACCAGGTGCCACTTGGGTTCACTCGGTAATCCATGGAAACCATTGAATCTCTTTTGCAATACTTCAACAAAACTCCAGGTGCTAATCTTACACATTTTTCCTGGTGATTTAGTTCAAGGTTCAGATGAATGAAAAATACAACTTTTTTGGATTCCAAAAAAAATTGTTCCCTGTGTTCGCATGCACTTTGTGGCAAAGATCAAATTGTTATGAATCAGGCAGTTTAAGACTCAGGGTAATTAAAATTACTTTTTGTTGGACTGGGTTTTTGGTTTGACAGGGCTGGCGGGGCAGGTCAGGAGTGAGGGGGACCAGCAGAGCTGGAAGGGTAGGGGTAACCCAGGTGGTAAATGTAACCCAGGTGGTACTCACATGAGGTACCCCCTCTCCAGCTGAAGGGATTTAACAGGTGTTATTGCACTATGGGAGGGGTAGCCGCTTATGGGGGAGCAACTCTCCTCCTATCCCCTATAGAGTAGAGCTGAGACCAACTGCAACTTAACCATACAGGGTAGAATATAACACATACACGGGGGGCAAGGGGACCCTCGCACCTGGGGGAGGGGGGACCAGGGAAGCTGGGGAGTCAAAGGGATTTTAGGTGAACATACACATATAACAGAGACAAATCAACAACAGATTTTGAGGCACAGGGTTCACAAAATATAAGATGCAGGGTTTCCCAAAATATGAGGTGCAGATCCCACAAAATTTGAGGCACAGGCACCCGGTGGGGTGGGGTAAAAGAGGTGAGGGGAACCCACCTCCCCGCTGGGGATTCCCTTTTGCAGGTAACTCAACCCTCTGGTGACCTGGCTGGAAATCAAACCCAGATCTCCCACGTAGTTCAGTTCCAGGAAAACCAGAAAACTAGAAAAACCACAGAGGCATGGCATGGGGTGGCCCAAGAAAGATTTTGATCTTTAATCTCAGCCCAAAAAAAATTCTTATTTGAGCCCGTATACTTAGTACAGTAGGCATGGGGGGACTGTCATTTGGCAGCCTGGCACACACAAACCACACTTTGGGCTGGGCAAGACTCTGGCCAGAGATGTCCAGGAGAGTCCCCCAGTGCCACAGAGGTATCCCATGGGGTGGGCCCAAGAAGGATTTCTAGCCATACTCCCAGCTCCAAATCCAGTTCCTTATTTGGGTCCATATGCTTAGCACTGTGGCTGGGGTGCTGTCAGTTGGCAGCCTGGCACAGCCAAGCTGTGTTTTGGGCCGGGCAAGACTCTGATCAGGAATGTCCAGGAGAGTCCCCTGGTGGCACACAGGCATGGTGTCAGATGGCCCAGAAAGGGTTTCAATCTGTAATCTCAGCCCAAAAGCCAGTTCCTAATTCGAGCCCATATGCTTAGTACAGTGGCCATGCGGGGGCTGTCAGCTGGCAGCCTAGCATGCACAAACCACGCTTTGGGCCAGGCAGGACTGTGGCCAGGGTTCTTTGGGACAGTCCCCCAGTGGCATGGACAGGAAGTTGGGGGTGCACCCTGCCCTGGCTGGCCACCAAACCATTGCCAAGCCTAGTCTTTCTCCGGTCTTTCTTGCCTGCCCTCCCACCCCACTTTTGACAGCACCTATTTTAAAGCCCCAAAACGGGGTTCTTTTCAAGCTAGGCACTCTTGCTCCCTCACAGACTTTGAGATTAATGGAATCGCCAACATTGCTAGGTGACAGGGAAGCTGCCCATGCCAGCACTGCCCCTGCACCCTTTCGCACCTCGCAACCCATTGGGCTTTCCAATGAGGGTGCACACCAGGGGTTTCACACCTCATCTATCAGCCTTGCTGGGGTGCTGGTTTTAGGGTGGCCTCACTGGTCACCCAGGCAATTCCCTCATTGCCAGGACAGCTCCCCCTAACACTGACCACAGTAGCAGACTATGGTACTGTTTCATCTCTCCGGACACAACCGTGTTGACCCAGGACTAACTCAGGAATG
>NW_005842331.1:711487-725747 GCF_000455745.1 Alligator sinensis | reverse complement strand
AATGCCTGGAGTGTAAGGGCCATGTCTAACTGTGTATGGTGAAGGCTCTGATGAAATGTTATATGTGGCCATTGCACCTAGCTCTGGGGTGTATCTCAGCCCTCCCCATACACTGTTATATGTGGCCATTATACCCCAGAGCTAGGGCCACCCCATGCCTTGCCTCTGGCACTGGGGACTCTCCTGGACACCCCTGATCTTGTGGGCTGGCCCAGGAAGAATTTCCAGCTGTCATCCCAGCCCAAAAACCAGTTCCTTATTCAAGCCCATATACTTAGTATAGTGTGCATGGGGGGGCTGTGAGTTGGCAGCCTGGTATGAACAAACAGCACATTGGGCCAGGCAAGACTCTAGTAAGAGATGTCTGGGAGAGTCTCCCAGTGTTAGAGAGTCATGGTGTAGGGGGGCCTAAGAAGGATTTCCGTCTCTAATCCCAGCCCAAAAGAAATTCCTTATTTGAGCCTATATACTTATTACAGTGTGCATGGGGCTGTCAAATCAGGCTACGCTTTGGGCCATGCAAGACTCTGGTCAGAGGTGTCCAGGAGAGTCCCCAAAACAGTGGATGGTGAGAGCAGGCCACTCACTGCAAGCAGGGAGTCCCCAACAGCCCCAGGCCCAGGCAGAGGGGGGACTGGCAGGGAATTTTGCAAGTGAAATGTTCCTGGGACCTCAGAAATGTGGGGGGTGGCTGACTGATGAACAGAGCAAATAAAGTCACAGCTAAGCAGGCTTTTGCCAGTTCTGTTAGAAAACCCTAACCTGTAGCATTGGGTCTATGTGGTAGAGGTCGGGTAGCTCTGAGTAATTAATCATGGAATAGGCCTTTGGCATACCAGAGGGTAATGCTGGAATGGGGATCTGTCTCTGTGGACTGCTTGCTAGGGCATGGCTTCCTCTATTCCTAATGGGGCAAGCGACAAGAAACCAATAATATTGGTGGCTCTAGAAGAGTTACATCACAGAAATCTGCTTCTAGCAGAGGAAATTATATGGTTTACTGAACTGGACTGGTGTCTGTTCAAGCTCCGGAAAAGCCAGGTTCTGAGGTCTGCCTCAAGGCACAGACTGGTGAGGAGAGAGCTGTAACCTGAGCTGCAGTGAAAAGCCTCAGGTCTTCTGTGAGGTTGTGGCGATGCAAATTACCATAGACAAAGGCAGCAGCAGGATCTCAGGTTACAGGTGGCCAAAGGGGGTCACCACTCCAGGATTTGGCCAGAGTCACTCAACTGGTTTTACAGATCCTGTTGAGGAATCTTAAGGTAATGGTCTGAGGGCGGATTGGAAATGGTCCTCTCCAGTCCTACAGGAGGCACAATATACAACAAGCACACAGAAAACATGATCATGCTTTACAGCCAAGCCACTGCCCCCTAGCTCTGCCTGTGCCCCTCACCCCCTTCACTACTCCCAGGGAGGCCCTAGCTCTGGGGTGTAACAGCTGCATATAATAGTATATGGGGAGGGCTGAGATACACCCCAGGGCTGGGTAGAGCAACCAGATATAACAGTTTAGCACAGCCTGCACCATACACTGTTATATGTGGCCATTACAACCCAGAGCTGGGTGCATTGCAGGACTCAAGCCTCTCCAAGAGCGTGCAACTCTCTTCTCCCTACAGTGGCATGTGATTTCCCCCCCACCCCCCACTGCCACTGGCCCTGGTCACCCTCAACTTTTTATCCTGCTCCTGCCCAGAGTTGTGGGGACCCCAAACCCTCTTCCCCCGCCCCCCACCCCCCTGGCCAGCCTTGGGTATGTGCGATGCTTGTGTACACTTGGGGAGCCCTGTGGGGCTTTGCATGGAAAGACTGCATGCCCCAGACCCCCGAGCACCCCATGCAACTTGCACCAAGGAAAAGCATGCAACTTGAAACTTGCACCCAGGAAAAGCAAGGGCCACCAAGCTAGGGCAGGGGGTGATGCTTGGGTAGCCCAAAGGGTACCCTGCAACCAGCGTCTGGTGGAAACATTGTGCAGCCCTAAGGGTACCCCCCCACGCCTTGAATATGTGCATTGTTTGTATACCCTGCAGGGCCTTGCACAGAAAGATTTCATGCCCCAGATCCCTGAGTACCCTGTGCAACTTGCACGTAGGAAAAGCGAGTGGCAGAAATGCTGTGGCAGGGCATTTCTTGTCCTAAAGTGCCATTTGGCAGTAAAGTAGTACTGAAAGGGCAAGAGTGTAAAATTGTTCTGATGTGTCCCCTAGTGCATTTTACTAGTTATAGCATAATAAGCCCTTACGTGGTAGATCACGTCCATGTTATTTATTTAACCATCATACACTAAGAAAGGAAAATTAAACCAGGAAGATTTTTAGTGGGTAAATTCCAATTATGTGGACAAGCGCCCTTTAAGATCAGGTATGTTTAGCCTGTGTATTTACCAATCATGACCAGTGATGTGTTAAACTTCACTTTGACATGCTACATACGTTGAGATCCTTTAGTTTATCACTATGCAGCAAGTTTTCTAGATCGCAAATCACACTTGAAGCTCACCAACACCTTTGAATATGTCCCTATCAAGGCACTGGCACCATATCACTACAGCTCTGCACAGGGAACTCGTGTTCAGCTGGTTCTTTACAATGACCTCTATGTCATTTTCAGCCTTCCAGAACACAATCTCCCATTCAATAAGCATGGTTTATGTTTGTTGTTCCTAAATGAATGTCCTTAGGAGTCACCCAATTATACCATGCATGGTTGAATTCTGACTAGTTTACCAAGTGAACCAAATCATTTCTTCTCAGTGACTTAGATCATTCCTTCTCATTTCTGTCCTCATCGTCATTTCCACTCCACTGCAAATTTTCTCAGCAATCCCTTCAAGAGCATTGGTAAAATCTATCCTTAAACTGGAGCCTATTGTCTGGTCAGCATATCCTTTGAGAACATTTAAGGAAGAACAGAGTATGAAACATTTATTTTAATACAGAAAGGAGGAAGACTAATATTATTCTCTCTCTACAGGTCACGTTGCTCAGATCTTTCTAGTTGAGAGTTTCACCAACTACTTTCTAGTATTATTCATTTAGAACACTGATGAATATTTTTACCTACAGCAGTGGCATTTAGGCTTTTCACACTCAACATGCTGCTTGTTAGACTCAAGGTCCTCTTTATAAAGTGCCAGCAATTAGCTTTCACTCATTTTTTGACTACAGAAAAATAATAGCGCAATTCTTCTGTTGCAAAGACCTCAAAAAGACCACAGCAAGTTAAGATGTCCTTGATGCCATGGATTCCTATTGGAAATCTGTAAGTTTATCTTACAAATCGTGTAGATGTTTGCACACCTTTCAGTGCTAATATTGTGTGGCATCCCCCTACACTCTTAGAAGGATCTTACAACACCCTGGTTGAGACTCATTGACCTAGAGAATACTGGAGAGGACTAAATGTAAACTTCACTGTCTAACCTCTTGCTCCATAAGATTACTCTACATACAACCAGGCACCGTAGTTGCCTATCACAACAAGATCAACAGGAGGCTTATAGCAACTCTGCTGGATACCAACATCTCACTTTTAATTTGTTTACCATTCCACAACTACAGTGCTGCTCCCTTTGACTTCTGCTACCTTTCTAATCACATGACTGTTTGGATTTGATTAGATTTTTCTCTATTTAATATATGTTATTTCATTCATGTTTAATCTATAAGATTAAAGAAGGAAAAGAAGGAAAACAATGAGGTGCATAGGGTACCATGTATAAATCATAAAGACCCTCAGAAAGGATAATACTCATGCATCTATTTCTAGGCAGCATTGATTGTAAGTTTTTCATTGCAATGGAATATTAAGAAGCATCATTTTTCAAAGGCTTAGGCTGCTGGGCAGAAGAGTTGCATGGATATTTAAAATGGTAGTCATGCCACTAAATCCCTAGTTTTGTTTTTCCTGTGGTGTGTGTTTTCTCAGCACTAATGGAGTCCACATTTTCGAGTTTGGAGGGGATAAAATAGGCAGACTGTATGTGTTCTTCTACTAACAAGCAACAACATGTGTCCCCTGAGTAAATATTCTACATTGAGAATGGGGAAGAGATGTTACCTGCCTGTGTAGAGTCTTCCGAGTTCCCACTTGCCACCATACCCACTATTTTGACTCTTTAGTTCTTCCTTTTTCTTAACCAAGCGCTGGGATTTTCTGGTTGGTTAACATCACCTCTGAATGAGGTGTAATGATCTCTCTTCCATCCCAAGAAATAAGATGGGGGCTTGATGGGGGATTTTTTTTCTGTGCAAACTTTTCAGCCAAAGCTCGCACTTCCTTTCATATTTAACTGCAGACACCTCCTGACTTTTGCATGTATAAAAGTACCACTTGCCCCCAGAATCCTCTTTTCCCCTTAAACAACATTATCTGTAATAGATTGTCTGCTAGGGCTAATGTTAAACCTCTGCCAGAACTGCTGAGGAGGTGAAGGAATAGGATCTTAGGTTCCCACTGGATCCCTCCCCACAAAGAGCAAGAACTCCTACTTTCCACCACAGAGTAGAACTGCAGCTTGCACGATTTTGCCATTCTGTCTAGAAACAATACTACATATTGAGGGCAGAAGGGGAATTTTGGGGGTGGGGTATTTGTATATCTACTGAGGTCCAGAATATTGCTGTATTTTAAGCACTCCAGCATTCGGACCCTGTTGCAGCTGTCATCCTTTTCATGACAATTCCATGCCACCCTTTTTGTGACCCATCTGTTAATCATAGTTGAGTGCTGTGAGGTGCCACTCAGCCAGCCCTCCCTTGCTCAAAGCATTGACCACACTGCCTTCTTTGTACTAACAAGCACTATCCAGCTCAGGCAGAGAGCATCCAGGACAGAAAATCAATGCTCGGCCCCTCTAGAATAGCAGTGGATGGTGACACTAACTTACTAGCCTGACCCATGATATGAATTTTAATGGCTTTATGGGGATTGAAGTTTCCCTCTTTAGAAAACTTCATTTTTGCTGCAGTCCAGACACAGGTACCCACATAGAATGCAGTCTAGACCTGTAAATTATATACAAACAGTACCTGACACAGGGATCCAAGCTGGCATGAACTGATGAGATTCGCAAGGATGAGGTTGCCTGAAAGCTGGTCTGACAGACACTCTGCAAAAGAGAAGCAAGGTGAAATTTGAAAAACAGGAAAGCTACCCAACCTCTACCAATTCCATGTTGGAAAGGAAGGACTGGGACTGCAGTCCAGTGCCCCAGTGGGCAACTCCCACTGGCTTCATTGGGTGTTGGATCAAGCTCCTCTAGATAAACAACCTTGAAAAAGGTTTTCACAAAAGTTCCTCTATGAGACAAAAGCATTCATCTGGCCAGTTCATCATAACACTCCTGCCTGTACCAAGTTGCACTGAAGTCAATGGAAGACTGTGACCGGATGCAAGACTCAGGGACAGAAGCACAGCTGTGGGTGGTTAAAAGCAATAGCCTGCATGCTCAGCAAGGGTCCAGCTGACAGTAGTCAGTGTCTGGCCTGGAGGAAGTTAAAAGTTCCCAGGGAGCTGAGCTGTTGAGGAGAGAGGGAAGAGGGCAGTGTGCAGGAGATAAGCCACAGTGTCCTTTATCTAGGTCTGAGGAAGGATCATAGCTGTGAGTTAACACTTTGTTGATTGTATGTTTGTTTAGGAACTTGCTTTGTTATGGAAGCTGTTTTCCTTGGGAGGACAAGTTTGCCCCAGGAAAAATAAAGAACTGAGTGATAACCTTCTACGTGTGGTGGAGAATGTGGGCAGTCTAAAACCCAATGTCTGCCATGGAGACCTGGACCCTGTTAAAATGGCTGGAGGGGCTGCATGACTGCAGCAACAGCAACAGTAGCAGCTATTTCAGCAGCTCCAAACCAAGCAGCAGGAGTTCCATAGAGAGCAGTAGCAACAACTACAGCAGTTTCAGTGACAACAGCAGGAGTTCCTGAAACAGCAACTGTATGTAAGATGGACCCCTTCCCACATGGGTGAGTCACCAGCTTCCCAGAGTTTAGACAGAGCAACCTTCACAGAGATGGGACCGGCAGATGTTCTGGAGGCTTTTCTTGCCATGTCTGAATGGGTGTCAGAGGTATCAGTGACCATGGGGCACATGGGCTGTGAGGGTGGCCCTCCTGTTCACTGGGGAGGCCCAGGCCACTTCCTGGGCCATGGGAGCCGACTAGTACCAGCTCAGTACTATAGGTCCCCCAAAGCAGCCATACTGAACAAGCTGAGATTTATGGTGGGAGGCTTATCATCATTGCCAGTTCCATATGGAGATTTGGAACATGAATGTGTGGCACCAGGTTAAGGCCCAGAGGCTAAAAGACATATGTACTTGGTGGCTAAATCTGGACTCCTGGTCATCTGAAGAGGTGAAACTAGTTGCACTGGAATAATTCAGCACCCTCCTCCCAATAAAAGCCCAGAGGTCAGTGTACTGCCTGGGTGGCTAGCCTGGAAGAATCCACATACACAGTAGAGGACTTCCTGAGGGCAGAATTAGACTGCCAAGAACCCCAGGGAAGCTGGCAGCCTACAGGCCCGAGGAAGCCAGGGCTCCAGGGTAAATCAGCCAGTGGTCTAGGGAGGTCTCGGATAGAGGTATTACCTTAGTCTTCCCATAGGCCTCAGGCAGGAGGAGAGCTATTGATCTAAGACATCTGCACAGCCCAGGTGGAGAAAGGGAGGTGCAGATGACATGTTTCCAACATGGGGAGAAAGGGCACAGATATTGGGAATGCCCACAGATGGACTGTGAATATTCCCATGCATTGGTCTCAAAGGCAAGACAGGAGAACCCAGACCAGAGAGGATATGTGGTCCCTGTAAAGATAAGGGATATCCAAGTGGTAGGACTCAGACTCAGACTTGGGCTCCAGGAAATTATTTGTACATGAGCAGTTGGTGAGTCCAGCAAACATCCCAGTAGGTGAATACATCACAGCATACATCACATGTATTCGTGGGGACACCCAATCCTACCCCATAGCCAACAAGAGCCTGACCATCAGGGGACAGGAGGGGCACATACCAGCAGCAATGGCCTGCATTTAGCCTACCCTGTGGTGGTGGCATGAGACTGGGGCTCAATGGCCAAGCTAATCCAACTGGCCCAGAGAATGGATAAGCCTCTAGGGGACCCCAGTCTTGCAGAGCCAGGACTAGAGGAGCTATTTCCCTGCTCACACCAAGATTTTTTGGACCACAACCCTGATCACATCAATATCAGCAGCAAATCAGGTGAGAGGCCCTCACCAGCCAGAAGAAATGCTCCAGAAAAGTGGTCAGGGTGCAGCGTGATCTTAAACCTCCTTCAAAGGAAGTAAAGGATCAGGAAACCTCTGGCACTCACCAGGAGAGCAGATTAGATCAGTGAGAAGGCTAAAAGATCATCTGGGATCAAAGAGAGGATCTGGTATATGCCCCTCTGTATGGTCAGTTGGGATGGGCCAATGGGGCTATAACAGATGCCCATTTAGCAGCTCAAGACCCCCATGGGGTCCTCCTGATGAAGGTGACCAAAGACAACCTTGAGATCCCAACTGTTGGCCCTGAAACAATACCACCACCAGGTGTTGAAACTAGCATATGACACACTGGGGGAGCCATTTAGGGGTGGAAAAGACCCAAGATAGAATACTAGTGAGGTTTTTTGGCCTGGAATATATCTGAAAGTTAAATAATATTGTGTGCCCTGCCTGAGTGCCAGCTAGTTGGGATGCAGCTCAGCCACTGGTGCCCTTCCCTGTGGTTAGCATACCATTTGAGCAGGCTGGGGTGGACTTGCTGGGACTAGAGCCCAGTGCAAGGGGACAGAGGTTTATACTGATCCTGGTAGACTATGCTACCTGCTACCCTGAGGTTGCTACAATCTGCTCAGCTGCTACAGATTTTCTCCCAGGTGGGCATCCCTAGAGAGGTTTTAATGGACCAGAGTACGACTTTCATGTCTTGGTTGCTACAGGAGGTCTGGGACTTACTAAAAGTTCATTCTGTAGGGACTTCAGTGTACCATCCCCAAATGGATGGACTGGTCAAACCATTTAAACCAGGGGTGGGCAAAATGGTGGTTCTGGCTGGTGGATGGACAGCATTTCCCAGCAGCCCCTGCCTGCACTGCTGTGGCTGCTTACCATGAAGACCTCAGCAGTGGCAGCACCGTGATAGCATGGGGCCAAGCTTTCCATAGAGACTAGCCTCAGCAGCGCTGGCAGGACACATCACTGGGCAGAGAACTGCTCCAGGGTCAGGACTAGGATCCTGCAGTTGTGACAGCATGGTCCGGAGTCGGGGCACACATGCAATCCGCTGCCTGCATGCGAGCAGCAGATCACAGCTCTGCCATGGCTCCAGACCGTGCTGTCACTGCCACAAAATCCCAGTCCTGAAGCAGTTCCCCGCCCAGCCACGCGCCTTCCCAGTACTGCTGGGGCCAGTCTACATGGAATGCCTGGCCCAGCGCTATCACAGCGCTGCCGGGGTCTCCATGGAAACTAGGTGCAACAATGTGGGCAGGGACTGCTGGGAAATGTAACCTGTGGGGGCCCAATCTGGCCCATGGACCAGATTTTGCATGCCCCTGATTTAATCAAACACTGAAGGGGATGCTGAGGAAGTCTGCCTCTGAGGAACTTCAAAACTGGAACCAACTGCTATCCTACCTACTGTTCAGCCTATGAGAGGACCATAACCCTGGGCCTCCACAGGCTTTTTTCCCTTCGAGTTACTATACAGGAGGCAACCCTGGGGTGTGTTATACCTCCTTCAAGAGTCCTGGTAGGACCAGGGGATAACAACCCAAAACATAGTTTAGTATGTACTGAAGCTGAGGGAAAGTTTAGATCTAGTGGGGGCCCTCAAAAGGAAAAATTGAGGTAGCCCAACAGGAGCAAGAGCAACAATATAACAAAAATGCTCGACTCCAGGTCCATCAGCCAGGAGACTTGGTCCTACTGTTGCTCCTAAGTTACTGGCAAAGTGGCAGTGTCATTTTGAGATCCTGTGGACAGCTGGCCAGATGAATTATGAAGTCCACTTAGTGGTAAAATGTCAGGCTCACAAATTACCTGTGAGGCCCGTCTGGTTTCTATACATTCACTGGGAGTTGACTAGGGAAGTACAGATCACCTCCAAAATCCAATAACTGGCTTCATGCTGGGGGAGAATTTGACCCCAACTCAATGGCCTGAGATCTAAAACCTCTTGGAAGACTTTAAAGAAGTGTTACAAGAAGTGATGAAAATATTAGACTTGAAGGTAATTGAGGAATCAGCCAGTGAGTGGAGTAGCCCAACTGTGTTGGTGCCAAAGCCTGACCAGTCTGTCTGGGTTTTGCAGGGACTTTTGCAAAATCAACACAGCTTCAAAATGTGATACATAACTATGCTCAGAATAGATTAGTGGTGGAGAGAATAGGGAATGCCAGCTATTTAATCATCCAGGACTTGACCAAAGCATATTGGTAGATTCCTTTGGACCCAGTGTCCCAGAAAATCACAGCCTTCACAACATCCTAGGGACTGCATCACTTCAGGACCTTACTTTTTTGTCTCTTAATGGTTTACACAGCGCCCCAGCAACTTTCCAACATTAAATGGATAAAGTCTGCTGTCTGTACCAGGTATATGCCACCACCTATCTAGACAATGTGGTAATATTTACCAACACATGGGCAGACCACCTGCTGCAGAAAAAGGAGACGTTGCAAGCAGTACAAGTAAAGGGTCTCAGAGCTAACCTGGCTAAATGACACCAGGGTTACACAGAAACAAAATATCTGGGATATGTCCTAGGCACTGGCAAAATCAGGCCACTAGTAGACAAAGTCGTAGTGGTTGGAGACTTCCTTCTATGGGGAACGGAGGCATCCGTTTGTTGGCCTGACCTGTTGCTTTGGAAGTTCTGCTGCTTGCCCAGAGCCCAGATCTGAGATGTCATGGACTCATCTGGCTCTCTGACTACTACCCCATGCTGCTCATCCATGTGGGCACTGTCAGAACCTAGTAACTGGATGCCTCTGGCACAGTGGAATTTCCTGCCACAGTGGAAAATCCCCAAGCCCTCGTAATTGGCACAGTAAAAGTCCCGGTGCAATGGAAAATTCCGCCATAGTGAAAAGCCCGCCAAGTCCAACGGCCGCATCGTTCAAACAAGCGCCACCCATTGGCCGGTTACAAATTATTCCTACTTGGCAACTAGCAATTGGCTTGCTATCCATATAAAGATCAAAGCAGTTTCCGCCCAAGTCAGAGAACTCCACACGCATCCAGAAGTAAACTTGGCAGACTGATCACCCACCAACAACTCCCCGTCATCGACCTTCCCGACGTATCCCCTCCCTGTGCACTCGATAAGCCATTTGAGGAACGTCTCGTCTCATCTCATCTCAGAGAATTCTTGCTACGTTTTTAACTCGTTTGTAACTGCAATTAAGCCAGTTCTTCCTATGCTGCACACATCAGTAGAGTAAGTAAACAACCTTGTTGCAACCAATACGCATCCGTGCCTACTTCCACTCCACACGTTGAAGTACCCACCTAACATTCTGGGTTCCCGGCAAGGGCCCCAGCAATCGCCCAGCCACCACAGGCACCAATGATATTGCCAAGGAAGACCCTGAGCAGATCAAAAGTGACTACAGGGCTCTGGGTGCAAGGGTGAAGGGGGTGGGGGCTCAGGTGGTGTTCTCCTTGATCCTTCCAGTCAAGGGAAAGGGCACAGGCAGGAGGGGAAGCATCCTGAAGATCAATGTATGGCTGTGCAGGCTTCTTCGACCACAGGATGTTGTTCCAAGAAGGACTGCTAGGATGGGATATACCTGACAAAGAGAGGGAACAGCATCTTCACAGACAGGCATGCTAACCTGGTAAGGAGGGCTTTAAGCTAGGTTTGCTGGGGGACAGAGACCAAAGCCCGGAGGTAAGAGGGGAAGTGGATGACCTGGAGGAAATGCAAACATGAGGTGGCAACAGAGGAGGCCTTCTCATTCTTTCCTGACAAAGTAGGGCAATTAGCTAGTTACTTCAGGTGTCTGTACATGAATGCATGGAGCCTGGGAAGCAAGCAGAAAGAATTGGAAGTCCTTGCAAAGTCCCAGAATATGACATGATTGGAATAACAGAGACTTGGTGGGATAGCTTGCATAACTGGAATAATGTCATGGATGGGGATAAACTGTTCAGGAAGGACAGGTGGAGGAGAAAAGAAAGGGGAATTGCTCTTTAGGTAAAAGAGCTATATGACTGGAGAAAAGCCTGTTGAAAGTCTTTGGGTTAGGGTCAGAGGGGAAAGCACCAAGGGTGACATCATGGTGGGTGTCCACTAAAGACCACCAGAACAAGATGAAGATTTCTTCAAACAGCTAGCAAAAGTTTCCTGACCACAGGCCCTGGTTCTCATGAGAGATTTCAATCACTCTGACATCTGCTGGTACAGCAATGCACAGGCAATCCAGGAATTTTTTGGAAAGTGTTAAGGACAACTTCCTGGTGCAAGTGTTGGAGAACCAACTAGAAGCCATGCTCTTCTTGACCCGCTGCTCACAAACAGGGAAGAATTGGTGGGGAATGTAGTAGTGGATGGCAACTTGGGCACCAGTGACCATGAGATGACTGAGTTCAGGATTCTGAGAAAAAGAAAGAAGGAGAACAAGCAGAGTATGGATCCTGGACTTCAGAAAAGCAGACTCTGACTCTCTCAGGGAACTGATGGGCAGGATCCCCTGGGAGGCCAGTCTGAAAGGGAAAGGAGTCCAGGAGAGATGGCTGTACTTTAAGTAAATCTTACTGAGGCTGCAGGAACAAACCATCCCAATGTACAGGAAGACTATCAAGTACAGCAGAAGACCAGCTTGGCTTAGCACGTAATTCTTCAGTAAGCTAAAACACAGAAAGAGTTTACAAGAAGTGGAAACTTGAACAAGCAACTAGGGAGGAGTATATGAGTACTGCTCGAGCCTACAAGGATGAAATCAAGTAGGCCAAAGTGCACCTGGAGTTGCAACTAGCAAGGGACGTGAAAGGTAACAAGAAGGGTTTCTACACGCATGACAGCAACAAGAGGAGGATCAGGGAAAGCGTGGGTCCTTTATTAAATGGGGGAGGCAACCTAGTGACAGAGGATGCAGAAAAGACTAAAGTACTTGATGCCTTTTTCACCTTAGTCTTCACAGACAAGGTTTGCTCCCAGACTACTGAGCCTGACAGCACAGTTTGGAGAGGAGGTGAGCAGCCAACAGTAGCAAAAGAACAGGTTAGGGACTATTTAGAAAAGCTGGACGTTAACAAGTCCATGGGGCTGGATGCAATTGACCCAAAGATGCCGATGTGATTGCAGAGCCGCTGGCCATCCTCTTTGAAAACTCATGGCAATTGGAAGAGGTTGCAGATGACTGGAAAAGGGCAAATATAGTGCCCATCTTCAAGAAAGGGAAGAAGGAGGATCCAGGAAACTACAGACTGGTCAGCCTCACCTCAGTTCCTGAAAAAATCATGCAGTGGTCTTCAAGGAATCCATTTCTAAGCATCTGGAGGAGAAGAAGGTGATTAGGAACAGTCAGCATGGATTCACCAAGGACAAGTCCTGCCTGACCAACCCCCACAACATATAGTATTCCACAACATTCTCACAAGCAAGATAAGACACTACGGGTTGGATGAATGTTCCGTAAGGTGAACAGAAAACTGACTGGATCATCAGGGTTAGAGGGCAGTAGTCAATGGCACGATGTCTAGTTGACAGCCAGTGTAAAATGGAGTACCCCAGGGTCGAACCTGGGGCTGGTTTTGGTCAATATCTTCATCAAGGACCTAGAAGATTGGATGGCATTCACACTCAGCAAGTTTGCAGATGACACCAAGCTGGGGGGAGTAGTAGATACAATGCAAGATAGGGCTAGGATTTAGAGATACTTCAACAGATTGGAGGATTGAACTAAAAGGAATCTTATGAGGTTCAACCAGGACAAGTGCAAAGTTCTGCACTTGGGATGGAACAATCCCATGCACCGATACAGGCTGGGGACTGATTGACTAAGCAACAGCTCTGCAGAAAAGAACCTAGGGGTTACAGTAGACAATAAGCTGAATGTGAGCCAACAGTATGCCCTTGTTGCCACAAAGGCTAATGGCATACTGGGCTGCACTAGTAGGAGCACTGTCAGCAGATGGAGGGAAGTGATTCTTCCCCTCTATTCAGCACTGGTGAATCCACATCTGGGGTACTGTGTCCAGATTTGGGCCCTTCAAAGGGCCCAAGGATTTAGACAAATTGGAGAGAGTCCAGAAGAGGCCAACAAAAATGGTTGGAGGGCTGTGAACCATGACTTATGAGGAAAGGCTGAGGAAACCGGGCTTATTTAGTCTGGAGAAGATAAGACTGAGGGGGCATTTAATAGCAGCCTTCAACTACCTGAAGGGTGGTTCCAAAGAGGATGGAGCTAAACTGTTCTCAGTGGTGACAGACAACAGAAGAAGCAGCAATGGTCTTAAGTTGCAGCAAAGGAAGTTTAGGTTAGATATTAGGAAAAATTCTCTCACTAGAAGGGTAGTAAAGCAGTGGAACAGGCTACCCAGAGAAGCTTTGGATTCTCCATTCCTGCAAGTTTTAAAGACCCAGCCAAACAAAGCCTTGGCTGGGATGATCTAGTTGGGGATGGTCTTGCTTAGAGCAGGGGGTTGGACTAGATGACCTCCTGAGGTCCCTTCCAACCCTAATTTTCTATAGTTCTATGAAAGTGAAGGGTTTGGTAGAATCACCAGTGCCCACAACCAAAAGACAGGTCAAATCATTTCTGTGCTCAGCAAGCTATTATCAGCAGTTTATTACTCATAGTTTCATAGTAGCTAGGGTCAGGAGGGACCTGAACAGATAAACAGATCATCTAGCCTGACCCCCTGCCACAGGCAGGAATGAATGCTGGGTTCATAAGACCCCAGACAGGTGATCATCCAACCTCCTCTTGAATTTGCCCAATGTAGGAGAGAGGACCACTTCCCTGGGAAGCTGGTTCCAGATTTTGGCCACCCTAACTGTAAAATATTGCCTTCTGATCTCCAACCTAAACCTGTTCTCCATCAGCTTATTACTATTGTTCCTTGTCACCCCAGGTGGTGCTGGGAAGAAAAGGGCTCTGCCTATTTGCTGTTGATCTCCCCTGATGAGCTTGTAGGCAGCCACCAGGTCCCCCCTCAGCCTCCTCTTGCTGAGGCTGAACAGGTTCAGGTCCCTCAGTCTCTCCTCATAGGGCCTGTCCTGCTGCCCTCTCACCAAG
>NW_005842331.1:706157-711445 GCF_000455745.1 Alligator sinensis | reverse complement strand
TGTATGTATGCTGTGGATTCCTTCTCCCAAGGTGCAGCACCCTGCATTTATCTACATTGAACCCCATCCCCATTGAACCCCATCTGCACACTTTTGTAGTCTGTCTAAATCTAGTTGTAGCCTTTCTCTCCCTTCAAGTGTGCTCGCCTTGCCCCACATCTTAGTGTCATCAGCAAACTTGGACAATGTGCTTTCCACCCTCTCATCCAAGTCGCTAATGAAGATGTTAAACAGTGCGGGCCCCAGGACCGAGCCCTGGGGTACCCCACTGCTCACATTTCACCAGGTTGAGTACAACCCATCCAGCACTACTCTCTGGGTGCGCCCCATCAGCCAATTTTTTACCCATCCAACTGTGCATGCATCAATGCCACAGTCGCTTAGTTTATTGATGAGGATGGGGTGAGAGACAGTGTCAAAGGCCTTCTTAAAGTCTAGAAAGACTACGTCCACAGCAACACCATCATCCCAGGATTTAGTTACTTGGTCATAAAAGGCAATCAGGTTGGTCAGGCAGGACCTGCCTTTGATGAACCCATGCTGATTGCCCCTGAACATGATCTCCCCTGCAGGCCCCCCACAGATGTGCTCCTTGATGATTCTCTCCAAGATCTTCCCAAGCATCGAGGTGAGGCTTACAGGCCTATAGTTACTTGGGTCCTCCTTTCTCCCCTTCTTGAAAACTGCAACCACATTAGCCAGTTTCCAATCCCCCGACACCTGGCCAGATGATCACGAATGCTCATACAGCCAGGCCAAGGGCTCCACAATGACCCCTGCCAGCTCCCTGAACACCCTTGGGTGGAGGGCCTCTGGACCTGCAGATTTAAAAATGTCTAGCCCTTCCAGAAGATCCCTAACTACATCTGCGCTGACTGAAGGCTTGATAGAGCCATCCCCAAGATTGTCCCTACTTCTGGTAGGTGGGATATCCCGGTCCCTGTTCAAGAAAACAGAGGCAAAGAAACTGTTAAAAATATCAGCTTTCTTGTCTGGCATGAATTTCTACTCAATTCACTGCCATCACTGCCCCACTAATGGACCTGCTGTGGAAGGGAATGCTGCAAATGGTCCAGTGGGCACCCAGGTGAGGCAGCATTTGGGACAGTAAAACAACTACTTTGTAGTACACTGATCTTGCGTAGCCCAGACTTAACAAAATAATTCATATTGCAAACCGATGCCTCAGAGTAAGGCTCAGAGGAGGTTCTCTCCCAAGAGTTTGAGGATGTGGAACACCCCATCCTTTATCTCATATGAAGTTCCTTCTCTGGAAACAGAAATATGCAATCATTGAAAAGGAGTACCTAGCAATTCTGTGGGAAGTTGAGGCCCTCCACTCCTATCTCCCAGGGGCCTGGTTTTGTTTGGTTACTGATCATACCTCACTGCCATGGCTCAATACCATGAGAAAGACCAACCCCCAGTTGACAAGGTGGTAGCTGTCTCTGCAAACCTCTGATTTTATGATAGTGCACCGGGTCTGGATCTGCTCGCACAAGTGTGGACTACTTCTCTAGAGAGGGATGGGGATTGAAGAAAGGAAAGAAGAGTATGTCCCCAACTCCATGCTTAGAAGGGGGCTGATGTGTAACTGGGTGCAAGGTTCAGGGACAGGAGCACAGCTTTGGTTGGTTAAAAGTGATAGCCTGTATGCGCAGCAGGGAGCCAGCTGACAGTAGCCAGTGTCTGGGCCAGAGGAAGTTAAAAACTCCCAGGAAGTAGAGCTTCAGGGAGAGAGAGAAGAGGGTGGTGTGCAGGAAATAAGCTGCAATGTCCTCTCTGAGTTAACCCTTTGTTGATTGTATGGTTGTTTGTTTCAGTACTTGCTTTGTTGTGGGTGTTGTTTTCCTTGGGAGGACAAGTTTGCCCCAGGAAAAATAAAGAACCAACCAGCTACAGACTTTTACTCTTCTAATGGCTTTCAATAGGGCTGAACTCCTTGGCCCTGCTCGTGCTTTTGAAAATATCACCCTACATGCTCAAAAGGAAAGCAGACATTCACACGCTGCCCTGAAGTGGGCAGCTGCTCTGCGTAAGCTTAATCATACTTTACATAGGTTAGATAGACTATAGGTAAAATCTAAACTGTTATCAGATTTATTTGTATTAAACCATCAATCTGAATAAAGGCTTTGGTCCTCCAAAAAGAAGCAGTCAATACTGCCATGGACAACAAACTGCCAACCCAGAACATTCAAGCGTTGTGAGTAGGGTCCCCAAAAGATAAGAGATTTTTTTTTTAAATAATAATTGTTGTATTCTGTTATTTGTTTTCTGATTTTGAGCGCTTTGGGGGTCTTTTGCAGCTTCTTCCCACAATCATACATGCTGTAAACTTTCTTTTTATTTAAAGAAAGCTGATATACTCAGAAACAAAAGATGCAGGATTCCAGGAGTGGGGGTTTTAAAAGATACAAATGTCAGATTTTCAGAGAACCACAGGCATTGGTAATGCTGAGAAGGTACTGTGCAGAAGGGAAGCATAACTGTATGGAGTGAATGGGGGGTTAAGAGGAGAACAGACTGCAAACTTCACAAAGTCAAAGTAACTGCAGGAGGGCGAGAGGTGAAAAATATTCCTTGAAGCAGCTAGGATAAAAATGAGCAAAACGTGTGGGTGTAGTTCAATAAATAAAAGGTGTTTTATGCACTAGTGATGAATTGTTCTACCCATGGAATAGAGACGTTTCAGGCAATATTGTGTTTCAATCCCTCTTCTGATGAAGGGAAAAAAAAAAAAAATCACACACCTCAAGGTTTGTGGTGCTTTGTATTAATAGACACTTTTTATTATTATTTCTGCAGATAAATATGTATGCCTTACACTCTCTCTCAAACATATCTGTGTGTACAACCAAACCCTTCTCCCCTGCACATACCACTCCCCTTACTATGAGTGGTGCATACCATCTCTTTTTTTTCTTTGTACACACAACACAAAGAATAACACAAAAATACAAAAGCAAATAAGCAAACCATTTTTAAATAAGATGTCAAGTTTAAAGGCCATCTAAAAACCTCAGTCATATACTTTACCTCTCATCTTCTAATTGCCCAGGTACATAAATATATTCATACTTAAACACACAATTGTTATTATTTTGGGTTTTTTATGATATATAGGCACAAGTTATATTCGTATGTACATATACTTTACAAAGACTGATAGCTAGACAGCCTGACTTACAATTATCAGTCTGTCTAGCTATCAGTCTGTGGGTCTAGCTAGACAGACAGACATTACACCCACACATGCTCAGTTGTTGGTAGAATATAGGGAAAAATATCAATGATATTTCACATACTGGACAACATTTGGTGTCGCTTGTTGATGATGTCTCTTGAAAAGACTTCAGAAAGCCTGGGATCAATCTCCCACAGACCTGTTAGCTGCAGGACTTAATATGAACAGGACCTGGTGACCCTACCATCCTCTCACTAGACAAGATTATGTGGTCACAAGAACCACACAACAATAAATCAGGGATTTATCAATGGCTGAGCCTAAGCAATAGCAATCCTTGACTTCCTTAAACCTGACTCCCCTATTTATAGAGGAAGCATAGCACTTAGAAATGAAAGTTTCTCATAGAAAAACATTAAAGGAGAGTGGCATGAAAGGCTGAGAATTTAGTGCAAACATACTGCTTGACACCGCTATTGTACAGAGGAAGATTAGAGCACTCAGGGTGATAGAAGCCATCAATAATGAACTATTAAGAATTCAGGCTAATCCTCAAAAAAAAAAAAAGAAGCTTTAACCTAATAGCCCCTCTGTAACAAGGGAGACCATGAGATTTAACTCTTTTAGGAACCCTGAAGGCCTCAAATGTTCCTTGTTTTCAGTTCAAAGTCACATGGAAGTGTGAACTTAAAATATCTGTCTTAATTGAGGAGGGCTCCAACACTGGAGATCTTTTGTTCAAAACAGATGAGCTCCACAGAAGAAAGAAAACCACTTAGAATGACAACCATCTTTTACTTTTAGGGAAAAGGCCGATATGTTACAATTACTGTATTTATTACATCAATTAATAGGTTTGTAGTAGGTTGGTAGTATTATTGGAGCTGCAATGGTCCAGGGAATATGCAAAAAATTAGGTTTTCTTGGTAATACCTTTTATTGGACAACCTTATAGCTGGGAGAAATAGAAATGGGTCCCTGGTACATGTTCATCTACTGGCATGATGGGATCTGATCCCCAATCCCAACAAATGCACCTTCTGCCATACCACACTTGCCTGGCAGGAAGCATGATTTTGGGACTGGGCCTCAGATCCCAATAGCACCATTACTGCTTGGCAATCCAAGTGGGACTCATGTCTGTTTCATCCAGGGTTGTTAGAGCAGACAATCAGCTAACTGTTAAAACCACCCATTGGGCAGCTCTGATTGGGTTGCCCAGCACAGGGGACCAGAGGCTCCTGGCAGGAGGAAGCCTTCAGCTTCCTCTGCCAAGGACTTTAAGCCTTGTGCCAGACAGCCCTGGGCATGTTGCAGCCTGGCCACAATTGCCTAATGCAGGGTTTAAAGTCCGCAGCAGAGGAAGCCAAAGGCTTCCCCCCATGCCAGAACTGCCCGGCATGAAGTCTATGGTCCCCAGCAGGGGAAGACCTTTGCTTTCCCATTTCCCTGCCCAGCCTGCTGCTGGGCTAGAGGTTCGGACCAACAATAAAACTGATTGTAGTCTCAGCATCAGGACTGCATGGGAGCTGCTCGAGGCTCCACTGCAGTCCCAGGGCTGGGGGAGCTGTCAACCAAGCTCCTTTGTGCAGATAGCATCCAGCTGCACAGCGGGGACTCTGCCACGCATTCAGTTTAAGGCACAATGGAATCCAGCCAGAAAAATTACTACACATTTGGTGAATAATTTTGTGGCTGCTTGCACATTTTGTAGTGCCATTAATTGCCTGAACATATGGTCAGGTTACAATTTAAGACACAACTAACAGGTTTAATCATGTCTTAAGTATAATATCTGCCTGGGGCCAGGCTTTCAGGCACAAAGTCCTTTCCCTCAAGTCTGGGAAAGAAACAGATTAGCTCAGGCTGCATCTGCTTATTTCCCAGACTTGAGAAAGAGCATTTTCTGCCCAAAAGCTTGTCTAATTATACAGCTGGTCCAATAAAAGATACTATCAAACATATCTTAATTAAATTAGACAGACAGATGGATAAAATATGGACATTCTCCTTATTTAATACATTCTCAATGAGAGAGAAAGTCCACCGGATAGGCAAAACAATTTAAGTACAGTGCAATATTAAAAGGTCCTATAATCTT
>NW_005842331.1:696690-706126 GCF_000455745.1 Alligator sinensis | reverse complement strand
GAAAGAGTGAACAACTGACGATCTAGGCAGTCTTTGCCTACCTTTGGATATTTCAGCTAATAATAAAGCACGACAGTATTGGGCTCAAAGGCTGTGGGGGCCAAGCCAAGAAGACAGGTCTGTTTGCAACAAGATTCTCTTCAGCAAACAGAGACGGGTTCAGCAACAGTACAAGTGGGGCCTTTAGGTCAGAGGACCAGGGAAGGGCATCCAAATGTTGACCATCAGGAACTCTGGGCTGAGGTTTTGATAGACTAGGAATATAAAAGGAAGCCAATGGGGCTTGGTGTAGGGGAGGAAGGGAGCCATGCAATTAGCCCATAAGGCAGGGATCACCAGCAATTCGGGAAGCCCTGGGGCAGCCTTCCAAGGGTCAAATTCACCCCTATGCAAAGAGCCAAATCAAAGCCACCTATGCAAGTCTCAAGACCCACTTAAGTTCTCAGAATAGGTCTTCATAGTATAAGCTTTGTGCTGCACTTTTGCAAAATCTGCCCCTGGTTTGATAAAGGAATAAAGCAGAGACTTTTCAAAACACAGGAGAGGATGCCTGATAAAAGGGAGAGAAACAAAGTAGAACCACCATAAAAAGTGTAAAAACTGTCTATCCAGGTGTAAGCCCCACTCCAGAGTAGACTGATAAATAGTCTGGCACTTGGGAAATGTAAACACTTGAGTTCTGCCCAGCTTTGAAGTCGGTGGGAGCTGCTTAGGTTCAGCACCTTTGACGATCACAGTGTTCATTTTCAAACTTGTATTACAGATATTCTCAATCCAAACTGAGGCCCAGTTCCTGCAATTAATTGCCTACCTTAGCATTTGTGGGTGGGCCCAGATGAAACCAAAGAAATGACACCAGTCAGTAAAGGTAAACTTAAATGTAAGTGCCTGTATGATCAGGTTAAATTGCATGGTGTTTATTACAGGCTTGCTTATCTTGAAATGTGAGTACTAGGTGACTTGACAAATGGATTGAAAGGTATAATTTTATACATCTTGAAAAAGTGCCCCTTGATAGGCATTTTAAGCCTACGTTTAGGCACTTTAATGAATCAGAGTCCACGGGGTATATAGTAAAATTTTAACAATACTGAAACCAAAATAAAGAACAGACCACTTCAGATCTACAACCAAGCAAACACTTATTCTGAAAATGTGTCTCCCACAAAGGAAGAACTCACAGCACCCTGGAACCATTCCAACAGATGAAAAAAGATCAATTCCCATATACTGTATAGGGATTATTCATAAGCCATAGAAAACAGATACAACAAACACTGCTATTCCTACTGGAGGTAGCAAAAAGTGATAGCTGCAGCCTCTGGATTTATTTTCATGGTAGTCCACTTAAGACCACAGCAACCTAATGTGGTTTGAACAGAGTCAAGGCTTCCATGCATCTCAAAGAACAGGGCGTATTCTATAGAAACACAACTAACATCCATCTCCAGGGTAGAACTGGTCAAAACGCAAAACTATTTTGTGAAAAAACCTGTAATTTCCAAGTTGCTTTATTTTCATAGATTATAAAATTGATCCATTTTTGTGAAACGTTTTCCACTATGGTTGCTGTTCCTGCTGTTTTATTGAAAACCAGGCCTTTTTGGTCAATAAAAAAGCTTCTCATTGCAGAAGCTCATTATCATTTTGAAAGAACATCCAATTAAAATATTGTGCATCTTCTCAAGAATAAAATAATCCGTTTCCAAAAAAAGACCATTTTTGATGGAAGAACCTGATGGGCATTGGCACTGAAGGAGGGTGAATGTTTGTTATAAAAGCTATATACCATGTTGCCTATTGCCAGGAGCAGCAGCATCTATATCAGCCAGTGCTATTTCTGGACCAGGAAACAGTTTAAAGCCTGAGGTATCACAAATTCAATTGAACCTAGAATTACACAAAGTCTTAAATCAATCTCTCTTCCTCCCCTGCCCCCTGAAAAGAGAGGTTAAAGACTGGCCAGGGGGTTCATATCAGGAATCTTTGTAAAGTTACTTTCCTACACACACAAGCATAAAGACGCTGAATGCTGGTCTGTCAATGCACATTAAGTGCATCGGAGATGTATAGCAGAGAAAGCCAACAGAGTTCTCCACCGCCTCCTGTGCCAGCCACATCCTTCACCACCCCTAGCATAAGAGAGAACATGCACGGGGAGCACTAAGCAGACAGGAGGGAACATAGTAGAACAGAGTTCCTACCTACCTGCTCTTCTAGTGATATAAAGGCTGTTATGAGCCATAATTCAGTGCAAGAGGTTATAGTCCCCTTGTACCTCTAACTTCTGCAAGGACCCAGAGACCACAGACTGGGGAGCTGTAGCCAGAACCTGCATCCAACTCATCTTAGATATAGGAAAGAATCAGAGGAGAAATGCACAAGCTGGCACAATAGAGCTCTTGAAATACTCCTTTGAGTCATACAAAGAGATTGCAGAAAGCAATGACACATGTCTCACCTTCCATGACATCACAAGGCCAAGCTGCAAGCTTCCTTTTGCAATAACCATCTTACAAAGCCTTTAAAAACTGCCGTGAACATAAGAAATGCCACCTTGGTCAACCTAGCCCAGTATCCGCTCTCTCAGTGAAACACAGTGGGTGAAAACATGAGTGGTGCCATTGCCAAGCTAATCCCAACCATCTTTTTCCCTTCCTCCAGATAGCAGTTTGGTCCTGAAACATGTCTATAGGTTATTGACAACTAAGCAAGTTTAAAACTGAGGCTGCCAAATTCAATGCACAAACAATAAAGTCCTTCAAACAGAAGCCAGGACAAGATGGCAATTTAGAGACTGTTTTCAGCAAGGCATAAGCTTCAGTAGCCTGCTTTGTCAGATGTGCCCTATAAAAGCTTATGCCTCACTGAACCAGTTAGGTGCCACCCCCCACCCCCCTGCCTTCTTTCCAATTTCAGACTAACATGGCTAACTACTTCTTTCTTCCTTCAAATAAAGAAGAACTATAGCTTGATAAACAAAAATGGCCAATTAGGCCTACTCAGAAGTCACTCAGTTCTATCCTTACACATCTCATGTTGATGAGCAGTTTCAGAAAATTAAACCTTATTTGATCTTTTCATATTCCCATATTCCCTAGACAGATGCCCAAACAGCCAGGAGCCAGCACAGTCCTGAGAGAAAAAGAACCTTATATCACACACCCTGAAGGTCAGGGGACCAGATACAGAAATGAATCTCCAGGCAAGCTAAGATACTGCTCCCTGAATAACTGCAGCATGCTTCACTGTGGCAGCTGAACAATCATCTGAAAAATGACAAGAGTCTTTTGCAATATATTTTAAGGATTAGACATTTGCAAACACAAAGATTATAAAATGTCAAAGCAATTCCATTCCTTGCTATTGCTTAGCCAGTGCTACTGATTGATTTAGTGCAGACTTTAGTGTTTATCTAGCATAGACGTTAGTTGATGTTTAAAAGCAGTCTGGAATGAGCAGGTAAGGCAGACAAGACTTGCCCCATCTTTGGGATTTCAGACTGCCAACCAAAGACAGAAATATATAGGAAAACCTAAGTAAGAAAACCAGTGTAGAAAGATTCACCTCTTCTCCCAACACTGATTTGGAGTCTCCACACAGAAACCCTTTTGGTACAACTATGTGGGCATTTTTACATGCATTTTGGGACGTGGCACCAGGTGCTTTAATTAGCAAGCTGCACTGATTAAAAGCGCCTGCACGTCATGTGTATCCACATTCCCACACTGAAAAAATGGCAGCGGGGCACTCTGAACTAAAGCTCATTGAATGCGTTTTATTTCAAATCGCCCCACCACCATTTTTTCAGCACAGGGACTCACGGGGATGCTGATACACAATGACGCGGAAGGCTGCTGGAGCATCTCAATTTCTGTGCTCCAGCAGATTCAATTAATTGAGTCTGCTCCGATGTGCTAGATTTCCAGCACGTCAGCGCAGGCTCCCCACACGTCTATAGGAGGCCACGTACATCAGTGATGGCACCAATACATTCTGAGGTATATAGCCGATAGTACCCAGGATAACAGTCCACAGCAAGTATTTTACATAATTCTCCAAACAGAAAGCAGATCTCAGCACTGGGAAGACATTCTAGTAGACTGCACTAGTTCAGCCAAACTTGAGACAAAGGTTCACTTCTACTCTAAGAACTGCAAACAACCCCTGGCTTACTTGCTGGGCTTTTGGGGGTGTTTTTTGTACACACTAAGAGTGGATACCACCATTTCAATCTTAAAACATTTGATCAGATAGGTTGTGGCAATGTATTTTTACCTAGGGACACAGACAGATGAAATGTTTACGCCACTTTAAGAGTGTTGTTACACATTACCCTTCAGATGTGTTAAGGGCTCTTAAAACAGTAGTAGTGTCCACCCATCAGGGCAGGAAAACATAAACTAAGTGTCCTGTGAGCCTCTCAGGGAGAATCCTCTTCCAGTGAGGATTACCTCTATCTTCTCCTGGGCAGCTAGTGTTGCAGTCCCATTAGGATGCTTCACAGGGCCAAGACAAGCTGTGAGTGGCCCTCCAGCACCCCAGGAGGCACTGTTCCCAGCCATCCCCAGGTCGACACTCTGTCTTCCCCCAGAGTGACAGCGATGAGAGGAGCGGGCAACCGGAGGAGCCCTAAAAATAATAATTGCCGCTTTCCCCTCTGCTCCCATTCTGGGCTCATTCCACACATCTACCATCCCCCTGCAGCTCCCCCTGTCCCTACCCATGACTCAGGGCTCACCCCGATCCTCCCCCATCCCTTGGGGTTCCTGCTTCACCCTGTCTGGGCTCATACTCCACCCCCACAGCTCTCACAACTCACCCTCCATCCCATGTGCCCCAAGTCCCCCCTACCTGCTTTCCTGGGGTGCTGTCCCAGGAGAGCAGGCACACCCTTGCTTGCCAGCCCTCTACAGGCAGCTCAAAGCAGTGCATGTTAGAGAGGGTATTAACCCTTAATGTGCAACTGCTCACAGGATGTGCTAACTTTAACTCAGGCTAACATTCCTAAAAGTTAGCATGTGCTAATTGTTAACGTATAACTAGACCCTAATTGGCACTGCAACACCATAGAATAAACTAGCAGATACTTGGTGCAAACCTGAAACTAGGTTCATTCTGACCAATTCAATGGAGAACTACCCGTAAAACAGTGAAGGGTAACTCTTCCAGTGTAAGTTACACCAGTTTAAGTTTTGGGGTAGTCATTTCCTAAAAGCAAACAGGCTACTACTTCCCCCCATGCTGCATAGCAACAACGGACAGTAATAGCTACCTCCACATACTACACACCTATCCATTCCACTTCCCAGTGAAATTTACATCAATGTACAAATTTGATGGAAATTAAACCAGAGTTTGTGTTCATTTGTCCATGCCCTAAGGCTTACAACACCATTCAAAAAAAAAAAAAAAGGTCGACTAGATGGTGAGGATATTGCAGTCCATGCATGGGAAAAGTGGAGAAGAGCTTTGAGATACAGTTTAATGCCATTTTTATGGGATGTAGAATTGCAGTGAACATCTGCAGGCTTATTGTCATCACAATTTCCAGTGATGATACACCATGACTATTGCCAGTTGAGAATTTTTCAGCAAAACTTTTTGTTTTTGGTCAGAAAACATGGATTTGTTGAAACTTGAAACTGGGAACATGCCGGTTTCAACAAAATTTCTGCACTTCCAGCCTGGAATTTTGGGTCAAAACGAGACTAAGAAAGCAAACTCATCCCAGAATAAACAATAGCCTGTTAATCAGTGCGCTCACCTGGGAACTGGGAGATCCAGTTTTAAGTCCCAGGTCTGAATGAGTCAGAGCAGGAAATTGACTTGCCTGTCCAATAACACAGACACTGCCCTAACCAACAGACTATAGCTAATCTAAGGTTGGTCTCTTGGTTTCTGAGGGAACCTTTCAAAAGTCTTGGCTTCAGCAAGGGAAATTCTTATCCTCAAAGTTTTCCAGAATGGGGAAACCATTTCCTACCAGCTCAAACTACACCCCATCCCATGACCTTCAAGGGATGCAACAAGATCTCATCACTAGGATAACGTTCACCTACACATGCAGTTGTGATAAAAATACCTACAGCAGCCAACTACAGGACACCCATCTGCATCTGTGGTGCTTGCTAGGAGCTCATCATCATTATTTCTTTACCACCTGGAACTTGCATCAAGTCCCACAAGTGGTTAACTTAACTTGCAAATTATCTCTTCACTATATCATCTGTGTTCTATTCATTATACTTGATTTCAAGGAAACAATCATTTAATTAGTAGTGATTGTTGTTCACCTATATACCCTGCTAGGGACATTTTGGGCTGTGCACAGATCAATTACCTGATGAATTTTACAAGACCTCATTACAAAACTATTAAAAGTTCAACATAAAAATCTCCAAGCCGTACAAGACTTTCACCTTCAAAAAGTTAAGGGGTTGGTGCATTAAAGTCGAATGGGCTAACTTTTACAGCTTTAAAAGATTTGCATTTGCATGAAGTAGGCTCAGTGGGCTCACCACTTCACTGAAAAACACCCCCATCTCCACAACTAATATAAAATGGCATAACTGAAGAAGTAATAGAAGGAAGAGGAGGAGGAATGGGAGTAGCAGTAGAGTACCAGGAAATTTACATGGGCCAAAACAGACTGTAATTAGTAAAAACTTAATAAACAAGATCAAAAGGGGAAAGTTACTTTAAGTACTCTGACCCACAAAAAGGTTATTTGAAGGCCCTGAGAGAAACTGAGAGATCACCTATAAAGAGATACTGCAGACAATCAATGTAAATTAATCATAAACTATTAATTTAAAATGGATTAGTTAAACCCGTGTGTGTGAAAACTCATATGCTGAATTCAAGAATATGGCTGCAAAAACAAGTTACCTTGAGTTAAGTTTGGTTATGGAGTTATACCACAGCAGCTACTCCACTGTAACAGCTGAAGTGCATGCTTTTATCCCATGGTAAATATAAGGTAGCTTATCCCTCGGTGAATGTGGGTCATCTATTACATTTACCCTAGAGTAAGCATATGCACAGATGCAGTTACAGCAGACTAATCAACATGCTATAAATTTGTATCCTAACCTAACTTGTAGTAGTAACCTGTTCATACAGTCAGGCTCTAAGACTAGGTACAGACATTCAAAAAGCCTGAGCCTGAATTGATTCAATCTTTGCAGGTTAGTCTAACCTGGCTAGGTTAAGTCACTTTGTAACTGTACAGACATCCCAGACATGTGGGCACATGCCTGCAGTGGCTAAGGCTAGAAGCTGGGGAGGACATTAGCGCAGCCCTCACTTTCCTTGTACAGCACTGAGCTAAGGGGTGGCATGGCCAGGCACGGCAGGATGCTCTGATTAGCCCAGCAGAGAATTTATAACGGTATTTATAACCCTAACTCAGTGTTTATCACCCCATTAAGAAAATAGAGGGACATTACCAGCTACCTGTTGTTTCTGCCTGTTGATTCAGCACAGACCATAGCCAGCATGTGGTCTGCTAGCTAATACACAGACACCTCTCCACAGGGCAGAAGGGAGGGGGGAATTCCTACTTAGCAGGAAGTGGTGAGGAGGGTGGGAGCAAACAGCTCTTCTTAAACAGCTTTTCCAAGGAAGGACAGTAAGCCATCTGGTGATTAGCTCCAAAAAGTCTGTCTGCCTTGGTCCTCTCCCACAGCACAGACCTTAGCCAGCGTGTGGTCTGCTAGCTAATGCTGAGGTGTCTGCGTAAGGCAGAGGGGAGGGGGGAATAATCCCTGCTTAGCAGGGAGAAGCCAAGCAGACACTGCTGTCTGTGCAGAGCTGCAGGTAGGGAGCAGAGGGGAGGGGCCTGCCCTGCTGTGGAACAGAGAGCCCCGCCCAGCCCAGAGAGCATACCAGGATGTCTGGTTTATCTTAAACCAGCAAGGGGTCTGGGACAGACATTGCGTAAACCAGTGTGAGCCAAATCCATTAAATCTAATATGACATTCAACCAGGTTCATCTCAAACTGGTTTCAGCCATTTTCAAACTGGTTTATGTACACTGAACATCTGTTCTGTTACAGGTTTAAATCAGTTTCTGATCACTTAAACTGGTTTATGTGTAATGTCTGCCCCTAACCTAAGTGACCTTAATTCAACTTAACTTGTTTCATTTTGGAAAGGAAATGAGCAAAAGCAAATCAAGTCCACTTTCATTCTGAATAAGAGTGTCCACTAGGGATGTAAATATCATTTTTAAAAATTACCTGTTTAACTTCCTCTAATTATATCGGTTAAATGGTTAACTGCTCAACAAAGCAGCTGAGACATGGCTGTTGCTAGGAGCTATTCCCCAGGGCCTCTGACAGGGAGAGAAAGCAGCAGTGGCAAGCCCCACCAGGCAATACAGCCCACATGAAGCTGTGGGGGGTCAGCAGCAGGAGAGGGGTTTTCCCAGCCTGCTGCAGCTACAGGCAGACTGGGAGGGAACATGTGGGAAAGAACACCTAATTGCTTAATTGACAAGTCATTAGGCCGCCTGCTGTTTTTCTCTTCGACCTCATAAGCTATGAGTACTAGTCCCCCCTGGCTCCTTCCACTCTCTTTCTCCCTCCTGCCTGCCCTGCTGCCTTGCTATTCCTGTGGCATTCATAGATTCATAGATGTTAGGGTCGGAAGGGACCTCAATAGATCATCGAGTCCGACCCCCTACATAGAGGGGTCTTCTTCTATGAGAAGAAACTCATAGATGAGTTTCTTCTCATCCCTAAATGAGGGACAATCTCCATCTAATAACAGCCAGAAAAATCCATGAAACACAGAGATGTTCCATAATGGAAGTAGATCCGGTGAGGCATAAACACAAGACTGTTGTATCTAGTTAATAAGATCTTCTCTGGATGAGATTTCCCTTAGGCAGGAACACCCACAATGGGCACAGACTGCAATGTATGTAACTTATTAACAAAAGCACCTCATGTCTGTCAGTGGTGAACTGTAATATAATATGGCATCTGGATTCCCTGCACAGCTACTCATCCATGCAGTATTTATATTTCTTACTGAGAGGAATGGGAAGCCCTCACTTGGAGGGAGAATGTGCCCAACTTCACCTTTTTGGTTGGTTTGTTTCTGCCATAAGACATGACCATAATGTAACTCTATTTGTACTGCATCCATTCCAGCCTGTGTTGCATGGGGATTAGTGTTTGAGCCTTTCATACATGGGTAACCTGCATTCAGTACGCGTATTCAGTCTGTACTGCATGTTGTGATTTGGTATCTGGAAACAGTTGGCTCCACTGAAGGAATGCCTCTCACAGGTCAGTCAGTCCTTCATAGATTCATAGATGTTAGGGTTGGAAGGGACCGCAATAGATCATCGAGTCCGACCCCCTGCATAGGCAGGAAAGAGCGCTGGGTCTAGATGACCCCAGCTAGATGCTTATCTAACCTCCTC
>NW_005842331.1:658077-696313 GCF_000455745.1 Alligator sinensis | reverse complement strand
TGTTCATCTTGGAGTCCACTAGGACTCCAAGATCCCTTTCCACTTCCGTGCCACCCAGCAGGTCATTTCCTAGGCAGTAGGTGTGCTGGACATTTTTCCTCCCTAGGTGCAGCACTTTGCATTTCTCCTTGTTGAACTGCATTCTGTTGTTTTCTGCCCACTTGTCCAACCTGTCCAGGTCTGCTTGCAGCTGTTCCCTGCCCTCCGGCATGTCCACTTCTCCCCATAGCTTTGTGTCATCTGCAGACTTGGACAGAGTACACTTCACTCCCTCGTCCAAGTCACTGATGAAGACATTAAAGAGTATTGGTCCAAGGACCGAGCCCTGCGGGACCCCACTGCCCACACCCTTCTAGGTCGAAACAGACCCATCCACCACGACTCTCTGGGTGCGACCCTCTAGCCAATTTGCCACCCACCGGACTGTGTAGTCATCCAAGTACCAACTTGAGCCACTTGGTAAGGCACTGCCTGTGTAAATATACTTATTATTTAAACTTTCACATCCCGAGTGTCCACACACTGGTTTGATGCACTTTATCTAATCCACTTTAAAAATTAATTCAGATTAATTTTCCTACATGATAGACAAGCCCTGAGGTAGGGCAAATAGTGACACAACAGGCCACAAGGGGGCACAGTGGAAGCCAGCCCTGCCATACCATCCTTGTTGGCATTTGGCAAAGACAACAATGATAAAATCAGCCAAACTCCTGAGTAGCCAAGGAACATGGGAAGGGGAGTAAGAGAAACTTGTGCTGTTGGCACCTGTACGGTACCTATCCTAGAGCTAAACAAACTAGTTTAATTTCCAGGCCTGCCAAACTTTATTTATTCGCTTACATACTTTTCCTGTTAACATTAGATATGCTCTGATTATTCTGGGCTAATCTCCAGAATGTCCAGCCTTTGTGCACATTGCTATTGATATCTGATCTTTTTCAGATGAGCTTTATTCTTTTGTTTTCAGCTCACAAGATCACATCCGAATCTGTCATGTTCCAAAGCTCTTGTCAACACTATTCTGGGCAGTCCTCTGCTTACAATTACAACACATACTGGCACTTACATGGCAAATGTACATGTTCTTCCTTAAGCAAGTAACATGAAAATGACTGTTCTCTTTCCCACTGAGCTCCCAGATGCCAGGCTGTGAAGGAGCTGGGGGAATCTATTGAGTGCCACCTTTCTCATTTTGTTCCTCATGGTATAGGCAAAACGGTCTCCTGAGTGAAGCAAAGCATGCCACAGAGCACTAAAACAGACCCCACAAACAATCCATGGTTGGGGCAAAATAACAGCATGTAGAACTAATTCTTCCTATTCTGAAAATAATAGGAGTTTTGTTGTTGACTTCAGTGGGACCTGGGTTTTGATCCAATACCTCAAATACCATGTAGTGCCATTGTCTGTGCTTCTCCAGAGTCAGAAGCGGAACCAATATAGTTTCACAAACACAATAGCATAGAGCTATTATTATAACGAAAAGTTGACTGGTTCAAACTGTTGCCAACAGCATTCAGGCAACGTTTCTCTGGGAGAGTCCAGGATTTTGTACAGGAGCTGAGGGAGTAGCGACTGGCACTGCAGAGGTTGCTGAATCCCTGCTCCCACCTTTCCCCCTGCCCAACAGGGTGGGCAGACAGCACTACAAGAGCAACAGCATGGGACTTTTTTTTTTAAGTCCCCAAAGCAGGTAGGAATGTCTCCTGCCTGTCTCCTTTCCCCTCCATGCTGAGCAGATTCAGAACTGCTCCTGCCCTACTCCGGCTGAGTCCAGCCGAGGGACAGTGGCAGTAACAGTGGCCAGGTCCCCCCCTCACTGAGCCTGCTCCCAGGCTGGTAGAGAATACCCAAGCAAACCGGACAAGGAGAAAGAACCCATCCACTGCCCACCGCTGCTGCTGTCCCCAGCTCCTGCACAGCCTGGGCTGGAGAGGGGCAAAAGCAGCTCTAGAGCTCTCTCCCCTGGGATCAGCAGCAGCAGTCGATGGAGGAAGGGGCAATGGGGGAGGAGGGGGTGTGCTGCTGAGCACAGAGGGGAAAAGAAGGACTCTTATATGCTTTGGCGATGTAAAGTTCCTGGATGCTGCGCCCAGGGCAAGGTCCAAATGGCGGGGGGATGTGAATGTGTCACCACACCTCCTCTGGATCCATTCCTGAATGATTCCACTTCATTTTCCTTCATGTTAGGGAATTACTTTCAATTCGGGCTTTTAAAAAAACACTCTCTGCTACCCGGTGTAGATAAGTAAGCCTCGTAGGACTGGGATAGCAGAAACCATTTACAAGAGGCTTTTAGGTAAAACGGTTTCCTAAAACAAGCGATGACAATATGGGAAGAGGATCTCAAAAGCTAAGGACTCCTCTAACTCGAATCTGAAGAGTGGCTAAAGGTAATCACACTCAAGTTGCCAGGGTACGTATACATTATAAATCCGGGCTGGGTAAATTATGGCCCAACAGGCGATTTCATCTGGCCTGCGGGCACCCACCACCTAACTGTACCCCACCCAGCTCATGTGCCTCTCTCCCACCCTTGTGTGTGGAAAAGCCGAGCCCATACAGCACGCAACTTCCGGGCAGGGCTGCTATCACTGCTGCAGCCATTGGGGAACCTGCTCGCCTTCCCAGAAGTCCTGCTTGCTCTGGGCACAACTGGCAGGGGCGGGGTGGCAGGAGCAGGGAGTGGGGGAGCTGCAGCTGGGTGGGAGCACAGAGCATGAGGCTGAAGCTGGTAGCAGCATGGAGACTGCACCCAGGGGGGTGGCAGGAGCATGGAGCTCGGATGGGCAGGGTGTGGGTGTGAGGGAAGGTAGGAAGACTGTTGCCTTCTGCTGCTATCACTAGTGGAGGCTGTGCACTATGGGGGGAGTGTGTGAGGGGTCCCCACACCTCTACTCACACCCCACAAATGCCACACACCCACACCCTGCTCCCACAACCTCCCTACATATACACACACCCTACAACATACCCTATTGCCACACACACACACAAACACACACACACACACAGCCACAGCTCCTCACAACCTCCCCACACACCCCCCCACCATACACACACACACACACACCAACCACACACCAAACCCCGCCCAAGATACAAGAGTAAGACTATATTTTTGATTATGTAATCACCTCTATATACACTACACAAACACAAATTATGACAAAAATATTGTTTGTAATAAAATTAAATATGTTATAGTGACTTTTAGCATATGATTTGGTTTTTTTCTGGTTCCAAGATGGCAACCCTCCCTCCCAATAGGAATACTTCCAGGGGGCAAGAGGAGGGACTTCTATTGGCAAAGGTCAAAGGTTAGGGGTGGGACTTCTGGCAACAAAGGGGCAGAGCTACCTTGCAAAAGCAAGAGGCCATATTTGGCCTTGGGGTAACTCCACTAAAAATCAATTAGACTTCCCAAGGATGAATCTAGATCAAAGTGTTTATAGGGCTGCAAACAAGAAGGAAAAATATACTGGTGAATAGCCTGGAGAGTAATTTGATCTTTCTAGGATTAGCAAAGCTTTGGGAAGCAACTGCTTGTGCCTAGGAGTAGCTTATGGGTATTACTTATTGCCTGCTTTGCAGAAGCACCTAGAATCCTCAGTCAGAAATCAGGACCCTAGTGTGCTCAACTGGTTAAAAGATGGCCCTAGCCCTAAAGCCTTTGCAGACCAAGGGGACAGTGTTTGTGATCGTTATGATAAGAGTCACAAGCAGCATCACAACACACCAGCTGGCCTAGCTACTCATTCAGTTGATCACAGTGGGAACACTGAAGAACTGCTCCATTTCCTTTTCTCTTTTCCCCTATAATTGAAACTGATTTCCAGGAATTAGTCAGCTTCATTTTATTTTTTTAACAGCAACTGCTCCCAGCAGCTATATTTTTTTTAAAATGTATTAATTAAAAAGAAGAGGGATCTTTCTACATAGATCATGACTCAGAGGTCAGTAACCCACAACATGACATCACCCCTCCAAAAAATCATTGCCAACCCATCCCCTCTTTCCAGAGACATGGACCAGAAGGGTTTGATAACATAGTTTACTGGAGTGTGATGCTTTAACAGCCTCCAGATACATCTGACCTCCAGTTAATTGACTGAGAAGTCATTAAGGATCTGGGGAAGGAAGGCTGGGAAATTTCTTCTCCCATTTCCTATCACCTTCACCAGAGCATCTTCTAATGGTCCCAGGATTATATTTTACAGCCTACTAAAAAAAGGAAACGCAGCCACTTTGAAATTTACGAGGAGCTGGGGGAATCTATCGAGTGCCACCTTTCTCGTTTCATTCCTCATGGCACAGACATAAATTGGGTTCACAGCTTGTTCCTTCACTTAACAGGTGTATCTATCCAACACTAATATATCTCCCTCTCTGCCAGTTTTTAGTGCTGTTTCCTGAGATTCATTCCCTCCTGGTTGCCTTTTTCCCCCAAGGGGGTTCTGTACAGTCCTAAGAGAACCAAGCGAAAACACATCATTTCCCCTCTCTTTTAACTGCCAGGCTGTGAGGATGTTGAACTGCACCAGCCACCCTTCAAGCTAAGGCCAACTTAGAGGGGTTCTCTCTGTAAGAAGATATAAGGGTCACTCTTTAATGTTAGGTACTCCAGGAGGTGAAGTGTTTCAGTCGCACCCTCACGGCCAAGACGCTCAGAATAAGAGGCCATCGTCAGAAGTCAAACTTACATCTCCCTTTAGGGCAGCACTGAACCCAAGGACTAAACCAGAGGGCTAGCCTCTGTAAGATGCTACAGGATCCAGAACTGACTTGAGCATATTTGGCTCCCTTTTCAGGGTAGGAATTTTGTTCTCGTTTTTTAGGATCTCTGTATGTTCAACAGCAGTTAAATCTAGCTGGTAAGTCCCAAATGAGTAAAGGTGTGCAATACAATGTTCCACTGAATTCCTGCAAAGAAAGCTTAAGACAAAAGCCATCTGAGAGTAGGAAAAAGCAGAAATACTTAATGCTGAGCAGTCTCCTCTGTCACAGAGTCCCACAAAGCAAGCACGAGGGTATCTGCAGTGTGAACTACAGAAGGTGAACCCACAAAAATGGAAGTACTGCTCTGAAGCAATAAAAACAAATAAGATCTGATCTGAAATGCAGCAAACTTTTGGAGAAAATCTCCAGACCATGACTGAGATGCTGAGTCTCATATGTAACTGCAGTGTTAGAAGTTCTCTGGAAATCTGGATGATTAAAATGAGTGCGACAGACCCCTGCCTGGCTTATTTTGGCACTGGAGCCCAGGTGGCTGGGCCACAACCAGTATAGCTGGCATGCCACGACCAAAGGGTCTATTCCAGATTGGCCCGGAGCCTCGCAGCTGCATGCAAAAAAGTGCCCTGGAGGCCAGAAGCCAGGGAAAAGTGTCCAGGCACTAGAGCCAGAACTAGAACCAGACCCAGTCCCTGCTCAGAGATGGGAGAGAGCAGTACGGGTGGGCCCTGAGGGCACCTAACATGGGGGAACTACGGAAGGATGGCCCGTGACCCCCCCAAGCCTCCCTGAAATCCAACTGCATGCCCAAAGTGCGCTGTCAAGGGGCATCAACCACATTTGGTCACAAGCAAGCCCAGCAGGGAACACAGGAGCCCCTAGGACACCTGGCCAAGAGACCACCAGAAAAAGCAGGGGGGGAAAAAGGCCAAGTAAAAGAGGGGGAAGGAGGGTTGGGGAAGCAGACCCTTAAGTCCCAGAGCTCAAGATCGAGCAGCTTGGTGCAGGGACAATGGTGCCCTGCCCACCACTTAGGCTGAGCGACATTGAGTTTCATTGTTTCTTGTGTTAGCCTTTTTCTCAAAGCATGACAACTGTGGGAAGCTCCTGTGACATTTGTGCTTCATCCCACTGGCACATAAAACAGCCTGTGATGACATCAAGGCACAGCCTGGGATCTGTGATAACATCTGAGTGGAAAGGGGTGGGGTGTAGGGGAGGACGAGACCCACAGAAGATGCACCAAGTAAAGTGCTCTTAAGGTGGTAAGAACCATTGAGCAAAATCACAGAGGTACCAGGAACACCAAAGTCATAGAAGGTGAATAGGCTCAGGGGCAGTTCCTCCCTAGGTGGCAGGGCAAGGGCTGGTCACAATCAGCTATGCCCTCTCTATGTCCAGCGCTGCTCACAGGGGACAGCAATGGAAACGGGGCCAGGGACGGGGCTGGACTTAGCACTCGGTTGGCACAGCCCCATCTCCTGTAAGTGGCACTGCCTATGCCGCACCAGCTGAGTGCCTAGCCTGGCCCCACCCACTGCAAGCGGCACTGCCAAGCACTAAGCCTGGCCATGCCAGCCATACGCCAAGCCCAGCACCACTTACTGGGGACGGGGCTCAGCAGTGCCACTTGCAGCAAAGAGGGCCAAGCTCAGTCCTCGGCTGGTACAGTCCCAACCCCTGTGAACAGTGCCAAGCTTGGCGCTTGGCTGGCACGGCCCAGGCAGTGCCGCTCACACTGGATAAGGCTGCGCTAACTGAGCACCAAGCTGGGCCCCATTTCCCGCTGAGCCCAGCCCCTGTGAGCAGCACTGTGGCATATGTCCACCCCCAGGTGCCTCGCCTGCAGTGAGGGCACACACGGGCTGCTATAAGTCAACCCCCCCATATTTCTGATCCAAAAAGTTAAGTTCACTTGTACACTGGATCTATGAAATTCTTAACTTTTTGGATCAGAAAAATGTGGTCAACTTAAACACCATGTCAACCTATATACCGTAAAATACAGTAGCAGGTATCCTGAATAGGAAAGTCTCCAGTTGATTTGAATGGCACTGGATCAGGCCATAGAAAAGAAGCAGCTATAGATGAATGGTACTATTATAACTTACACTGAAATAATACCTAGAGACCCTCATCGGGGACTGGGACCTATTGCACTAGGTGCTACACACACTCACTGGTGTTATGAAGAGATCGTCCCTGTTTGACAAGACACAAAAGCTATGTCTAAGATCAGGTAAGCTTCACGCTATTCCCCCTTTTTAACCCAAGCAGTTAGGCTAATATTTGGGGCCATATCAGTTGTCTCCATTAGGAATAACTGAAAATGGGTTCAAGTGTTCTTTTAATGCAATATTTTTACGTTAAAAATTTTGACCATAGATAGTTTTTTTCCTAACAAATCTACAGTTGCTATTTTTAAAAGTGACTAATGATGTGCCTTAAAACAAAGGTAGGTTTCCAGCATGATCTGAAAAGCAGGCCCCTTTTTAAGAAGTCTTTCACTCTGACACCCAGAAATTCAAAAATCACCTATAATTTTTTGAAATATCTCAGCTTTTAGTTTCTTTTGATGGAGAAGTTAAAATGCAAAGAGGTAATGTGGCCTGTCTAAGGTCACTCAAGAAGTTTAAAACCAGGAACAAAAATCCAAGTCTGATACTCAGTTCTATGCCCCACAAGACAACCCTTCCTCTATACCCTTAGAAGACTGAAATAATATTTAATCCAAAAGAAGTATTAATATAGTCTACATATTCTTCCTAAAAATGCATTCAGACATTTGCTGACTTATCTAAGCAAAACCTGACCCAATAAGAAAAACTGAGTGTGACGTCAGATCTGAGTCATTTTAGTGCTAGAGCTGTGCTCCATTCCTTAAAATGACATGCTATCTTGGGCGAGATAAATGTCTCCATTATATCTATAATGAAGCTAATCAATTTTGGATTCTGAGATAACCTTGCTCGGAATTTTGATGAAGCACACGACACTGTCCCCCAAGGAACCTATTGTTAAAGCCGTTTTTTTTACTGGGATTTCAATAATTAATCATGTTTTTGGGTAGTTTTATTTCTGTGTGGTTTATCCTTTGATGATCTAATTTGCATTTATAATGATCTATTCCCCAGTGGATTAATTGCTCGTGTTATTTTCTCTATTAGTCAGATGTCAACATTTGCATTACAGACGACAGTGTTTGCGTTATTTTCATCGTATTAAATCTGGCAGCATGATACTAATGATAAATACTTTCCTCAATTCTAAAGATGAATCTGTTCCTTGTCCCCTTTAAGTGGCGAGATTATTAGCTTTGTGCAATTCTTTTTCTAAGTAGCTCACTTACTCTTTAGTGTCGTCATACTGATCTATTTGAAAGTAAATAGCTTCTACTCAGAGAAGCAGTGCTATATATGCACAAGTACTGAGCTCGATCATAGTTTTGTCCCATGCCCCAAGTAAAAGGCAGAACACAGATGCAGAGAGAATAAATATTAAAAATGAATTTCAATGTATGGACACACAACAAATTTACACTGTGCCAATCCAATTAATTTAATCTTGGGGTAGTTCTTTGCTCAATGAGAAATAAGCTATTACCAGTGCTTATACCACGTAGGGCTGAAGCACCTTAATAGCATTTACAGTGGGCACCTCCCGGAGAATAGCTAGTCATCTGTCTGCTTCAGACAGTGGTTTAATTTACGCCAGTGTACAAAACCAATGTAAAGTTATGCACTGGGCATGCCTACACATGCATTAATGCACTTTTCCTAATGTGCATTAAATTTAGTACCTCCAATATAAGGTACTAAATAAATGTGCATTAGGCGGCCATAACCCTCAGTACTGAAAGCACACCTTTTAAGTGATGCTTAATGCACAGTAGACAACTGTACATTAGTATAATTGCATGTTTTTTTAGGTGGTGCTTTAACGTGCAGTAAAATAGGCTACTGTGCATTAAAGCGCACGTATAGACGCACCCACCGTCCTCCAAAAAGAGAGGAGAAATCACATCAGACAGATACGTACCCTAGCATGTTTTTCTCAGTGAACCAGTATAGATGTGTAAGCCAGCAAGGCAAGAGAGGAGTCTTAGCTATCACATGTCACCCTGTGGTCTGCCCTCTCTCCATGCCCATGTGTAAAACAGAAAACAGAAGCTTCAAAAACGACCTTCTCCCACTGTGATGCTCTGGGGCAGGGGCAGGCAATTATTTCAGGTGGAGGGCCACTTAATGAGTTTTGGCAAGCTGTTGAGGACTGCAAGGGTAGCCCTGCCCCTTCACAAGTGCCCCACCCCCTGATCACCATCTTAGGACTGGAAGTCCTATCCCTTAACCCCTGACTTTTGCCACCAGAAGTACCTCCCCTTGTCTCCAGAAGTCCTCCTCTTGGGAAGGGAGTTTGCCATTTGAAACCAGACAAAAAACAAGTTATATACTAAATATCAAACATTGACAATAACATATTTTAATTTTATTTTTTTTAAGTTTTTATTTTTTAAACTATTTTTGTCCTGATTTGTGTGGTGATTGCATAATAGCTCAAAATGAAGTCTTACTCTTGCATATTGTAGGGGAGGGTAGAGGTGTGGGGGTATGGAGGGGTGAGTATGGAGTCTGTGGGGGGGGTGTGCATGTGTGGATGTGGGGTGTGGGGGGGCATGGGGGAGGATGTCTAGGTGGGTAAGTGGGTATGGCGGATCTGTGGGGGGGAGAGTTTGTGGGGATGTGTGTGGGTGGGTATGGGGTTTGTGGGGTGTGTGAAGGGGGAGGGCTGCTGGGGGAGTGTGGGGGATTGAGTGTGGGGTGTGCGTGGGGAGGTGTGGGTCTGTGTGTGGTGGGGTGTGTGCACGTAACTATAAGCGGGGCTCCCCCAGAGGCATATGGTTGCGTGGGGGGGGATGCATGTGGCAGAGGGTGTGGGGTTTGTGGGGGCAGGTATTTGTCAGGTGTGTGATTGTGTGTTGGGGAGGGTGTGGTTGTAGGGTTTAAGGGGGAGGGTTTGTGGGTATGGTAGGATGTGCATGGGACCCCAGCACACACACCCCCAAGCCAGTCAGCACTCACCCCTGCCCAGCAACAGCCTGGATCCTATGAGCCCCATGGTGCCTTCCCGCCACCGCCAGCAGCGCGCAGCCCCAGCCCACCGTGCGCCCACTCCAGACTCACCCCTATGGGAACCTGCACACAGCCCTGACCTAGCCCGCCCCACACGTGCTCCACACCGCCCACCCGTGGCATCTCCTGCCACCCCCTGGGCAGGCAGCAGGGCTGGGGCAGCTCTACACTGGACTGCCTTTCTAGCTGGCTGCTGCCAGCCCCAGCCCCGCGGTACCAGTGGGGACCTGCACTACAGTTCTGACCCCACGTGTCCCACGCCTGCTCCGGGCTCATCCGCCAGGGCTCAACAGCAGTGATGAGGGACAGAAGCTGTTGCTCAGTCCAGGGGGAAGTGACCCCTCCCCCTCCCAAGGCTGGCAGCTCCCTGCTGCAGACACTCAGATCTTGCATCATGCTGCCCTGCGGCTGCTCTGCACTGCCACCACTGCCCCATGGGGCAGCCTGGAGGCAGCAGTGATGGCAGCGGAAATGCAGGGCAGCCCTGCGTGGGCTCTGTGCAGCTACAGCAAGGAACTGCTGGCAGCAGGAGCGGGGAGGGGCTGCTTTCCCCCCACGCTGAGCAACATATTTTGCCTGCACCGCTGTTGCTGAGCCTGGGTGGGCGAACCTGCAGCAAGCATGAGGCATGCAGGGTCAGGGCTGTGCAGTGCGGGTTCCTGCTGGTACTGCGGGGCTGGGGCTGGCAGCAGCGGCAGCTGGAAGAGGGCGCCTGCCACCTGGGCTGTCTAGAAAGGCAATCCAGCTGCAGAGTCCCCCCAGCCCCACTGAGTGCCCAGGGGGTGGCAGGATGCAACACTGCAGGACTGTACCTGGGCCAGGAGACTGAGGGACCCTCCTTGGGCTGGAGAGAGACCTGCCACAGGTTGGATCTGGGCCGCAGGCCTTATTTTGCCCACCCTTGCTCTTGGGGATACATTTGTCTTATATGAGAGCAGAAGGCTCCTTATCTTCTCTAGTGCAGCCAGGACCACAGGCTGACCCATTAGTACCCCAGAAGGTGATTTCTGTTGCCTGCAAGTAATTCAAGCTTCTCTAACTCAGCATTATCAGCAACAGGTTTGGTATTCTCTAGGTCAGATGTGGGCAATTATTTGGGTCCAGGGGCTACATGGGCAGTTCTAGGGAGCTGTCGCAGGCCAGTCAGCACCCCACCCTGCTACAGCCTGGAGCCTGTGTGCCCTGCAGCTCCTCCCTGCCACTGCCAATAGCACCCAGCAGCAGCTGAGCACACAACCCCAGCCTTGGCCCCAGCCCTCCCCACGCCCGCTCTGGACTCACCCCAGCCAGAGTGGACCAGCTGGGACCCACATACACAACCCCAGTTGGCCCAGGCCACCCTCCACCTGCTCCAGACCAGCCTACCCACAATAAGCAGTGGTGGCAGCAGCATCAGCCAGGCAGAAGCTGCTGCTGGGCATGGGGGAAAAGTGGCCACCTCCCCCTCACCGCTTCCAGGCCCTTCTTGCTGCAGCTGCCCAGAGCCCATGCCTGGGCTGCCCTGTGGATCCTCTCCACTGCCACCACTGCTCCTCTGGGCTGCTTGGAGCCAACGATGGTGCCGCTGGTGACGGTGGTGGACAGGAGCCAAAGGGCATCCCAGGGGCAGGCTCCAGATAGCTGCAGCAAGAAGGGCCCAGCAGTGGTGAGGAGGAGGTAGCTGCTTTTCTTCCATGCCCAGCAGCAGCTTCTGCCCAGTTGCCACAGCATCTATCACCGCTGCTGCTGCTCAATGTGGGCGGGTGGGTCTGAAGCAGGCATGAGGTGGCCTGGGGCCAGGGCTGTCCCGCCTGTTCCAGAGCTGGTCTGCTCTAGTCAGGGTAGGTCCAGAGTGGGCATGGAACGGGCCAGGGCTATGCACATGGGCTCCCACCAGTCTCCATGGGGATGGGGCTGGCGGCAGCAGCAACAGCAACTGGAAGGAGCTTCCCACCACCTAGGCTGCCTTGAAATGGAGTCCAGCCATGGAGTCACTCCAGCCCCACTGTGTGCCTGGGGGCAGCAGGTTGTGCCATGGCCTGGAAGGCACCTGGTCTAGGTTGGACCACAGGACTGCCATGGGCCAGACAAAGTCCTGCAACATGCTAGATTCAGCCTGCAGGCCATATTTTGCCCACCTCTGATCTAGGTAAATGCTAGTTAAAGTCTACCAGCATCCAGTTTTCAATGAAAGAGAACATATCTCTTCTTGCCATTCTCAGATATAAAATAGTTATCCCAGTGGCTATGCCACCATCAGGAAGAGTGTATAAATAACCATTACATCACAAGCAAGCATGGCAAGGACCATACATTTTTACAACAAGAGGAAAAGTTCCCCAAGGATCTGTTGTGTAAATTTGAAAGTCCCAGCTACAGACACTCTTACTTTTTTCTCAGTTTTTTTCCACCAGTGTAATAGCTGCCACATTGAAACTTGTCAAGGAAGATATAGTCCTGAGCTGGCCATTGTATAAAATAAAATCTGTTTCTTTCATCCTATGAAACCCAATATTTCCTCCACTCAAACCAGATCAAACTAAGATATATAAATATCCTCTCTGTACAATTCCACTTTAGATATTTTTTCTACCTCATTAGAGAAGAGATTCCATTTTATTTCGTCTTACATTCCATGAACTACTCTCACACACTCTCTCTCTCTCTCTCTCATATTTGGATCAAGCTGGCTGGATCCACAGTGAAGCAGTATTGAAGATGCTATTGTGTCGAGGCACAAAACTTCGAAGAACAGGTTTCCATTCTTTCCCCACCCCATTTGAGTATCTTCCATTGCTCTCACAGACCTGTTTTGAATGAGAAATATATATGTTAGCCTGGAAAATGGGTGGACAAAATAGACAAGGAAGGGATGAGGTGTCAGGAAGAAGGAACAGCAAAACAAATGCATCTGAGCAGGAGGCTGACTTCACCCCATGCCTCAACTAATACTATGGGGGAGCAATCTGTAGGCATCATGGTACAGGTAACTTTTATGGAAGGATTTAATCAAGAACATGTTGGCAGTGCTATGAATTTTGATTTATGATGGGTTTTCCTGGACAAGGCAGAGCAACAATGGAAGAAAGCAGAGGTGCTGCGAGAAGGCCTAGACCAGAGCTTTCCAAACTTTTCATGTTGGTGACACACTTTTTAGACGTGCATCATTTCGCGACACAGTAATTCAGTTCCGGGGGAGGGGCCAAGGGAAGCAGACGCGAGTAAGGGAGCTCCGCGGTGCCCTTCCGCAAAATTTTCTGCATTTCGCGCGACACACCTACACACTGCCGCCGACACACTAATGTGTCGCGGCACACAGTTTGGAAAGCTCTGGCCTAGACAAACAGCTGGTCAAGGCAGGGCGAGAATAGTTAGTCTGCTACCAAAATTAGACCTTGTTCTTTATAGGTCTCCCAAGCTAAAAACAGACAATCAAGGGGTGATTGTCCGGAGTTTTGATTTGAATCAGAACAGGCTGGGACAATCATTTACACAGGCAGTGTGAATGGCAATTAATTCCAATTAACCTTGATTGTCCCCAGGGCCAAGTGTTAATTTGGATACTTCACAGGTACTTAAAGTAGGACAATGAGTTTGTAGATCTGCAGGATCACAGGATAAAAGTCTCCCCCCACCCACCCACCTCCCTCCCTCCCCAGATAAACCAGTCTTCTGCTTTTAGCTTCACTGTTTTTAGGAGTTTGTGTAAACTGCTTCCAAACTGCAGCCAAATTGTAGCTGTACTGGTCTGGAGGAAAAGGCAATCAGGACTCGTACTAGAGATGATACCTTTTATTAGACCAACAAGATTTATGCAAAAAATGTTCTTTAATTGCAAGCTTTCTGGCACAAACACCCTTCATCAGGCATTCATTTCTACTCAGGAGAACTTTTACAATCTTTTCTCCAATGCCTGATAAAGGGTATTTGTGCCCAAAAGCTTGCAATTAAAAAAAATATTTGCATAAATCTTGTTGGTCTAATAAAAGATATCATCTCTACGATGAGTCCTGATTGCCTTTTCCAAACTACATGGGAGTCAACTGAATTGAAACAACTATTTAATAAACTGAAATACAACAAAAACCTCTGGAAAGGTGAGGAAGTTCTATCATTTTTTAAAGATTATATCAAATTTTAAACATCTACATTAAAACAAAGCTTGCTCAATATTTGAAATTCTGCTCCTTGCTGCCCCATCTCAACTCTAGTGTACATGTCTTTACTGATACCTCACTATTTCTTAGCCATGGAGATTTTCCAGAAGAGGGACGTGAGCGACTAGGGACCAAGAGATCACTGTGATCAGGAAACATGACTGCATGGAGCACAGGGAGCTCTCTTTTTGACCCCCAAACCAATACATGGTGGGCCTATTGTTTTGTCAATGCCACAACTGGGGAGGGTCATAACAGTTGCCAAGATTGTAAATGCAACCTGAATGAACCCTTTCTGCTTCTGGAGGCACATCCTAGCAATGATTCCTGCCTAACAATCATGCAAACCAATGAGAATTATCAGCTGGTCAGCAATGGGGTCACCCAAAGCACATTTCTCTCAAGGATGCACTGGGTCCAACCTTCTTCAGTACACCACCAAAGAGTTGCTCTCCAAAAAACAATGGGAAAATAAAGACCAAAGCCTGGTTTTAGTGGGGTCCTATTACACTCCAGAGCCATGAGGTGTCAATGAAATGTCTTACAGAAACTGCTGCATGTGAAAGAAGAATTACCCTGTTCCTCATCTAGGGAGTAAATACCAGTTATTGGTGATAAGTAATCTCTTGCTCTCCACTAACTGTTGTTGACTTCAGTGAGACGGCCCCTGATGTACAGTGATATTTCACCTTAATAAAGATGCCTTAATCTGGCCCCTACCAAGAACACCCTCAAAATCAGCCACTAAGGTGTTTTTTTCCTACTGGCAGGGGAAAACCACTGTCTTGGCAGGGGGTAGTACCTTGACCGAGGTAAGGGATAGTTAGTCTCCCACTTTCACTATCAGTGTAAGCTCTTGGCTATATGCCAACTTTATGGAAATAGGAGGCTCCTCCTTTGCTTGCTTCTATGGCCATACAGCTAAGGGCAAGCAAAATTTGGAGGCATCCAAACCCCAAGCCTCCGGGCTTGGGCCTGCACATAGGATGTCCGCCCAAACATTTGGAAGCATCTGAAGCCCCAGGCAGGGGTGGAGGATGTTTGCCAGTAGAAAGGACACATACAGTTTTTGAATGACTCTCAGATTTGGAATCAATTTGGCTGATTTGACTTGGGACACAAAAAAATTTCCTTAAAAAAACAAAAACCCCCCAAATCAGCTAGGTCTAGATTAAACTCTAACCATACTATGTGAAGTATAAAATCACTGGCTTAGAATCACAAAAAAGCTGAAACAGCAGCTTAGGGTTTATGAGTTAACCTTTGGTTAATGACTGCCTGAAAATGCAGGGGACTAGATTTGATGGCCCAAGAGGCCCTTTCTAGCCACACGTACCTATATTCACGAGTTCAAACCCAGAATCATTTAAAGTAAGATTTTGAAAAGAGAGGGGGGCTACAACAACCACTTGGGAAATAGAGGACAGGGATGTACCAAAGGGTGCAAGATAAACAAAGACTCCATCAGCTCTGAATCATCTTGACTGGGGTATCCAACATACGGCCCACAGGCCATGTCTGGCTCATGGAGCCTCTCAGTCCAGCCCACCAGGATACAAGTGGTCCAGAGAATTTGAGAGTAAGATCTGCTGCAGAATCTGGGGTCCTGGGGACCCAGAAGGCAGGCAGGAGAGGTCTGTGCAGACTTAGCCCTCGCTTGCCCAGTGGCTTCTTGGCCTGCAGCCATTTGTGCTCTCTACCACAGCAAACAGCTGTGATGGCCACCGTGGGCACCATCACTGCTATGCCCGCCACCACCCCAGTGGCCACTGCCGCTGCTACTACTGTGTCTGCCACTGTAGTGGCCACCACTCGGGGCCCAACTGCATCCAGGCTGGTGCACAAGGCAAGTTGAACCCTCTTGACCTAGATTCCCAACTGCAGCAACAAGAGGGCAACATGTTAAGTGTGTCATGCAATGCAAAGAACACAGCCCTGCAAATGCAGCTCCACTCCACAATCAAAATATAAACCACTAACTGGTATCCACTTGTGAAGTGTCTTCAGTTGCTGATGTGTTGATCTGATCCCTCCGCTGGCTAAATGATCCAGTCTGCACAACTCAAAGTTTCCAAATTACTCTACGCTATTTATCATGGATAAAAACAATAATAACCTGAAGCCCTGCATCTACCAAAGGAAGTTACATATCAAAATGATAAGCCTCTTGAAACAAGAAATGGTTTGAATGCATTTGACACCTCACAGTGGATTATTTGATTCTGTCACTCCAATTTCGGTTTCATCCTGATTCTTCTTAAATCACACTGTCTGTTCATGCAACATATTCCTACCACCACTGAGTATCTGTGCTGTAAATGTGTTATTCTTCCTCACCACAGCTCTAAGGAAGGGTTGTGAAAATGCAGGTCTCAGCCTGGTCAAAGTGATCCAACCCAATGAGAAATGAAACAGAGTACTTTTGTGCAGCTCCACAACTCGTGCTACTGAGCTGCCATGACATACTGCATCCTATTAATCTGCAATTACATGCTGACAGGGACTGTCAATCTAATGCTAAATCCATTCGGCAGAACAAAATGAACCATTACTGCTCCTCCTGCTGCTGCTGTAACTAAAACTCTTAGATAGGAAGTTAAATGTGGGTCTTAATAGGGCAGTGAGGATTCCAACCCCCTTAAGAGGAAGAAAGATTAAGAAATGTTTAACCCAGCTACCCTTTGGTGCTCATTCTCCAGTGGGAGAAGGGGAGAGAAACCTATGAAAGGTCTTATCCAGGCACTGAAATCTTCTATGAACTTTGCTACCTAATTCTCATTCTGCTCTCACCCACTCCACCAGCAAGGCTTATTTTCTAAGGAGTGTCCTCTAAGCATGATGCCTCTGCAGCACCATGCCAGATGGCAAGCCCCTTCTTTCTCTACTACCCTTTCAAAAGCTCTCCCTGTTACAAAATAAGGGTCCTGTGTGTTAATTTAATCACAGGAGCGGATCTATGAAATTTTATCTCAGATCTCCAAAAATAGGCATCCTGCCATGCCAGAAGTGCATGAGGATCCCGGATAAAATTATTCAAATTCCATCGTACCTCTGCAACTGCTGGGGAAGAACAGATTCCCCAATGTATGGGTGTACCACATTGCTGTTCAAGGGACAGAGGACATATGTGTTCAGGAGGGTCTAGGACACAGCTTACTAGGTAGGAGGCAGCCCCTGAGTCTGGGATACAGGCACCCTCTACCCCTTGAAAGGTATGCAGTGCAGGCTGTGTGCCTGGATGGGCAGTGCAGGCTGTTTGCCAATGAAGGGCAACATGGTACAATGGACAGTATATTTTACTGGGATGCAAGAATCCTCAGTTCCAGTCCCACCATTTTCACCTATTGCATGACTCTATGCTTCTGAAAACCCTCCCTCCCTTGCCTGTGCAGGCACCAGTTTAGGGAAGCATCCCTGTCTAGGGCATCTGTTAAGGATTTGTTTAAAATTGTAGAGATCGATTTAAGCAAGTGATTTAAGTGCTTTTCTAAATTAGGCATACAAAAAGCTAGAACTCTTGGTTCCAAAATGATACCTTTTAATAGACCAACTGGAAAATGGCAAGAAAATTGTCCTTTTCTGCATGCTTTCAGGATCAAAGTCCCTTTGTCAGGCTCTGGGAAAAGTGTAGATGGTACAAGACAGTAAAAAGTCCTTATAGGTAGGGAATAAACTTCATTTTTGCACAGAGGGAGCTGATGATGGAAGGCTGTCCCTCTGGGTCGAGGAGAGTGTCTTTGTGAGCTGTGCTGAGTAGCTCTTTGATGTGTTGATCAGGTAGAATTCCTTCCCTGGAGGTGTCAGATGGCAGGCAGGGACGAAGGGACTTTGATCCCTAAAGCTTGTAGAAAAGGACAATTTACTTGCCGTTTTCCAGTTGGTCTAATAAAAGGTATCATTTTGGAACCAAGCGTTCTAGCTTTTTGTATGTCTTTTTGCCTCAGACCAACATGGCTACCAAGTACTTTCTAAATTAGAATTTTAGACCAGAGGCCAGCAACATTTTTTCAAGCCATGGGCTAAGAAACAACCCAGCCCCAGTCCAGCATGGACCTGGTGGCTTCACTGGCACATCAGTGGCAGGTGGGTTTTCCCTGTGTTTCCACCAGAGCATGTCACTGGGAGCTACACCTGCACTGCCATCCCTTCTCCCAACCCCCTGCTCCTTGGCTGGAGTGAGAGTGCAACTTTCACCAGAGGAGAGCTACCTACCCTGGGGTCTAAGACCTAGAACCTGCTTCCACATTGCTGCCACTTCTCCCCAAGACAGCATGGTCATGGCACAGCTCTGCTACAGCTGGAAGCTGTGCTCACACTGCTGCCCTGGGGATGCCGCATGAGGGACTGGAAAGAACAGGCAGTGATGTGGGCACAGCATCCAGCTTCCCAGCCCTGGTGCAGCTCCTCCCTGGTCTGTATGTTGCCAACCCCTGCCTTATTCTGTAAGCTCTTCCAGGTGGAGACATATATATCTCTTTAGTATGCATTTAGACAGCACCTAGCACAATGGAGCTTACATCCATCACACCTGTGGCCTGTGCCTGCTTCCCCAACACAAATATCAGGGAAGTACATTTTGCTTCCTTTCCCAAAAGGGCTTTAAAAACATAATAAGGCATCTGAATTTCACCAGAATTTTCCTACTCATGTAGCTATTTCTAATTAACAATAAGAATAACAATAAGAATCCCAATGTTGTTGACCTCTCCATAATCAGCATTAAACTGGGAGTTGCCACTCAAAGAGGTTAGGAGATATGTAACAGTTTCAACACCGGTTTTCAAAAACAAAATGTTCTACATTTCTTGCTGCCTCACTGGCCAGCTAATCAAACCAAGACTTCTAATCCAAGGTGTGAATTAAGTGGAAGTTCTACTCTCCAGGATAGGAATCTTATCAGACTTCCAATGCAACAGCAAAATATATCTTGCTGTGGGCAAAATGAAGACTAACAAAAATGCTGCTGAATACCCCAGATGTCTGACTAATACATTTCTCTCCTTTCTTATCAGCCCTAAGCTGGAAGCATCATTTTCCTATTTCTCCTTATTTACAAATAGAACTTCAACACAAAAGCTCAGAAGAGCTTGGGTCAAAATTTAAAAGAAGTATCTGCTAAAGTTCAGAGTCTCAATTTTGGAGTGCCCAGCTTTTTATGCATTGAGGGCACCTGCAATTATCATGGACTTATGGAATCATGGGTGCTCAGTATTTCTAAAATATAGGCATTAGCTTTATAGGTTTCAGATACTGGGCAACCAAAAATGAAGACACCACATTTATTAGATACTTGAAAACTGGAGAATTCTGGCAGTAACCTGCCATGGGAGAACTCTCTGCTGGCATAAAGCTGGGAGAATCTACTCCTGAACCAGTCAAAGCATAACTTGTACAAAGGGAAGAGTGCCGGCAAGGGTAAACTAAAGTCATAGTGGAGTGGAGGCTGGCCATACCCATTCTTTGACGGCAGAGTTGGAGCAGCCTCTCAGGCATTTTAACTTCCACCAGAACCAGCCGTAGTTAGATCCTCTGTAATCTGCCCCCTTGCACTTCTCTGCTCCAAACCGGAGCTCAGTCATGATTGAGAATGTGATCTAAACCTCCTTCCCATCCCATCCAAAATTTTCCACCTGGCATTGGTTATGCCTACTTTCTAGTACAAAATGTCAGTTTCCAGCAATCTTACCACTTGTCTGCTCTGCTTTCCTAAGCATCTCTGCAGCACTGACAGATTGGGGCAAACAACATGAATATGTCCACTTTGAAGTCTTGGGTTACAAGGAAAAAACAATGCCAGACTAAAGAAGCTCATATTCCCTTTGGAATAGATTTCTCACTCTAAGTGAGACTACATTGCATTGACAGTTAATAGAGACTGGGAAGGAAACCAGGTGACATTTGTTAGTTTTCCAGGGAAGGTAATAATTATAAAATGTCACATGGGGGAGGGGGGAGGAGGAGGAAGCAAAGACAGAGAACACTCTACATGATATAATAAGCTGTCAGACTTTATGACTTTAAATAACTAAGGAAGTTCCCAGCACAGAATGGGGCATGTGGAGTTGAAGAGATTTATTTTCCATCCCACAGTTCCCATCCATATATCTGCTTCCATTTGGAAAGAGCAGACCTGGAATATTGTCTGCACACAAAGGCTTGAAAATAGCCAGACCATTAAATATCATGGCACCTAGGGTGCTTTATCCTCAATGGCCTCCAGCAATAGTGGCTATGCTGAGCAAAACCAGGGGTGCTCAGTCAGCATTACTTCCCTAATGGCCACATATGCTGTGGGTGGATAATTGCTCCAGTCTCAGTTGAGTCTCCAGGGGGAGGTAAAAAATGACCTTCAAATCCACAGAAACAGAATTCAAGTAGTCCACCTCACCTGAAGCCAAAGGGAGATGCTTCCAAAAGTATCTGAAAGGCTTTAAATATTACCAGTTCCCCTGGAAATTAATGGGACTTCTGTTTCTATATCCTTTGCTACATTCTGTTGGAGATGGTAAAAACTGCCTACCTTACAGCAAGGAAGTAACTATATGGGCAGAAGACTTCTGCTCAAAATGCTCTTTAAACTAGCAGAAAAGACATAACAAGAACCAATGACTGGAAATTAAAGCCAGATACACTGAGAATGAAAAAGACGCCTTTTTTTTTTTTTTTTTTTTTTAAATACTGAAGGTAATTAACCATTGCAACAAATTACCAGGGGAGACAGTAGATGTGAAATCTTTACCTTAGGAAAAAATGCCTTTCTAACAGATGCACTGGAGCAGAACCAGAAATTACGGACTTATTACAGCAACTGCGGGGTGAAAATCTAGTGCCTGCATTACGCAGCAAGTCAGAATAGTGGGTTGCAATGGGATTCTATTGGGCTTGAAATCTATTATATCTGGTTCTGTTTTTAAAATTCTGGGTGAGTAAACTTCAGCTGAAAGGACCAGACTCTTGGTTGACTTAAGTTAGCACAGCTCTATGAAAGTCAATGGAGCTATATGGATTTACGTCAAGTAAGGACCAGCCCATAACATTTTGATGTATATTCTTCACCCCAAAGGTTACATTACTGCCAACAGAATGTTATATTCCATACATTTGTAATTAAGAGACAGAGAAATCGATTGTTATAAAATAGATTTTTATAAATTGACAGGATCTACTAATTAAGTGCATCTTTATAAATCAATAACATTCAACCAAATCTTCCACAACAAATCTGGTACGCTGTTTGTTTGCATTTCACCTGCCCAGGCATCATTATTATCTCACAATGCTCAGGTAACAGAGCAAAACAGATAATTAGTACAATGCCAAAGTGCATCTGGAAAATCAAAATTAGGAAAATGTTTAATGAGGATTGAGCTATCTTCAACATGAAGTACTGAGTCTTGCTTGGCAGTGGGGAGAAATTAAAAACAACAGGACAATACTTGTATGTCCCCATCTCATCTCTCAGATGGAAACCAGGAAGCACCATGTGATCTGGCCACTCCCAAATTCTTTGGGTAACTGATGGCTTTAGGAGTTCGGAGACAATCCTGGCTGAGAGGCTCTGTAGCCTCGTGCAGTGATTTTCACTAAGGTGCTGTAGCACCCTGGGGTGCTCTACAATCCTTTTAAAGGTGCCACGGAGTATTAGAACTGTTAGGCGTGCAGATACCTACAGATGATTCACAAGATAAACTCAGAGATTTCAAACAGAAACCAAAGCATCAGAAATATTCTGACCTATTGTGGTCTTTGAGTTCTTTGCAGCAATGGAATTGCTTAGTTTTTCCATAGTAAAAAACAAAAACAAATGAAAACTAAGAGCTGGCATCTTCCAAGAGGTTCCTTGAGTCTAACAGTGGTGTCTTGAGTCTAAAAAGGGTGAGAACCACTGTTTTAATGGCTTAGACCTTGAATTGGGTTTAAAGAAACCTGGCTTCACGGCTGAACTGCTCTATGATAGTTAGCAAAGCCCAAGGTTTCAGATGTGCAATACCACATACAGATACCCAGGCTCATTTAACACACCAAGTGGAATGAAGTGTTAGCACAGCTACCCCCCAAGCTAGGTAGCCCACATAGCATTTCATTTTGCCATGCAAACATACTCTAAGCTCTTCAGGGACAAGACTCTCTCTGCACAAAACTAAAAGAACTCTATGGCTGCTGGCAGACGTCAAGGCAGTCATGTACTTGGGGTCCCAGGAATTTTACATCTCATTCCTCAAATCACATGATCTGCCATGCCAGGCATGCACAGCAGATTGTGCAGTTCTGGGAATGGGGCATAAAATTCCTCAGACTCCAATTGGAAATCTTCCAGCTACCAGCCCAGGTGGCACCTGCAGCTAGGGACTCTCTGCTCCCCAGCTGCACCCCCTGCAAATGTGGAAGCAGCATCTGGGAGGCTGGGAGCTTCCCACCCCACAGGTGACACTTTCAAGGGCACCCAGGAACATAAAAAAGTGGGTGGGTGTTCAGGGCTCTCAGCTGTGTTCCCACTTTTTTAAAGGTCTAGGGTGCCATAAGCCCAATATCAGGGAGCCTTTCCCTGATATCAGGCTCACAGTGCCTTGGATCTTTAAAAAGCGAGTGTACAGCTGGAAGTCCTGGTTGAATACCTGCCTGCTTGCTTATGCTCCAGAGCACTTACTGTAAGCCTGACATCAGAGATAGGCTCTCTGATATCAGGCACAGGGTGCCCCCCATGGTGCATTTGGGGATGGGGGAGCTCGCCCATCCTCCACTGCACACACTAGTGTAAAGAGGAGCCCACACAGGCAGCAAGCGATGGGAAAGCTCCCTAATTCCCAGCTGCTAGCACCAGGCAGCTCCTTAAATCGGTGAGTGCAGCTGGGGATAGGGGATCTTTCCCCATCCCCCCTGCACATGTTGGGCATGTGCTGGGGAAGCTCCCCGTTCCCCAGCTGCTCATGAGGGGCACATCCCCCCTATCTAAAGGGGATGTGCAGACAGGCGTGCGGAAAGCTTCTTTTGGGTAGATGTGATATGGTTTATTAGACTAACTAAATAGTTGGAAAAAATGTGCTTTGCAAGCTTTCAGGAACAAATGCCCTTCTTCAAACATAGGGAGACTAGTGCACTCCCCCATTTAAAAAGCCACTCAGCACAAGCAGCTGAGGATAAGGGAGCTTCTCCCATCCCCCATTGCTTGTGCAGGGTACCACTCTAAACCAGCACTTGCAGCTGGAATGAGAGAAGCTTCCTCATCCCTACTTGCATGCCTCACACCCTCTGGGATAGAGCAGGGGGCATCTTGGTTCAGGATCCAGAGCTACTCCCAGTCCAATCCCATCAACGGGGCAGGAGGTGGCTTTGTACCAGGCTCCAGGGTTGCTCTGTGCCAGACCCCAGTGCTCAGCTGAGTGTCAGGATTCAGCACCAGGCAGTCCCAGTCCTGGTTCAGACTCAGAGCTATTCCCCCTATCTGATCCTGACAATCAGGCATGGGATGGCTGTGCGCCAGACCCTGGACTACTTATTTTCTTCATTTGCCTTTTATAATATTTCTCCTTGTATGTGGGGAGAGCCAGAAATCTCTTTTTTAAAGTAACCAGGAAACATTTAAGGAGCTCTGGTTCCCAACTGCAATGATAGACATTAAACCCAAATGCTCTGAAAATACTCTCCTCTTTTTGTAATTTTTTCCCAATTTTCTGTGCTGAGGAATAAAAGCAGCTTTGGCTTTAATAATTACAACAAATTGATGGTCCTTTTGCTCTCCATCTCAAATACCTTTTTGAACAAGCTGTTTAAACATGCCTGGAGAGGAGCTGGCATGCTGGAGGTTTCACCTCATGTATGCAGTCTGTAAAATTGAAGGCAAAGTAAAAGCTTAACAACTATAAGCTTCAAATGGATGCCTCACTGGGAACGCAAGTGAAAGCACTGGGTTTCCATCCAGATGGGCACAATTCAGACTAATTTCCTAAGTGAAGAGAATGCTATTTCTATTAAAGCCATCACCAGCAATTTCTGCCACATCCCCCACTCATTCAGTGTGTCCAATTTCTGGATTGTTTCCTTTTCCCCATTCTTACCTACTTATTACACCCTCTTACCTCTGTCTGTTGTGTTTGTAGTGCTTTGTCAGCAGTTATGTCTCCTGTGATAACCCATATTTAGAGTGAGTTGCGCAGAAGATTCATGAGAAAAAAGGACTGTTTGGCTCAGTGAGATACAAAACTTTTCACATCTACACTGAAGTCGCTGCCATGATAGCAGTTCATGTAGACATACTTGGGTGAGCATTAAATGAGCTAGTTTGGGCATTACTATGAATTCAGTTGCAGTAGCATAACAGCTCAGTGCAGGCTGCAAAACTTATCTGAAAAAGGTAGGCGTACACTTGTTTTGAGACTTCCACTACAGCTGCACTGCTAGCAATACCTGAGATAAATAATTTAAAGCTAGTTGGCATAGGTGTCTCTGAGCAAGTCCCACCCAGTCTGATGTAAGCAAAAATCATTGCCACCAGACAGCTGTGCTCTGTGTCTGAACTAACTAACGCAGAGCTGATTGAGGGGGAAAAAAACACCATTCTGAGGGGTTTTAACATAGCAAAAGTATTTTGGCTCTTTGAAAAGACTACAGTTTTGTTACTTCAGCTGAATTGTTATCACAGTTGCTTTCCGTTTCAAAATCAGTGATTGAAAAAATGAAAAGTTTTTATTGTAATTTAAAAAAACAAACAAACACTTTTAACTTGGAAAATAGCCCACCATCCAAGTAAACAGTCAGCATTTGCAATCTTAAAGACAACAACCCACTGCCACCACCCAATCCCTATTGCCCTCTCCTCCTCCCCCACCTCTGGCCCCCCAAAAAGCCCAAGAAAAATGAATATATCTAGGCTAGTTAAAATTGGTTAAAAGGTAAAAATACAAAGGGAAGAACTACAGGGTCATTCCTCCACAATAGTGGAAAGTACTTTTTAAGAAAAGTTCCTGCCAGAGCAGGGGGGCTGGAGCTCATGATCTCACCAGGTCCCTTCCAGCCCCTAAACTTCTGTGAATTTACTGTATATCACAAGGTCACACAAGTACATGTGTTGAGACCTGCACTGTTCAACATGTTTATAAGTGTTCTGGAAAACAGAGGGTATTGAACAGTGGCAAAATTTCCAGATAATGCAAAATTATTCCAGGCAGTCAAACCCAAAGCAGACAGTGAAGAGTTAGAGAATGATCTCACATAACTGACTGAGCAGGCAATAAAAGTGACAGGTGAAATTCAACACTGATACATGCGAAAATGCACAGGGAAAAATATTACCCTAACTATATATCCACAGTGATGGGCTCTGAATTAACGATTACCACTCAGGAAAAGAGGCTTAGGGTGATTGTGGAAATTTCTCAGGGAAATATTAGCTTAATGTGCTGGGGCAGTCAGAGGCAAACAGAAGGTTGGAATCATTTTGAGAGGATGGAATCAAAGAACAAAACATAATTTTGCTAGCATGTAAATCTACAGTGCACCCATGGCTCGAGTACCATGGGTACCTTTGGCAGCCCTGACTCAACGGATATAATAGAAATAGGAAAGGGACCAAAAAGGGAAAAGAGATGAGTGAGGGGAGATATGATAGAAATCCATAAAATCATGAATGGTGGAAAGATAATGAATAGAGGACTGTTATTCACTATTTCTCATAGCACAGGAAGTAGGAGGCACCCAAAACAACTCTTAGCAACACGGCAAAAATGAAATGAATGGAAGCACCTTTCTCCACAACTCATTCTTCTGGAACTCATTGCACCAGGGTGTTGTGGAGGCCCCCAAAAAACTAGACAAGTTTATGGAGGCAGGTACACCAGGGACCATTAAACACAACAATCAGACACATAACCTCAGGCTCAGGACATCCCGTAAACTTGTGATTGCTGACAACAGGGAAGTTATGAGGCAGAATGGATCAGTCAGAACATGCCCCTTTGTGTCTTCTATGCTTCTGCTAAAGCAGTGGTGGCCAACCATTTTGACAGGTGTGCCACAAGTTAAAGTCCAAGCATGCCACAAATTAAGTCTTACCCTCTCCAAGTGCCACTCTGCCCCCTGCTTCCTACCCCCTCCCCAATCTGCAGCATGCCAAATACAGTGACTGTCCACGCCACTTGTGGCATGCATGCCACAGGTTGGCCACCCCTGCTTTAGAGCAGCCACTGCTTGTTACTGTTGGAGACAGGAGACTGGATAGACCTTTGGCCTGTCCCACTATGCTACTTTTCTTATGAATCACATGAACCCTGTGACACATGACTATGACAAGCTAATGCAAAACAAAACATCTGACCAATGACAAGAGAGAAAAGAACACGAAAGCATGACTGAACACAGAAGACCAAGACAAACAAATAAGAAGAAAGCATCACTGATCAAAAATTAAAAATTCACATCTGAATGGCTAAATTTTTCATTCATGGTTGGAAAAAAAAAAACCCTCTGAAAATAATTACTTTTCCAAAATGTTGTGGGATTTGGGGGGGAGGTAGAGGTTGGTTTTGGGGGGGGTTGCCCCTTTTTTCTGCTTTGAGGTGGGAGGAGACATTTTGCAATTACAAAAAATAATTATCAGGACAGCATGCAAGCAGTTCACTACTCAGTTCACAGGTGGGTTTGCTGCCCCTCTTTTTGAAGGGGAGCCTGAGAGGCAAGATCCCTTTTTTTATATGTAATTAAGACCGACTAATTACATGGTGTTTTTTTAGCAGCTAAAACTCAGCAGCTAGACCAAGACTTAAGTCCCTTGTTTACCTTGAGTCCAGAACCAGGGGGAGTTTGCTTGGAAACTCTCTCTCCCATTTTTCCACTGTAAGCTTGCTGAGAGGGAAGAGGCTGCAAGGAAAAGGGAACCCTTTAGATCAAGGAAGAGCAAACAGGCCAGCAACAGAGGAGTTTGCTAAGGAAGGTCCACTTAGAAAAACAGGCACAAAGTGAGAGGCAGCAGATTAGAAGACCCAGATACATAGCTGAAAGATGTCCTAATCCCAGAGCCACTGCCACTTCCAGCTCTTCCTCTGCTTCCACCTGGGAGGTGTCTGTCCAGGCAGGACCACACACCGTTGAGGCTTCCACTTAGGTCCTGGTTTGGTGCTGTATAGACTGAGGCTTGCCGACTCTGTCCAGCATCAGGCAGGTAGGCGAGTGCCTGCAATGTGAGGGGTACCTTCTGGGTGTGCCTCTCAGGGAGAGAGCAAGATAGCTACAAGAGGAAGTAGCAAGGCTACAAAGCATCCTCCATGAGGACTTCATCAATTCCATGCTGGAGAAAATCTCTAGGACCATGGAGGAAGGACTGCCAGATATGGTGTTTAAAAAGGAAGACAGCATGTACTCTCAGTAAGGTGGAAGCCGGAAGCTTGCATCTTCTGGCAGCAAGAAGAAGTCATCATCCCCACATGCAGTGGTTTGCCTGGAGATGGGAATGAAGTGCCATATCTGGAGAACAGATATGGAGTGCTAGCAACCGAGCAGGAAGAGCACAGTCTATTGGTGGAAAAGGCCAGGAATTCCCATGGTGGGGTGGATCAAGACCACTGCCATGAAGAGGAAGCGAGAGGTGGTGGTGGTTGGAGACTCCCTTCTGCAGGGGACAGAGGGATCTATCTACCAGCTTGACCTGTTGTCCTGGGAGGGAGAGAGGGATCCATCTGCCAGCCTGACCTGGTGCTGCTTGCCTGGAGCCTGGATCTGAGATGTCACAGAAGGGTTACTGAAATTCGTCCAACTCTCTGACTACTATCCCATGCTGCTCATCCATATGGGCACCAATGACACCGCCAGGGGAGACCCTGAACAAATCAAGAGTGACTACAGGGCTCTGGGTACAAGGGTGAAGGGGACGGAGGCACAGGTGGTGTTCTCAATCCTTCTGGTCAAAAGGGAAGGGCTCTGGCATGAGCAGACACATCCTGAAAATCAATGCATGGCTGCACAGGTGATGTCGCCAGCAGAGATTCAGCTTCTTTGACCATGGGGTATTGTTCCAAGAAGGACTGCTAGCAAGATCCACCTGACAAAGAGAGGGAAGAGCATCTTGGTGGACAGGCTCAATAACCTAGTGAGGAGCATTTAAACTACGTTTGTCAGGGGATGGGTAAGTGGGGGAAAGTGGGGGATCTGGAGAAAGAAGAAGCAGGAGGGGGCAATAGGAGAGGTCTCATTCTTCCTGAGAAAGTAGGGCAATTGGCCTGTTACCTCAGGTGTCTGTACATGAACACACAGAGCTGGGAAACGAGCAGGAAGAATTGGAAGTCCTCGCACAGTCAAGGAACTATGACATGATTGAAGTAACAGAGACTTGGTGGGAGCTCCCTATCCTCCAGCTAATGAAATGACTACCGATGTCATGATAACCGCTAATAAATTATAACATGAGGGGGGAAAGTGAGAAAAGAGCTGTAGGAATGCTTAGAGCTCCACTATGAAACTTGAGATAGAGGGGAGAGCAACTAGGGTGATCTTGTGGCAGGGCTCTGCTTTAAATAGCCAGAGCAGGAGGATGAGATAGATGTGGTTTTCTTCATACAACTAGCAGAATCCAGATCATAGGCCCTGGTTCTCATTGGAGACTTCAATCACTTTGACATCTGCTGGGAGGGCAGTACAGCAGTGCACAGGCAGCCCAGGAGGTTTTTTGAGAGTGCTGGAGACAACTTCCTGGTGCAAGTGCTGGAGAGACCAACTAAGGGCCATGCTCTTCTTGACCTGCTGCTCACAAACAGGGAAGAATTGGTGGGGGATGTAGAAGTGAATGGCAAGTTGTGTAGTAGTGAACACAAGAAGATTGAGTTCAGGATCCTGACAAAAGGAAGAAAGGCGAGCAGCAGAGCATGAACCCTGGACTTCAGAAAAGCAGACTTCGGCTCACTGAGGGAACTCATGGGCAGGATCCCCTGGGAGATCAGGCTGAGGGGGAAAGGAGTCCAGGAGAGCTGACTGTATTTTAAAGAAACCTTACAAAGGGTTACAATCATCCTGATATGCACGAAAATACCAAATGTGACAAGTGATCAGCTTGGCTTAGCAGAGAACTCTTCAGTGAGCTTAAACACAAAATGGAAGCATACAAGAAGTGGAAGCTTGGACAAACAAGTTGGGAGGAGTATAACAATATTGCTCGGGCATGCAGGGATGAAGTCAGGAAGACCAAAGGAAAATTGAAGTTGCAGCTAGCAAGGGACATGAAGGGTAACAAGAAGGGTTTCTACAAGTACGTCAGTAGCATGAGAAGGATCGGGGAAAGTGCGGGTCCCTTACTGAATGGGGGAGGCAACCTTGTGACAGAGGATGCAGAAAAGACTGAAGTGCTCAATGCCTTTTTTGCCTCAGTCTTCACAGGCAAGGTCAGTTCCCAGATTATTGCACTAGGCAGCATAGTTTGGGCAGGAGGTGAGCAGCAATGAAAGAACCAGTTAGGGACTATTTAGAAAAGCTGGATGTGTACAAGTCCATGGGGTCGGATGCAATGCATCCAAGGGTCCTGAGGGAGTTGGCTGATATGATTGCAGAGCTATTGGCCATTGTCTTTGAAAACTCTCGACAATCAGGGGAGGTCCCAGATGATTCAAAAATGGCAAATATAGTGCCCATCTTAAAAATAGGGAAGAAGGAGGATCCAGGGAAGTACAGACCAGTCAGCCTCACCTCAATCCCTGGAAAAATCATGGAGCAGGTCCTCAAATAATCCATTTCTAAGCACTTGGAGGAGAAGTTGATTAGGAACAGTCAGCATGGATTCACCTAGGGCAAGTCATGCCTGACCAACTTGACTGACTTCTATAATGAGATAACTGGCTCTGTGGATGCGGGGAAACCAGTGGACATACTATACCTTGACTTTAGCCAGCCTTTCGATACCGTCTCCCACAGAATTCTTGCAAGCAACCTGAGTAAGTATGAGTTCGATGAATGGACTGTAAGGTTAATAGAAAGCTGGCTGGACTGTTGGGCTCAATGGGTAGTAGTTAAAGGCTCAATGTTTAGCTGGGAGCCAGTATCAATTGGAGTGCCCCAGGGGTCAGTCCTGGGGCTGGTTTTCCTTAATACCGGTGGATCCAGGCGATCCAGGCTGACCTTGACAGGCTCAGGAAATGGGCAGATGAAAACCTGATGGTGTTTAACACCGAAAAATGCAAGTTACTCCACCTTGGGAAAAAAAACCCTGCAGCATCCTTATAGGCTCGGCAGTGCTACGCTGGCTAGCACTGTGGATGAAAGGGACTTGGGGGTCAGGACTGGCCACAAGATGAACATGAGCCTTCAATGTGATGCTGCAGCTAGTAAAGCGAGCAAAATGCTGGCTTGCATCCCTAGATGCTTCTCAAGCAAATCCCCGGATGTCATTCTCCCATTGTACTTGGCCTTGGTGAGGCCACAGCTGGAGTACTGCATCCAGTTTTGGGCTCCACAATTTAAAAAGGATGTGGAGAAGCTTGAGAAAGTCCAGAGAAGAGCCACACGCATGATCAGAGGTCAGGAAAACAGACCTTACGATGAGAGGCTGAGAGCTATGGGACTCTTCAGCCTGGAAAAGCGCAGGCTCAGGGGCGATCTGATGGCCACCTATAAGTTTATGAAGGGTGTCCACCAGGATCTGGGGGAACATTTGTTCACCAGAGCACCGCAAGGGATGACAAGGTCAAACAGTTATAAACTCCTGAAAGACCATTTCAGGCTGGACATAAGAAAGGACTTTACTGTCCAAGCCCCCAAAGTTTGGAATAGACTGCCACCGGAGGTGGTTCAAGCATCTACTTTGAACACCTTCAAGAGACATTTGGATGTCTATCTTGCTGGGTTCCTATGGCCCCAGCTGACTTCCTGCCCCTGGGGCAGGGGGCTGGACTCGATGATCTTCCGAGGTCCCTTCCAGCCCTAATGTCTATGAATCTATGAAATATTTTCATAAACGATTTGGGAGATGGGATAGATTGCACCCTCAGCAAGTTTATGGAAGACAGAAAGCTGGGGGATGTAATAGATGCACTGGAAGGTAGGGCTACGATTCAGAGTGACCTAGATAAACTGGAGGATTGTACTGAAAGAAATTTCATGGCCTAAGTACAGACAGTCAAAAAGCCCGAGGCTGAATCGATTCAGTCTTTTCAGGTTCGTCTAAGCTGCACAGATTAAGCTGAAACAGAAGTGAACAGACATTTACCTTTGATTCAGGTAACGCAGCCACATGCCTGCAGTGGCTCAGGACAGAAGCTGGGGGCACTAGAGAATGGCTTCCTGGCTGTGTGTTCACTTCCTCTTCTTCTGCCCCCAAAGTCTCTGGGATTTGCAGGCTAAAATCAGAGCACCATGACTCTGCAGGGCTGCTCATCATCACTTCCTCTTCCTGCTTCCAGGTGCCTCTGGGATTTGTAGTCCACAGTTGCAGTCAGCAATACGTTTGAGCGGGGGAAGGGGTGTTTAACCCCCCTCCCTGACCCCAGACGGGTTTTGCCAGGGGGGGAGGGGCAGTCCCCCCTACAGACTGGTCTGCATCCCCAGCTGAGCTTGCCCCCCCTCCTCTCCCCTCCCCTCCCCACTTGTCAGCCAGACCTCACTGCTCCAGCTAGGGAGCAAAGGAGCTGGGAGCAGACAGCACACCCAGCCCAGCCCAACCCAGGGCTGCAAAATCCTGGGATAGTGGGGGACTCTGATTTAACTTGAGCCAGGAAGGGGTCTGGGACAGAAGTTTCATAAACCAGTTTGACCTAAATTAGTTAAGTCTAATACTACAGGCTACCAGGTTTATTTTACACCAGTTTCAGCCATTTTGAAACTGGTTTATGTGCCCTGAGCTTCTGTTCTGTTACATGTTTAAACCAGTTTCTGATCACTTAAACCACTTTATGTGTAACTTCTGTCCCTAGCCATGAAGTTCAACAAGGACAAATGCAAAGTCCTGCACTTAGGATGGAAGAATCCCATGCACTGCTACAGTCTGGGGACTGACTGACTATACCTTCCAGGAGAAAGATCTTCTAACTGACTACTGAAGTACTAGATAGGCTGGAGGGCAGGGCTAGGATTCAGAAAGACAGACAAATTCAAAGACTGGACCAAAAGAAATCTCATGAGGTTCAAATAAGGACAAGTGAAAGTCTTCCACATAGGACAGAATAATTCCACGCACTGCATGCTGGTGACTGGACCTGGGGGTTACAGTGGACAATAAGCTGAGTATGAGCCAACAGTGTGCCCTTATTGCAAAGAAGGCTAATGGCATACTGGGCTGCACTGGTAGAAGCAGATCGAGGGAAGTGATTCTTCCCCTCTATTCAGCACTGGTGAGGCCACATCTGGAGCGCTGTGTCCTATTTTGGGTCGCCCACTATAGAAAAGATGTGGACAAGTTGGGGAGAGTCCAGCACAGACCAACAAAAATGGTTTGGGGGCTGGGGCACATGACATCTGAGAAGAGGCTGAGGGAACTGAGCTTATTTAGTCTGCAGAAGAGAAGACAGGATTTGATAGCAGCCTTTAACTATCTGAAGCAGGGTTCCAAAGAGGATGGAGCTAGTCTGTTCTCAGTGGTGACAGATGACAGAACAAGGAGCAATGGTTAAGTTGGATATTAGGAGAAACTTTCTCACTAGGAGGGTGGTGAAGTGCTGGAACAGGTTCCCCAGAGAGGCGGTGGAATCTCCATCCTTGGAGGTTTTTAAGACCTGGCTAAACAAAGCCTTGGCTGGGATGATCTAGCTGGGGATGGTTCTGCTTTGAGCAGGGGGTTGGACTAGATGACCTCCTGTGGTCCCTTCCAGCCCTCATTTTCTCTGATTCATTACTTATATGAAATCCCTCAAATTGCCCCTCTTACTCTATTAGGGCCCTTATCCTACAGCTTCCCTGTGCATGTGGACTTTTGTGCCCACCTGGGGTATGTCTACAACAGCATAACAGAAGCCATACTGTTCCCTAGCTGCCCACTCACTGACTCACACCCAAAGCCACATTACAAACCTGGAAATAAGTTGGTGAAGATACTCTAATGCATCCCTCTTCAGTCACTCTCAAGATTTAAGAAAATCAGCTTAATATCAGCAGGATTTTGTACTATACATGTGTTTACTCTTTACATAGGACATCTCATGTCAACCAATGAATGGCAGATGTGAAGCATGACATTATGATGAATTTGCTCTGTCTGTGCCTCATGTCCCTTCTCTCAGGACAGTAAAGAACTGATCAGAATCCAGTCCCACAGCACTTCCGCTTTCATCATTTTTGTTTGTAACAAAATAACACAGGCATATTGGCAGCCACTTGCCTAGAGTAATGCTGCTAGGTAGAGTAGGGTCTCAATCCAGCAGAGCACTTCAAAATGTATTTCAGTCAGCTCCTCCAGAGGCAGAGTGATCCAGTGCATTAGGGGAATGGGCTCAGGACTCACTTAAAGTCCCTACTACCTCAGAACACCCCACATAACTTTGAGCAAGTCTCTCTGCTAGGGGTGCACCAATAGAGATTTTTTAAGCTGATACTGATAGCCGATTTTTAAGGAGGCATATCGGCCGATACCAATTGATTTCCGATACAGCTGCATCCAGCTGTGTGGTGTGGAAGGGGAGAGGGGAGGGAAGGGGCCTGGGGTCAGGGGGGGCCGATCAATGCTCCCCGCAGTGAGGGAAGGGGCAGGGACAGGCACTGCCCAGGTGGGTTGGGCTGGGCCCAAAGCCACAGCTCTTGTGGGGAATGGCTCCTGACACTGCTTGCACCCTGGGACGGTGTGGTGGGGGGGGCATGTGCCCTCAGATCTAGGTGGGTCAGGCTGCAGCTGGGACTACGTGGGGCTCTTCTTGGCAAAAGCTGGTCTCAGAGTGGGCGCCGGCAGCACTGGGAGGGGGCTGCATCCACCTGAAATTTTGCCTCCGCTCCCAGCACCGCCACTGCCAGATGTAGGCCTGGCTCAATGCCCCGCCTCCACCCACGTGTTGGAAAGAGCTGGGGAAGCACTGGGAGCAGAGCAGCAGCGAAATTTGGGGTGGATGCAGCATCCTCCCATCACTGCTGGCACCCGCTCCAAGCCCAGCCCCTGCCAAGACAAGCCCCACGCAGCCTCAGCTACGGCTCGCCCCGTGCAGATCCAGGGGGCACATGCCCCCTCATGCCCTCCTGGGACGCAAGCAGCAGGAGGAGCTTCCTCCTCGCCCCCACGAGCCGGCTGTGCTCCTTGCTGCCTGCCCGCGTGCTGTGCTGTGGCTGCGCACAGCATGGGCATTTATTGGGTCGATATCTGATACAGCCAGTTTTCTTTATGTCGGTACTGATCTGATATCAAACCGATGTATCGGTGCACCTCTACTCTTTGTGCCTCAGCTCCCAGTCTATGAATTTGAGATACAGCTCCTCCCTGCCTTTCAGAGGTGCTGTGGTGTTAAATACATGACAGGCTGTGAGGCATTCGGGTATGATGGTAATGGGGGACATGTAAATACCTAAAGAAGATGCAGCAAAACACATGGCAGAAGGGAACAGCTTCACAAACACCTGAAAAGACAGAAAACTACTAGCTTGATTGAGAGCCAATGGAGTTTGTGCTCTTAAATCATGTAAGTGCTTTTGAAAATCTCTCCTTGATGCACAGGTTTAAGTACTCAAAAGAGGAAAAAGTACAAAAAGGCAGCTGTACAACCCAGCAGAGCCTAAAATCTTCAGCACATGCTTTTTCTGCAGCAATGATTTTAACAGAGAAAATAAGGAGTTCTGGTAGCCACAAGAGGAGAGAGACAGTGTGGGGAAGGGGTATTTTAAAAATCCCCCTGTCCCTACTGCTGTCAGTGTAGTAAAGGGAATTAACTACCACATGTAAAAAAACTGAGTCCCTAAACCAATAAATGCTACTAGAGGCAGAGATCTAAACCAGCAAAATAAAGAAAAACCATTAAACTGTTTGAGGATGGCATATCAGACCTATAACTCTCTCTGGCATTCAATTAACCAATGGTTTTAAATAGGCATTACCACTTTAAATAATCTGTGGCACTGCACATATAACAAATCTATTAATTCCCTTATTGAAGCAAGATTAAAAAAAATGCAAAGCTCTGCTGTTAACAGGAGGAGGGACTAGGACAGCAGAAAACACAGTCCCAGATCACCCCACTGGCCCAGAGTTCAGAACCCAGACTCCACACGTCAAGGCAACAAAACAATGGCACCAAATAACCTTCAAGTTGGTGTGAACCAACGCATGTCACCTCTCCCCCTATGAGCCCAATCCAGGGACTGATTTGTCAAATCTCTGCCACAAAACAGCTCTCACTCAAGCTGCAGGGGAACAACACTTCAGCTATGGATGGTCAGCTCTGAATGCTAACCAAGATGGCCATCATCCCAAAGACCATGTTAAGTGCACATTGTCCCAGCTCCTCTCAGTGATGTGTTGACCCTGAAGCCTAAAGATGACTGTTTAAAAGTTGAGCACCATGAACTATTTCATGACTCATCACAGCATACAAGAGCGGGCAGGACAATGAGTTAGTGCCAACATGTACAGAGCATGCAACCCAGGTGGCACAAGGATGATCTGCCTGACATACTGTGGCACCACCATGAGTGGTGATGCATACAGGGTGCACGGGGGAGCACATGCACCCCCTGAGAGCACTAGTGCATCCCCAACTGGCTGCACTTGCCACATAGACAATGGACAAAGAGGGCAGGGAGGGCAGGAGCACCAGTGCCCCCCCTGCAAGCACTGGCAGATCGCTGCTGTCACTCCGGAAGCAGCCGCAGCCACTCCCAGAAGCAGCTGCAGGGATCGGCTGTCAAGGGATCGGCTGCAGGGGGCCCTCCCCCAGGCAAAGAGACTGGCTGTGGGTGGACCTCCCTCCCCGGTCGGTGGGACTGGTCACGGGGGGGCATGTGCCCCCCCAACTAAGGTGGCACCAGTCGCCCATGGGCACCACACTGCAGCATCTCAGATTGGGGTGGGACGGGGATGGAAGAGCACTGCTATTTTCCATGTGGCCCCTCATTTTATGTTTTACCCATCCCACAACCCCTGCCTCCCCCCTGCATATCCAGGACAGCAGTGTAAGGACAGAAGCAAAAGCCCAAAATATCTGTTAGCTTCTGCCTGATGGACCTGAGGGCTTGCCTGAGAAAAGGGAGCAGGGCAAGGGCACTGGCAACAGGCCTAGCTCTGACAGACTGCATTCTCAGCTAAGCAAGGGGGATGAGTATGACAAGGGTGAGCAGGTCAGGGATGACAGCCACAGCTGCTCCAAGATGGACTTAGAGACTCAAGCCACTCAGTCTCTCGGGAGATAAACTCGCACAGCACAGGAAACTGTGGAAGGAAAAACCAATGCCAACACTGCTTTTCCATGATCAGTGACTAGTCAGGTTTCTGTCAGTGAGGCAGTGACCTGAAAGGACACTGGGAATGAAGAACCCATGGGAGCCAGGTCAGGATGGCAGGAAGTGAAAGGCCAGGAGTGGGGAGGAGGGGTGCATCTATTATTCAGTTTTTTAAATCAGTTGCAATTCAAATCACTCACATGCACGCTCCCCAGCAGACTGCTCCTGCTACAGAGGCATCAAGTTCATAGTGGAGGAGCTGGCAGGTGGCAGAAGGTCTTCCTCACCTAAGTGGATAAGTGGCCAAGTTAAAAAGTACATGTTCAGGGGCGGATGGGACAAGGACGAGACAGGAGCAATTTGCTTCCAGCCCCACAGATTCTCACATCCTAGAAGAAAGCTTCTCATTTGGAGCCTACCTAGAGCAGTCAGGAGGATATGAAGAGAGCAACAGAAGAAAAAGGAACTAAGAAAGCAAATGCTACAATCTACCTACCCCTAAGTCTTGATCTATCCCAGCATGCCCCATCTAGGCAGACACAACCCTTACACTCAGCATACTCTAGCAGATGAGCCCTGTAAAAGGAGGGTTCTCAGGGAACTGTTTCTATCCATGTCAAGGACCCTTTTATGTGATCAGAGTGGAATAAAGTGACTCACTCTCATTGATTTATGGACTTCATGGTCAGAAGGGACCACTGGACCATCTAGTCTGACCTGTATACCACAGGACACTCAATTTTACCCAGCCATCCCTTTTTTGAACCCAATAACTTGTTTTCATAGTTTCATAGTTCCATAGTTGGTAGGGTCGGAAGGGACCTAAGCAGATCATCAAGTCCGACCCCCTGCCATGGGCAGGAAAGGATGTGGATTAAAGCACATCTACCGGAAAGGCATATAAGCCTTGCTTTGAAGATATCAAAATGTGAAGAAGTTGCCTTCCCTTGGCAGTTGGTTCTAATCAAACACCTTCACTGTCAAAGATTTCTACCTTATTTCCCATTTGAATGGGTCCAGGTTCAGCTTTCTGCCATTGATTCATGTTATGCCTTTGTCTGCTAGATATAAGAGCCCCTTGGTCCCCAGGACACAGAGCAGGCTACTGGAAACAGTGTACGAGTCAGAAAAGTCTCAAGACTGCTCTATTTACAGCAGGTCTGCAAACGTGGAATAGAAAGGTACAAACATGATGTGAAGCTATGCACCCTCCCTTTTTCACTCCCTCCCTCCACATCTCTGCCACAAGCCCAGCTACTGGAAAAATGAGAAGTCGGGGCCTTAAAGTTATGGGGGCTTGAACAAACACTTCCCATTTAACCATCTCTCAGGCACACTCCACTTCCTGGCCTGCAGGATGATCCCCTGCTTACTACTAACTCCTTGGCCTCCCCCTTCTCCTCCTCTTGAGAAAATGAGAGAAACCTGCTAAAACAGCACAATCACCAGCCCAAGCCACAGCCTGTTTGCTGGGGGAAAAACCATCTCAGGCTGTACTAGCATCTCCCACATGAGAGGAACCATAAACAAACAAGAATAAGAGTAAAGAGGAGAATAATGGATTCTGTTTGTTCAGAATATTTAGGGAAGAAAACATTCAGACAAGGAATTTCAAGAGGCAACATTTCCCTCCCTGCTCTCTATCCCAGTCCCCATTCCTGTTGTACTTTCAAGTGTCTGTCACAGCATACAAAAGACATACGCCGAGCTAATGAAAAGTCTGGGCTGTGGAGCATGTGGGTGTATAAATGAGCCTGCATGGCCCTTGTGTGCACTGAATAACTGCAGGAAACTGATTTCCAGACCTGTCAAGCCTCATTTCTTTTGAAAAGAATAAAAGATACCAACTTACTTTTCCTTTTCAAACAAAGGGGCGGGGGGAACACAGTACATGAATAACTCAAAAGTAGGGAA
>NW_005842331.1:647339-657832 GCF_000455745.1 Alligator sinensis | reverse complement strand
TAGGGAAAGGCTTCTTTTTCCTTTCTTCCTATCATTACTGGTAAGAGAGAAATGTTTGGAGACCCTTGCTGAAATCAAGACCCCAGTGTGCTAGGTGCTGTACAAAAACACAGTCCTCCCTGCTCCTACAGCCTACACTCTAAACAGATAATATATATTTCTGCATGAGTCTGTACACACACAGACCTTTGACACTTCCAGTCATAGGTGATGTGCAGGAGGGTCACAGGGGAGGGGGGGATGTGCCCCCAAAATTGGCCCTTGCCAGCCGGGCAGTGGGGAGCGCCGGCTGGTGCCACGCCCCTCCCCCAAGAAGCGCCAGTGGCACTTCTGCTTTGCCGCCAGAGTTTCTGGTTTGCCACCAGCACTTCCACCAGTGGCAGCGATTGGCCGCTAGGGGACCCCCACCACCTTCGGCGATTGGCAGCTGGTGCCCCCCCCAGAGCCAGGAGGCAGCAGTCGCCCATGCTCCTGATTGCCATTCCAGATTCCTGACTCTCGTCCTGATGACACAGCAAACAGTGCTGTCATTTGAACCCACATATCTAGAAGTGAAACCATAGTACATGAGCTCCATCTACATTTTTAAGGGTGAGAACATGTGCACAGATCTGAATAAGGCAGGAATACTCCATATTCTTCTTCCAGAGGCCTTTCTGCCGGTTCCAGACATCCTGTTTAGTGACGGCAGGGCACGCACATCTTGATAAAGTGCTTCTACAATCCCTGTTGCCAGGTCATGCAATCCCCATATGTTGTTATCTCCATTTTACAGATGGGCAGGTTGAGGCACAGACAGTTGAAACAACTCCCTCAAGATTATAGAGTAAAGCTGGGACTTGAATCCAGATCCCCTGCATTCTAAGCCAGCACCTACCCATTAGGCCACCCTTTCTCCTTCAGCCTAAGTTGCATGCAACTCTTTCCTGTAACTTATGTTAGTTGACAAAGATTCGTTTCTGTATTGCTCTTGGGGTAAAACTTTGATGGTAAAAACCTTTACAGACAAAATGCTTCCACTCAGTTCTTTTATCGTACAACCTTCGCTTTCTTTTCTTCTCCACATCCCCCAGAGTCTGTTCTTTCACCAGAAAGAATCAATCGGTTTAAATATTTTGTCCGTCTTGCGTCAAACCCTACAGAGCTGTAAGATGATGTTATCACTCTGGCCCCTCAGCAAGCTGCTTCCCAGGTCTGGACATCGGTTGGGACCAGCTAGAGGTCCTGCAGTGCCACAACACAGTCAGAGGTCACAAGAGCTATAAAAGGATCCCTAGTCTAGATCAGGATTTCTCAACCTGTGGGTTGCAACCCAAAAGTGGGTGGCAAGAATATATGAAAGGGTTGCAAATGAACATTGCACAGTTTGAAGACTGCACTCCTATAACACCTGGAGGATAGGATAGGAACTATGGGGATGGAGGAGGTTCCTTTTGGTCCTGGGTAGGACCTGAAACTGCACCTGCTGGGGTTGGTTGGTGTGGCGGGACTGCCGGTGGCGGGGCAGCCCCCAGGAAATGCCACACCTGTGCCTCCCCAGTGAAAAGTGAGGATGGGGTGCCAGAATGCCTCAGCCCACAGTGCCTTGTGAATCACCCCATAGAGGGGAAAGGCTTGGGGCCAAGGTCCACTGGGAGGGACCTGAGGTCTACAGAGACTAAAGTGTGGCCCAGTGAGGGGTCGGAGTGTGGCCCAGCAAGGGGCCAAGGGGCAAGGTCCGCTGACTGGGGCCTGAGGCCCGAGTGGGCCAGAGGCCAAGAGGGGCCCAGTAAAGGGCCAGGGGAGTAGTGGATTTGGATGCCATCTGCAAGGCATGGGACACAATGTAGGAGCAACTTGGAGCTGTGTGTTTGGCCCAGTGTACCAGGGCCGCAAAGGGGGCAGCCTTCTGCACTGAATCTATTCATTTGACATCAAAGGTATGACAAACAAGAGCACGGCAGACTGCCCTAAATGGGGGAGGCGGGGCATCAATCTCTTCAGGTGTCTGGGGACCATCCCTGTTACAACGTATATTCCACGTACAAATGCACAATCACATATGCATATGGCAGCCAGGCAGCATGGAGAGCAGCTCCTGCAGTTCCCCACAGGTAAGTGTATAGGACGGGGGAGTGGAGGCATAGACGATGTATTGGAGGGGCTGGGGGCAGGGGGCACAGGTGATGGTGAGGATATGGGGAGGGTATGGATCAGCACAGATGGGGTAGAGCTGCGGCCTGACACATGAGTGGCTGGTGGCAGGAAGAGATGAGGGCAGTACAGCCCTCCCCCATCCGATACTCCTTGCACTGCTGGTGGCAAGGCTGACACGGGGGTCCTGGTGGCAGCAGGGGCAACAATGAGTCTCACCACCACGCTCCATTCTCCCATGCCATGCCAGGTCCTGCCCACTGGACCATGGAGGTGGCTTCTGCTCATGCTGGTCCAGCTAGGCTTTAGCCCCAGGCTTGCTGTGGGTGCACAAAACTGGGAGGGTACATGATCCTGCATGCCCCATACCCCCCTCCACCCCATACAGTGCGGGGGTTGTATCCTGGGGGTGGGGTCAACAGGTCAGGAGTGAGGGGCAACAGCAAGGCTGGGGGTGGGGGGCTGTGGTCTACTTAAACTATTTACTGATTCAGGACTGGCCATCTATGTTTACAAATGGATCCTGGTACAAAAAAGGTTGAGAATCACTCGTCTAGATGACACAGAAGGGCACTTTGTGCCCCCAAACTTGTCAAACCTCTCTCCTGACTATTGCAGATGGTCAAGTAAAAGATAATCACCAAAAAGTTATTGTTTTTTGTACCACTGACAATGGCAAACCACCTTCTGACCCAAAGCCCTGTCACTCAGTAACAATACACACCCTGCTATTTAAAACATGTGCTTGGCACATCATCTGTTGGTGTTGATTAAATGTTTTATCTCCAATTGGAAAGGATGTTGGGTAAATCTAATCTTGACTCTAGCTGGCTGCTTAGTGATTACAGGAAATTACTATCATTACAGCAGCAGCAAAAGAACTCAGCTGAGATCAGCCCCTTCCCTCCCACACTGCGCTGTGCACTGAAAGGCTAAGGGACTTGCCCAAGATGATACGGCAGGTCAGTGGCAGGCAGACAGATGAAAAAATCCCTGGTCTTCAAATTCCCAGTTTCCTAGCCTATCCCTAAGGCCAGGCCACCTCTTAAACTCCTTCTTACTTCATCCTTCCTGCTTGCAACTGCCTCCCTTTCCCGCTTCCTGAATCTCTACACTGGCTTCTTTCTCTCTTCTGTACTGAGGCCTAACTTCTCCCCTCCATAAATACCCTGCTTGCATCTTTCATCATCTTTATCTCCTTTCCTAGTTCTCTCCCTATGCTCCACTCAAGCTTCTCCCCCAACTGCTGCCTATCATTTTTGTCTGATCCTGGTTTTATGCCACCTAAATGTTCTTTCTAATGCTCACCAAGACCCTCCTCTCCTCTCCCACAGCATATCTTAAAACCTACTTCCTGTAATGACAGCATCATGTTTCTCTTTATTACACTGTAACCTTTCTTTAAGAGAGACACCAAATGGATTAAAAGCCTGTCATAAGTGATCATCATATAGTATCCTTCACATTTCAGGGGTCTGATAGTCACAAAAGCTGAGCTCCCGCTGCTCCAGTTGATTTCACTAGGAGCTTCTGGTAGGCACATGCCAGGAAGTCAGCTTTCCTGCTCCAGTCCTGCCTCAATCAAATTGTTTTCGAAGAAGCCCCTGAACTTCACTGCCTCGGTTCCCCATCTAACAGACACTAGCTCCCCCATGAGGGAGGTTTAGTTTCTTCGTATGCTCACCAGACTTTGAGATCCCCAGATAAAAGGTACTGTCAAGGTGCACAGTGCCACTATTATAGGAAGGAGATGCAGTCCTTGGATTTTCTGCTCTGGAGAATAATCAATCATTGAGGGAAACAGCGTTTTTTTCCTAACACTTACGTTCCCACAACATTTTAAATTTCAAGCACAGTTTTGTTCACTTCTAATTTTTCTCCCATCCCCCAGCCTTCAGCTGGAAACCACAGTTGGCTTCTGGGTATAGCCCATTCCAGAGAGAGAAAAAAATAAACCCTTATTTTACAGGGCCAATCTATGTATTCTGTGTATTTCTACACAGAAATGCTTGGCAGGTAGGCCAATCAATCAAGAAAACACAAGAAAGCACTGTTTGTGCCACTGCTATCAAGGAAAGAAACACCGCTCTGCTGTAGCCACAGGGGCTATGGATCTACGTACAAATTAAACTGCGCCTTTCCACCATGAGCATTAAATAAAGGCCTGTTCCTGCAAACACTTATGTCTGTCCTTACTTACAAGCACACAAAAAGACTTGAGTCAGGTCATGGGGCTACCTAGAGTTAACAGTGCAGGGGTTTATATTTGGATAATGCTCCTTCCATCACGTACACGAAAGGAACTAAAGCATTAATCATCAGTAATTCTTGGTCGTTTTGATGAAAGGCCCACCTCCCTAATTCAGTTCCCTGTAGGCTTAAGGGTAGTATGCAATGGAGGAAAAAAGAGCTTCAAATCTAGAAACACATGGGCCATGATTAGCAACAGACCTGGACCCTGGCCTAATTGATGATACTATTTGTGGGTTTATTACCTTAGTACCTACAGTCTCCCACCAAGATCAGCTTTATATTCTGCTGTAAATGTAAAGCAAGAAAGTATTCCTGCCCTGAAGAGCTTCCCATCCAAGGGTCTCTCTATACCACTTAGGACAGTGCTAGGAGGTATCACCAAAAAAAATCCCCTTGCCTACTCAGTCCCACTAGTCCATGGGCTAAAATAAAATAAAAAGTCATACAGACACCATTAGAGGGGCACTGGTCCCCTCCAGCACTGTTCTCAGAAGCATGGTTGAGACCAAGTATGCTGTTAGACCTGCCCTGGGGGGGAGATAAAAAGCAGCAACATGACATGCCTGCAGCACACATGGGAGAGAGGCAAATGGGCAGAGGGCATTTTCATACCACCACTCTGTGGCACTGTCCAGACACACCCTAAATAGCCAAAACAGACAAAAGGGTGAGAGAAAGGAAGTTCGGCTAGTCTCTTCTAACAGACACAAAACTGATGGGGGAGTAGGAATTAAAGGACTCTGACAGAGTGCCCAAGGTAAGAGGAAGAACTTGTATCCAGGTCTCTCAAATCCCAATCCATTGCCTTCATCACAAGCCTAACTATTCTCCCTCCTAAAATTCGGCCTTGCTGCACATACTCTTCTACACTACAAAACCAGCTGAATCTCAGAGAAGAACATTATTCAAGCCCATAATAATAAGATGGCAGCTTTATTGGTTCTTATTATTTCTAATACAACATCACTTCTAGAGCTCAAGCACTATCTATCAGTTCCCAAGGCTCTGAAAAGACATGAATTCCAAATGGGACCTGTAAAAGTAAGTACAAAGTGGCAGAGGGTAGTTTGTTTTCTCAAGGCTATGAAGAAAAGGCAGTCTTCAGCTTTCAGCATTAATTGACCAATCACTTAGGCTACAGGATAAATGCCCATGGCTTCTTCCAATCAGAAATGGATTTCAGAGCATGTCCCTAATGAATACTAAGGTTAAAGGAGAATACAATGCAAATGCAACTACTGGAAAGTGCAGAGAAGTAAAGAAGAAGACAAGGAAAGTGCAAAACCAAAGCATGTGAATCATGGCCCAAACAGCATATCCAAAAGGAGAGGATGCCTGATAGAACAATAAGCAAGTACTCAGCAGTTACTGTGACATTTTAAATATTTGATGGTGCTCTGGACCCCAAATAAATGATTGGTCAGGCATTGTCATAGCTGCTTTCTGGCACCATCCTTTACCTGTGCTAGTTTCTCTGGCTTTCTCTTCTTCTCTTGTCATACAACAACAGAGGATGACAAGCTGAGCATCCCCCTTTGATGCAGATAAGGCTTCATTTTTGTGTCAGTTAAGGTCACTTGAATTTGCTCAGTCTCATATCTCAAGGGCTTCAATTCATCATTGCCAGCACAGCCAGAGACTAGGATCATCCATTTGCAACTGCTGTGAGCCTGGTCCAGAATCTCAATGCAGGAAAACCATTGCCAAGCCTTCCCCTGGTGCACACATAGAAAGGGCTAAACAGATATCCAGTCTAAGCCATGACTGCAATCACTGAACATGTACCTCCAGTGAGGCCAATATTTTTCCTTCGAATTGTTTTTGAGAAACTAGTTCTTCTCTGCTGTGTATTAAACTCCGTTATACCAGAGGAAAGCAAGGTCCTGAAAGGCCGATTATACTGATCTGCATCAGCAAAACTCTGTCATGACACATATTGAGAGTACATCATGTATTTTGCCTTGCATGATTTGCTGCATGAGCCAGAGTTTGCTGTCATAGGAGAAATGGACCGCGGGATATTTATTTTCCACAGTATGATGCAGAAAGATGGGCCAGAATGTCTAAACTCAGGTGCCTGCAATTAGGTACTCAACTCCATATTTAGGCACTTAAATCCGTAGCTTAATTTTTCAAAGGTGCTAAGCAGTCATTGCTCCTGATAGAGTCAGTGCCTAATTTGGGCACTCAAAATTCAAAATGTTGGTCATAATATACATGGCTATATTTTCAGATCATTTATAGTAAGGTATCTCTACTGGTCTGAATATAATTACTCTGCCTTTACTCCAATGCTACTCATTTCAGGATCTGGTGTGCTGCTTTTACATGTCATCCTGACATAAAAGCAACAGATAACTCCCCCAAGTTCACCATCTAATGTTAGGAAAAAACATGAATTTAAATATGTGCACTAGTTAGCTCCACAATTAACACTCTGCAGGCAATTACATATCTCTTGGGCCTCTGTTTTCAGCCACAATTATTCATGTATTCTTTTTATAGACAACAGTAATTTCCAGAGGCAAATAGGTTTCCTCCCTCATTTTTTTTAATCAGTTCTCATAAAAAGAAGCCTGAGTTAGCAGAACTGGGGAACAGAGAGTTGTTCTGGGAGGACATAGCTGACTGACATACTGCAAGCGAGATGCAGGAGTGGTAGAGAGCTGCAGTGGAATTCTGGGGGACAGCTGCAAGAAGAGGGAAATACATCTCAAAGGCTAGGGACAGACGTTACACATAAACCAGTTTAAATGATCAAAAACTGGTCTAAACCTATAACAGAAAAGATGTTCAGTGCACATAAACCAGTTTGAAAATGGCTGAAACCAGTTTGAGATAAACCTGGTTGAATGTAGTATCAGACTTAACTGATTTGGGTCAAACCGGTTTATGCAATGTCTGTCCCAGACCCCTTGCTGGTTTAAGTTAAACCAGACTCCCCCAGCATCCTGGCATGCTCTCTGGGCTGGGCAGGGCTCTCTGCTCCACAGCAGGGCTGGCCCCCCCCCTCTGCGCCCCAGCTGCAGCGCTGGCAGAGACTTGCAGGAACAGCAGGGTCTGCTGGCAGGTTCTGCCTGGCTTCCCCCTGCCCTACTCCCCTTTTCGGTCAGGACCAGAGATGTGAGGTGGAAAATTTTCTACAGAAAATTTTCTAGTGCTTTATTTTTCCATAAGAAATTTTCCATTTCTAATAATTTATTGTTTCATAAAATTCACTAGTAACAATGAATGGAACTTGAAAGCTTTCACCTCAATCAACACAAAAAAGAGGAATAGATTAACAAATGAACTCACCACTAAGCTTGTTTCTAGGGCTGTGTGAAACTTCGGTCCCCAATTCAATTCAGCAGAGATTTGGCCTGATTCGGGGGCCGAATCTCCGAATCCAGATCGAATCAAGAGACCCTTTAATCTCTATGAATCAAATCGGAACCCTCCGAATTAATTTGGAGAGATTCGGAGATTTGGACATAGACACAGCTTTAAATGTTTTTTCTACATACCTCAAGGTACGAGGCACAGCTTGTGAACGCTGCAATGCTGGGGCAGATGGAGAATCCCACAGGAGCGTGGCGGGGTTCCCACCAAGCTTGGCAGCAGACCTGGAAGTGGACCAGAAGCACTTCCAGTCCACTTCCGGGTCCACGGGGAAGCGCACAGGGGGCCCCCCTGTGTTCCCTGGCTTGGCAACTGGTGCCTCCTGGGTTTGGAGGGGCAACAGGGGTCCCCTGTGGCTGATTACTGAGCCAAGGGGAGGGTATGGGGCCCGCACACTCCCTGGCGAACCCAGAAGTGGACCAGAAGTACTTCCAGTCCACTTCCAGGTTTGCCACTGAGCACACGGTGGGCTCCACCCCCACACTCCTGTGGGATGCTCCATCCGTCCCAGCATCACAGCGTTCATGAGCAACACATGGTACCTGTACCTCGAGGTATGTAGAAAAAACATTTAAAGCAATGTCTATGTCCAAATCACTGATTCTCTGAATTAGCATTGAATCTTCAGGTTTGGATTCAACCAAATCAAATCAGGGACAGTGATCTGAATCAACGATTCGAATCACTGTCCCCAATGTGGGCTGAATCCAAATCTGAATCGGATACAGCACGTTTCGCACATCCCTACTTGTTTCTCAAAATCTCTTGCTTCTGGAGAATCACTCAGAAGCACAGCTAGTGAAGAAGATGCAGTGTGATGATAAGTTGCCCTTGCCCATAGACTCATTGGTAAAACCATCCTTTAGCAAAAGAGAATGTGGCTCAAATAGTTATGAATCATATTCGTCTCAATCTGAATCTGAAGTGGAACTAACAAGTGGTGCAAGCGATTCCACAGATAGTGACAGTGAAACTGGAGGTGCCGCAATGACCTCAGTGGAAGAGAGTCAAACTCTGTTGAAGTAGATGAGTAGACAACCATGGCATATCATGCACAGTTCTTTGAGTGTGCTAACATTAGTGTGTCAACAGTTTTCAGTGCCTTTTTTTTACCTTAAATTTAAACAAACAATGTAAGGGAAGTACATGCTATTGTGCATTGTCTTTACATTTTTACAAGTATTCCAGTAAAAATAATTTCTTTCCACATAAAGCTTTGAATTTGTTTGAATATAACATTTAAACCATATTAACTGTGCTGTATTTCATTTGATTAGGAAAAAATATTTCAGTTCAAATAGTTGTGGCTATGGGACATAAAATTAACATAGGGGTACTTTTTTAGTTTTGATTACTAAATATAAGTCAAATAAACATGCCCAATCAGATCATGAGCTATTTAGGGCGTTGGAAAATTGTCCAGAAACTTTTCCAATTCAAAATTTTCTGGAAAACCCACATCTCTGGCCAGGACTGCCATTTTCTGTATGTATGTAAGGCATCTATCACAATGGAGCCCTAGCTTTTAAATATTCCCTCAGTATCAACATTCAGTCATAAAACAGCAGCAACAAACTGATAAGGGCAGCAAGTCAAATTAGCCATACCCAGGAATAAGGAGACACCAAATGATAATGAAAGGAGGCAAATTTAAAACAGATCAAATGATCTCTCTCCCACTCCCCTCCTACCTCACAGGTTTTGTTTAGACAGCGGTGACAAGATCTCCCCATGGAGCAACAAGACACACACTTGCCCATCTGCAGCATGGGCTCCTCCTCAGAAGTGAGGTGGGGAAGATGTCCTGGGGGCACCCCTGGACACCGTGGTCAAGAAAGACCTGGTTTTCTGGCATGCTCAAGAGATCCTTGATGCCAAGGATCATTTCCAAGGCTGACATACACAGAATAAGGGATGTAAACCCTCTAGTTCAGGGGTGGGCAATTATTTCAGGCAGAGGGCCGCTTACTGGGTTTTGGCAAGCCATTGAGGGCCGCATGACAGGCAGCCAGGGGCAGCTACATATTCATTTTATAAATTTTTTAGGGACCCCACAGGCCGGATAGAATGGCCTGGCAGGCCGCATCTGGCCAGCGGGCTGCATTTTGCCCACCCCTGCTCTAGTTTTATGGTGTAAATCAACTCTTAGGGAACTCGGAGGGAACTTTTCATGGGGCAGGTAACTCAATAACTACCAAGTGCAAGGCTCCTTGAACCTTCTTCACAAGCTGCAAGTGCTGGTTGCTGTTAGAGGCAGGATACCGCACTGTCCTGATCTAGTCTGGTAGCTCTAGTGAGCCTCAGCTGGTTTATTAGCAAGTCGTAAGAGAGCTTGAGCAGCAGATAGAGACCAACAGGAAGGGAATGCCGGCAGCATCCAGCACAACGTGCCAGATTCCAGCAGTCAGCATTGGGCAGAGGTGAGAGGTATTCCCAGGTGTATCCATGCTGTTGCTCACCTGTGCTGACAGACATAGGACTGTAGGAATGGCTACCCTGCTGCTCTGATGCCGTGTGGCCAGTCCTACGGTGCAACATCTCATCTCTGCCTGTGGCCAGCACTAATTACTTCAGAAACCATGTGACAGTGGTGGTGGGATAGATAATCTGTTCTCAGGGTAAATTCCCTCCTAATAAAACAGTAATTAGGGATAAATCTGCCTCGTGCAGGGGGTTGGACTAGAATACCTCTGGACTTCCAGCCCTTTCTTTTCTATGAGTCTCAT
>NW_005842331.1:639562-647218 GCF_000455745.1 Alligator sinensis | reverse complement strand
CAGGAATTTGGCTTAAGCCCTGATGTGTGAGCATTTATACTCCTTCCACAATCTTGCAATTATTATTGAATTTGCTGATAGCTACACAGCGTAAACTTACTGTGCAAGGCTGTCCTCAAGCACACTATGCTGCTCCAGCTGCCTCCAAAACTAGAAGCAGGGTAGCTGACCCTGCATGGCGCTGCAGGAGGATTAATTACGCCTTCTGGGTGACAGAACCAATTGGCCATCCCCAGATAAATGAGCGTACTTGTGGCACTGTGTAGACACAGCTACACCACTCCCAGGTTGAAGACAGCCCACATCCTGAGCAATGCAGAATGCTTGAAGGTGCTGCTTCCAGGCCAAGTCACTATGGTAAAGTGCTCTGCTTCCCAGAGGGCACTTTACCATAGTGACTTGGCCTGGATGTCCTTGTTAGCCACATGTCTAAACCCTTTTGGACTCCTGCATAGCACGTGAGTTCTGTGCCATCCTATACCAAGGCTTTGTGGGCCCATGGCACATTTCATGACCGTGTATCCTCTTCTATTATCCTCACATTTGTCACCTTTTGATTTCGTAGTCTATCCCGTTCTCCTTGCGTTAGAAGATGATAGTTGATACAGGCTGGAAGGGACCTTACAGATATCGGGTCCAACTCCCCTGCACTTGGGCAGGAAAAACTGCTGGGATCAGATGATCATGGTAATCAGAGGTTTCCAGTTTAGTTTCTCCACACCATTCATCGTTTCCTTTGTCTGGATCACACTCCTTCTCCTTCACCCTTTCCAGGTTTGCTCTACAAAATTTTCCCAGCTGCTATGGAAAGATGTCTTTTTACATGTGGCCTTTAGCACAGAAAAAGGCTCCAGTCACAGTTAAAAGCAGCTCACGTGCCTGGAAAAACAATGACTCCTTGCTAAGTGTGTTGCAGTTGGTCATCAAAACGTACCCAGAAACCTAACATATTCTTGAGAAAAAGGTATCTTAAAAAGCACTTTCTGCCACATGGGCTCTTAAGTATTTGTGCACATTAATAGTCTTGAGAAGCACAAATAACGCTGCCTAGGAGGAAATTTGAGGAAGCGTGAAATTTTGTTTTTCTACCAGATTGAATGTTATCATCACTCGGTGATCACCCCAAGGAGCGAGCAGTGAAACTGCCTCCAAGGGAGGGGTAGCAAATACCACTGCAATAAGTGTTCAGTTGTCACTGCCATGGTTTCCTGAAGACAAAGCTGCACTAAGAGCAAAGTGAGATGGTTGCTCAGGGGGAAACTATTAAGTCAGGGCTGAAAGGGTGAAATGCCTCTCTTTGCATGTATGTGCACATTGCTCCCTGAGAAAGGCCAAGCTTCAAAATGCTACATTCACACTGATTTCCTGAAAGCTAAAAGCCAGAGAGAAAACCTATTTGGGGAATCCCTGAGGTTAGCTGACTGCACAAAAGGGCTTTTTTTTTTTAAGGCACGCAACTATAAATCAGGAGGTCAGGATTCAATTCCTAATGATTCCACCATCATGCTGTAGGACCTTGGATAAATCACATATTGCCCACCACCTTTTTACAATTTCTCTGTAAATACTGTGGATAGCAGATTCTACACACAGACAATTCTGCTTTTGAGGGAAGGGGAGAGATAGTACCAGTAATAAAGAAACCACCAAGAAAATTTGGATGCTGACAACACACCTCTACTTCCCACTGCCTTGATATTATCCACACATACAGACTGCTATATTGATGCATTATGCACCTCCTTTGCACTGGCATAGCTGACTACGTGAGGGGCAAAACATTTGAGCCAGGTACAAAGACTATGTGCCCTCCTTTGTCACAGTGATTGATGATGATGAGAAAGTTAATGATACTTTATTCACCCATCAAAATGTTGTTCTCTCTGGGTGAGTAGAATTTAGCAAAGATGAAGAAGAGGAGGAAAGGTCTTGTGTTAGGCTTTATCCCCACAGTCTCCAAGGTTATACCATGCAGCAGGGACAAGCTGACACACAGCAAAGTGGTGCATCTGTTCAGTTATTTAAAATAGTTCAAAGACAGCTGCCAGCTTTCTCAAGAGCACCCTGAGGTGCTATAAAAATGCCACAGGACATGCATTTGTAAAATAAAGGTGTATAAAGTGCATAAAAGTGTAAAATTTTAGAGTACGGCATAATCTTATACAATGGATTATTTTGTGAACATAGGGAGAGCAGGAAGGGATGATTACTATGATTTAAAAACCCTGGCCAAGATTTTCATTAGTGATTAGTGATTTGGAGCAATTAGAGTAATTACTATTTAAAAACACTGGCCAAGGTTTTCATTAGCGATCAGTGATTTGGAGCGATTAGAGTTATTTCTAAAGAACCATGTAAGAGTTGACCCTATTTAATTCCACAGAACTTTCCCATAAGGGTCTGGATAAGATGATGGTTAAATGGAAGAAAGATTAAAACAGTCTCTAGACTATTTCCATGGTTTGAAAAGCACCTCAATTTTTTCTCACCCTCCTACCTCAACCAATCTTAATGGCAACATGAAATCAAGTATTCAGACTGGTGGACCTTATTTGGTGGCAAGATCCCTGGGACAGTACTCATTAAAAAGAGGTTCTGATTGCAGTAACCTCTCTCATAGTTCATAATGCTTTATACCATAAATGTAAGGAATGTATGATCTTTGCCACCTGGCCCAGGGCTGGTAGTGAAAACAGATAAATCCTTAAACAAAGGGGTTCCCACCCTCAGGCATAAAGGAGTTGCCCAGTACTTCAAGCTATGATGACAGCAAGGATGGGCACCATACAGAGGAGAAGAGAAGAAAATGGAAGATCTGGAAGAGATGCCTGAAGGCAACAAGGATCTTAGACTGTGTTAGCTATTCCAACATATAAAGGCCGCATCCGTCACCAGACAGGAAGCCAATTTGTCTTGCACTAACTTTACTTAAGCTTTTACAGTGGTTTTTGGCCTGGAGCAAGGCTGTCAAGCTGTGAACATCTGAATGAGGAAGATTTAAATTTAAAAAAGAATAAGTGTATTCCAAACTGCATCACAAAAGAAAATGTGCTTTAAAAGCCACCTTTTGAACAATGTAGAAGCTGCTAAAGCAGACAGGAAAGGAGTAAAGTGTAGAGGCACCTGCCTTAGGGTTGTTGGTTGTAGTTTCATAGATTTCATAGGTTTCATAGACATTAGGGCGGGAAGGGACCTCGAAAGATCATCGAGTCCAGCCCCCTGCCCAAAGGGCAGGAAGTCAGCTGGGTTCATAGGATCCCAGCAAGATGAGCATCCAGTTTGCTCTTGAAGGTGTTCAATGTAGGTGCTTGAACCACCTCCGGTGGCAGGCTGTTCCAGACCTTGGGGGCTCGGACAGTAAAGAAATTCTTCCTTATGTCCAGCCTGAAACGGTCTTGTAGTAGTTTATGACCATTCGACCTAGTCGTCATCCCTTGGGGCGCTCTGGTGAACAAACGTTCCCCCAGATACTGGTGGTCACCCCTGATAAACTTATAGGTTGCCATCAGATCACCCCTGAGCCTGCACTTTTCCAGGCTAAAGAGCCCCAGGGCTCTCAGCCTGTCATCGTAGGGTCTGCTTCCCTGACCTCTGATCATGCGCGTGGCTCTTCTCTGGGCTCTCTCAAGCTTCTCCACATCCTTTTTCAATTGTGGAGCCCAAAACTGGACGCAGTACTCCAGCTGCGGTCTCACTAAGGCCGAGTACAGGGGGAGAATGACGTCCCGGGATTTGCTTGAGAAGCATCTATGGATGCAAGCCAGCGTTTTGGTCGCTTTACTAGACGCAGCATCGCACTGCAGGCTCATGTAGTTGTGTTAGTTTAAAGACATAGGCAGACAAGGTTCTTTGGGTAGATGTGATATCTTTTAGTAAACCAACTAAATAATTGGAAAAATTGTTCTTTGCAAGCTTTTGGCCACAAACACCTGAATCCTACCAGCACTTAAGCATGTCTCTTGCATCCCATATACTTCCACAAGACTACTCCAATGAGTAAAATGACCCATGCACTTCAGTGTCAGGAAGAGGGCCTAAAATTTTACATTCACTGATTTGAGGCTAGGCTGGTCAGGGTAGAAGAGCACCTTAAAGGATTTTCAGAAATTTGCTGAGCTCTGACTTTAAGCTGCCTGAATATGGGCACTAGTCTGGTGTCCTTTTCTCTCTCCCTCTCCCTACGCAAATTACTCAAATATGTAATAAAATGCCTGTGCCCTAAAAAGGATTACAGGATTGTTTTCTAATTACCAACTACCTTACTAGTTATGAGAGCAATAACAACTGGTAATCAGAAAATGTAGAGCAAGAAAGAGGCAGTACAATCAGCCTGGGCATGGACAGAAAGGATGGATGTGTCTTCATTGTTAACTTTTGTCTGTGCCATAAGTTTAACATCTCACAGGAGTCACTCAGCTTAAGAAAAGGTGACAATTCAGTGAGCATCACATATTGTCATCTCGCCTCCTTCAACTGTGCTCCTGCCAATGTAAAGGAAACGGCCTCTTCTATGAATGCCTTTTATCCAAGAGGAACAGGAAATGGAGATTTCTCCCTTTCAGCTCAAGAGGTGCCAACAAGTCAAGCAGTGCCCAGTGCTGGAGAAAAAGAACACTGAGAGGCAATAGAGGAAAAATATAAGGGAAAAAAGGCCAGAGACATTAATCTCTTGCACGCATTAAACAGAGTTTTGTGATAAAGCCAGTGTTGTTCCTGCTGCTGGCATATAAGGGCTAGGAGTCTGACTCAGAATTGAAAGAAGGCACCCCCACAAGCTGGTTTCTTCTCCAAGTATCAATCCCTCCTTGTTTGCTAATTAACAGCTGCATTTCCCCTGCTGCATGTTCTGAATGAGACATGGGGCTAAGTATTATATCAGCCCTGCCATTGAACCATGTCAGCAGAGTATTAGCAACTGGAGGATTGCAAAGTCTCTACACATGTTACTCTATTTCATTTCTCTGCTTAAAGACACTCAGAGGAAAATCACCCATAATGAGCAGCTCTCTGAGAAGGGCCACATGAAAACAGCTCAAAGGGGATTGCTGTGCTCACTGCCTGAAAATAAAAGTCAAAGGGGGAGACTGCTCCTAGCCAAAGACACCAAGGGCGCTTGTACACATGACTAAGGGTTTAATCCTCAGGGTTTTATTTTATGCCCCCTAAATAGAAATGGTAGGTTTTTCATTGAAACTCACCATTTCAATTTTTGAATGGCCCCTGAGCTGCAGGGGGTCCTGGTCCTTCCCTCTGTGGCGGTGGTGCCCCCCGGAGTCTCAAGGACGAGCTGCTAGCAGGCCAGGTGCTGCCTCAGCTTGGAGGCAGCACCCGGCCCAATCCAACTTTTCTCTGAGTCTGCCCAGGGAGCAATACCCGGAAGGCTTCCAGCGGATGGGCTCAGGGCAGTTGGATCAGGCTGGATGTTGCCTCTGAGCTGGGACAGCACTCGGCCTGCTAGCAGCCCACCCAGACAGCCACAGGAGGTGCCACCACCATGGAGGAAAGGACCAGGGTCACCCGCAGCTCAGGGGCTGCTCACCCCACCAGAAACTCATCCCCTAGTCACAGTAGAGGCAGACAGGCACTGCCGGGAGAAAAAAAAAAAAGGACCAGGTTCCTCACTGCTTCTGCCTTTAGCAGGCTCCTGTGGCCGGCAGGAAAACTGGGGCTGTCCAAGAATGGGCTGGCTTGCTCCTGGGACAGTACAAGAAGGTGGCAGGAAGGTAACTGCAAGCATTGGATCAGGCGCCTCCGAGCTTGGGCAGCACCCAGACAACTAGCAACCCACTCCTTGTAGAAGACAGTCAACAAGAAAGCCAGTAGTATGTTGCCTGGCTTTCCTTGTTGGAGGCAGAATCCACATGATATTCTTCCTTGTGGATTCTTCCTTCCAGTGCCCTGTGCAACATCCCTGCTGCCCTCTCTAGCCACCAGAAAACCCAGCTGCCCTCATGTCGCATTCCCGCACTGCCCCAGGAGCAAGCCAGCCCTATTGTTGGCAGCCCCAGCTGTCCTGCTGGCCGCAGGAATGGAGAGGGGCCTGATCATTTTTTTCTGCAGAAGCTGCCTGCCTCTCCCATGGCCGGGGAGCGAGCTGATAGCTGCATCGTTGCAGTTTGCAGTGCTGCAAACTAAACTACATCGGGATGTAGTTTAGTTTGCGATGATGCAAACTTATTTAAAACCCCCAAAACTCTTACATGTGTGCAATGTGACATCATTAAAACACACAAAGTGACATTTTTGTCTTGTATACATGGTAATGGCGTCACATGTGTCCCAGCCACAGCCTGTGGAGGGTTCGGGATTGAGAGTATGGTCGGGGGTAGAAAGGTAAGAAAGATGTATTGGCTTAACAAAAACACAACTACGCGTAGTAACAAAACAAACAATGACAGACAAAAGCAATTCGCGTCGGCAACTTATCGGCAGTCCCCTCTGATGCCTGATACACAACAAGCTTCTTTTCCACAAAGTTCAGCGAAGTGAGGCGTCCCTGAACGACACTGTCCAAAGGGTGCCATGAAGGACCCTGGAATGCAGTCCTTGGGCTCCTCAAGGTCCACGGGCCCACTGATCCAGGCAACAGCTAACTAATCCTTTTCACAGAGCTGTACCTTCCTTCCGAATGGTTTCCAAATATTCCAGCTCATTTATAGCTTCTGAATGATACTGATAACGAATGACCACTCAGATTCCTTTTACTTCAACTGTTCTTAGACTGACCAATTAGCAGTACAAGCCTTGCATTCCTTTGATAAGGTAATTTTAACTGCGCCGCAGGTCCTTACTACATCTAGGCTTTGTTAAATTTACTAGGCCTTACATTATACAAGGCCTCACTACATCTTAAACTTGAATTAGGCTTTTAGCAACAACATATAGCTTAATATCTAAACAAAAACAGAAAAACACTTGGTCTAATCTTCATAGAGCCTTCAGCAAGCACCTTTATCACACAGGCACACTTTTCAGCTGTCACACACGTGTACAAGCACCCTAAGTTCTCAACCTTTCCTGCTTCAATCAAAAGAGCCACTCCATTAGAGGGACAGAGATACTTGTATTCTTTAACCCTAAGGGACCAGATTGCCAACTGGTATAAAAAAAAAACATCACTTCACTGACTTCAAAGAAGCTATACTGATTTACATCAGCTGAGCTTCAGGCCCAAGATCCCACTGCTTTATGCAGCTTTGGTCCTCCTCAACCTTCCCCTATGTCTGAGACAAGAGACATGAAGATGGATTAGGAAAAAGAAATGCTACAGCCTCCTGCCTATTAGTACAGCAAATAGCTCAGAAAACTTGTTCTAAGTAATCTTTACTGTGCTACCTGGGTATCAGAAGTAAAGTCAGCTATAGCAAATAGGAAAACTTGTACTAAGTAATCTTTAGGTGTGCACCAATAGAGATTTTTGCATCCAATAGCTGATTTTTAAGAAGGCATATCGGCCGATACTGATCTGATTTCCATTACCAGCCTGGCAGCATGGAGCGCCGTCTCCAGCTGGTAAGTCTGGTGTGGAGAAAGGTGGGGGAGGAGGAAGGGGAAAGGGAAGGGAGGGAGGGGAAAGGGCATTGGGGGGTGCAGATCAAGGCTCCTGAGGTGAGGGAGGCATGGGGCTGGGGCTGGGGCTGGGGCTGGGGCTGCCCA
>NW_005842331.1:636837-639495 GCF_000455745.1 Alligator sinensis | reverse complement strand
TTGCCCCCAGATCTGTGTGGGGTGGGCTGGGACCGGGGCTGCACCAAGCTCTTCCTGGCAGGGGCTGAGGTGAGACAGGGAATGAACTTGGCACAGCCTTAGCCCAGCCCACCCCACCCTGCCCCACACAGATCTGGGCCACCCGGACAAGTGGCAGAAGCAGCAGCAGGAGCCACAGGATGAGCAGGCGAGTGCCCGATAAGACACCAGACCAGTGGCTCCTGGCTGAACGGCACACAGCAGTGGGAGCTGCCCCCATGCCCCCACCTTATAAGCCTCATCCCTGTCCCACACCTGTCCTCCCCCAGCTGGGCAGCACTTGCCCCAGCCCCAGCTCCAGCCCCATGCCTCCCTTATCGCAGTGGGGGTTGATCTGCGCCCCCCCCCGCCCTTCCCCTTCCACCACACCAGACTTACCAGCTAGAGGCAGCTCTCCATACTGCCGGGCTATGCTCCTCGCTGCCTGAGCTGTGCTGTGGCTGTGTGCACGCACAGGCCATTTATCAGCCAAATTATCAGCCTGATATGGCCAATTTCCAATATAGTAAATTCTCTTTATATTGGTGCCGATCCGATATCGGACTGATGTATTGGTGCACCTCTAGTAATCTTTACTGTGCTACCTGGGTATCAGAAGTTAAATTAACTATAGCACATAGGTGGCAATTGGAAAGATACAGTACAGAGTTGCTGAATCCGCTGATTGCAAAACAAAATTGGGAGAGGATATGAAAGAAATAGCTTCCTAAAATGCTAATCACCAAAAGACAACTGCAGTTGTCTACTGGTGATATGGTACAATATCGTCCAGATTCCTCCAATCATAGTCTGGTGATAAAGAAAGCCAGGCAACATACTACTGGCCTTCTTGTTGACTGTCTTCTACAAGAAGTCAAACACAAAAGCTCCTGTGTATAACAGTCAGGTTTGCTGCCCACATAATACACTCAAGACAAAAGCAAGAAAACTAAAGAGTTCAGCCATTTCACAGCACGTACTGTTTGGTCCTCTGCAAAGAGGAGCACATCTTCCTATGACACATCACAACTACTGTAATACTGCCATGCCATGCACCATGGCCTAATCTCTTCTCTTCTCTACCATGGCTGGTACACATCATAAAAAATGTGTGTGGTAGCTCCTGAACAGAGTTGATGTTCTTGTGGTAACTGGCAAAGCAGGCATTGTCCTTGGTATGGTTTCCCAATAACCCTTTGCTTTGTCATTAATTAGACATGCATGTGCTACTTAAGTGACTCAATTCTGTGTTTTAGGAGTTTACGGGACCAGCAGACACAGAAGGTAGGGGGCCAGCCACACACACATCCGAGCAACAGACAGACTTATCTCAAGATCCAGCCTGGTCCTGCCTCTCACTCACACTTCCTCCTTCGGAACACATTCTCACACACGCAGGCACATGCACGTGTGTGTGTACATACACGGTCACACATAGAGGCACAAAATATTTTAGACAAACTGTCTGTTTAAAATGCTGCCCATTGTATGAGAGCTTCTTCCTGGGAAAGACTTGTCTACTGGGTAGACAGGAACAAATTGAACTGTCATCGCTCACTGCCAGAGCCCCCTATAAATAATGTCATACTTTATTTTTTTTATTTATTAAAGTAAATAAATATATAAATCATGGTTCCCATTCTGTATTCTGTGGTGGACCATAAATTCCAGTGTCACTGGTTGATTTATTCGTCTTCAGCAACCTTGCTCTGACTTACATTCTCTTTGAGACGCTCCAGCAGTAATAAATCTAATGCTACTGTAGGGAATTCACTTGCTTAAAGGCAATGCAACCTTCCACCACCACAATCACCATCACCCTTTCTGTCTTAGCATTCTTGAAAGAATTTAGCAATGAAGAAAGAATGAGTGTAGGTGAGAGTCAGGCACTGAGCGGGCAGATGAAAAGTAAGACTCTCCCATAGTTCCACTGAAATGACTGATGCTTAGGAGCCAGACGCCAAGCAGTCAGCATGATCATGAGTACAATTAACACTGGCTTTGGACCTTGCACTGTGAATGAAAGTGCACTTTTCTTTTCTTGCCTCTGCTACCATAAATAAGGAATGTAGTATATATGCCACATAGTAAATGTAAAAGGAAGACAGAAATAATAATAATAAAAAAATCCATACACAAATTCCCACGTTGAAGAGAGGCAGAGAGAAAGATTGATCTCATGTGGCAAATCCTAATCTCATGGTCCAAAGCACATCTGTAAGTGGATCAGAAACTAAGATAATTTAGGAGGTGTGAGAACTGGGTTCAGTTCAGCATGAGCTGGAGCTTCTCTTATCCTTGGGCATCACAGTGGGTGCAGTACACTAGGCTGCCACTGGGGCGAGGGACATACATTACACATAAACCAGTTTAAGTGATCAGAAACTGATTTAAACCTGTAACAGAACAGAAACGCAGTGCACATAAACCAGTTTCAAAATGACTGAAACTGATTTAAGATAAACCTGGCCGAATGTAGTATCAGACTTAACTGATTTGGGTCAAATCAGCTTATGAAACTTCTGTCTCAGACCTCTTCCTGGGTCAAGTTAAATCACAGTCCCCCATCATCCCAACATGCTTTCCAGCCCTGGACTGGGCTGTCCTATCTGCTCTAACAGAGAAGGGTTTGGGGGGGGG
>NW_005842331.1:627879-636805 GCF_000455745.1 Alligator sinensis | reverse complement strand
AGGGGTGGGGGGGGGGGGGGGGGAGAGAGGCAGGGCTTCCCCCCCAGGCAAACCCTGGCTGGGGTCTGGGGCCAGGGAAGGGGGGTTAAATTTCCCTTCCCCCGAGTACAGAGCTGCCCTGCCCTCCCCTGCCCTGCTAAAAACTTATTGCTGGCTGCGACTGTGGACTACAAATCCCAAAGGCACCGGAAAGCAGGAAGAGGAAGTGAAGAGCAACCCTGCACAGTCCCACTGCTGTGATTCTGGACTGCAAATCCCAGAGATCTCGGGGGCAGCAGGAAGAGGAAGCGAACGCATAGGTCTAGCACCGCCTCCCCCCCCCCGGCTTCTGGACTGAGCCACTGCAGGCATGTAGCTGCATTTCCTGAATCAAAAGTGAATGTCTGTCCAGATGTTTCTCAGTTTAATCCAGGGGTGGGCAATTATTTCGGGTGGAGGGCCGCTTACTGAGTTTTGGTTAGCCATCGAGGACTGCATGACAGGCAGGCAGCCAGGGGCAGATAAATATTAACTTCCTAAATTTTTTAGGGGCCCTGCGGGCCGAATAGAATGGCCTGGCAGGCTGCATCTGGCCCGCAGGCTGCATCTTGCCCACCCCTGGTTTAATCTCTGCATCTTAAACTAACCTGAAAAGACTGAATTGATTCAGCCTCGGGCTTTTTGGCTGTCTGTACTTGGCCCAGGAGGCCAGAGCACTTCTATACCCCTATTGGAGTTTTTGCAGTGCATGGGCTGCAGACCGAGGATGGAGCAGTAAGAGTGAGTTGTCCAGGTCTCCATAAGGTGAGGTTCAGAACAGCCTATGGAGATGGGACATAGGACTCCCTGCATGTGTTTCCCTAATACAGTCCTTCTAGCTGCCTCTGCTCTTCCTTTTCCAGGTCTACATATATGCGAGGTGGGTTCTGAGCCTGGAGGAAGAGCAGGGGGTTCTGAGGTAAAGAGATAAGATCTTTTCTGCTGGCTGGAAATTAGGGAATGGGAAAAAGGGGTTTCTGAACTGGCTGCAGTGAAATCAAATTTTGGGTAGGTGAAGGAGATTAAGAGCCAAGGGGACATTAGAAGGAAAAGATTTGGGTGTGTATTCTGAGCTTCTGAAACCACGAATAAAGACTTCAGCTCCACAAAGGGACAAGTAAAGGTGTGCTGCAGTGCAACAGCATACACAGAATGCTATAGTTGCTGACAAAGAAAAGATATGTTGGATCAGCAGGCATGAGCGTGGACAAAAGAGTTTAGTTTATCACATGTGCATTGGGGGTGGACAGAAAAGCGCAAAGGGCCAGAGAAAGAGAAATGCTGCTTTGTTCCATCATGGAAGGGCTAATTCATTAGGGGGATGCAGTACAGCGACGTGTGGTTGCTTTGTTCGGCTTTCCTTTTCCATTCTTGATATTGTGATATCCTTTCTTAAGTGTCCAGAACAACCAGTGTAAACACCATTTCTGACACATCAACATGCTAATTAGAAGTTACACTGTTGGATGCTCTCTTGTGCCTCTCTCTTCCTCTTAGTGGGTCAGTGCAACAACAAATGGCTCAGGAGCAATGAGCTGAGAATGGCACTTAGCTGTATGATGATCACTTCAGTTGGTACACTGAATAATGCTTTTTTAGACAGAGTGCTGATTATTTCCTTCCCACACACTACCTTCTCCTCTTATTTCTTTATTCTCCACCTCATTCTTGTAGCCAGATGTGCTAATGGATGGCTGTCAGATCCAGCCCGGTTCTATGTTTATGGAATGGTTGGATATAATTCATTTACATCTTTATTTTCAAGGAAATCTAGTTTATATCCCAACATTTAATAAGTCACAGCATGTAAAGATGAAAGTCGTATATCTTCCTCAGGAGCTAGCATCAATGATTTTGAGTGCCTACCTTAAGAAACCTGAAAAGGGCCAGATCTTTAAAGAGTGGATCCTTTAAAAAGTTTCTCCGGCTGGGCCCTCAAAAACCAAGGAATCCAAAACTGCAAATCATTTGTGAAAATCTGGGCCAAAAAACAATAATGTCTTTTGCTTTATTTTGATCAGGAGCAATCTTATAGGTCATGTCTCCTGTTATAAAATGCTTATGAATGTTCACCTAAGTATGCAATTCACTTACAGATGATTATAATAATGTTATTTCATACTTCAGTACTTTGCAATAAACATAAATGGTGCCCTAAGGGACTTCTAGTTAATCCATATCTCTTCCAGCCATGTTCGTTTTGAAGACCTTGGGACTCAACAGGAACCCTTCAAGTCCTCTCATCCTCAAGTTCAGTGACCTCTCAAGGGCACTATCTATTTTACAGTAGTGCTCCTCAGTTCATGCATTAGATTCTGGAGGTGGGAGGTCAGCTTAGTGATTTTTCCTCAACTGTATGATTTGCAAAGCCATTCATCCGGATCCTCAAAAGCTCCAGGATGAGACACATAGGTGTCTGAAGGTTAAACATCCCATTTGACATACGTTACATTGGCTACTTGCTCACTCGTAACCAGAGCTCCTAAATGGATTCGTTTTATAGCTGGGGAGATACTGAGGCAGGGGAACGCATACCATTGATGTCAGGTGAATCTAAGATACCATTCAAAGTAAGGAGCCAAATCAGAAGAACTGACTGCCCCAACTCCACTGCTGACTTGCTGTGTGAACCTGGGCAAGGTACAGCCTGCTGCTGTGTTTCCCTTTCCCCTCTGTAAAATGGGGGTAATAATACTTCAACACCTTTGTGAAGTGCCTATAGATCCCCAGACCACAGCTGCGGTGTAAATTCAAGGGATTAACAACATATTGCATCCTTTCATAACAGCTTTTTTCGCATCACAACATGACAATGATGTCTCTGTGGCACACAGGGAGCATTCATCTGAAGCCACCTGTGGGGTTTTTAAATTTCATTTTCTTTAATTTCAAGAGAAAACACATTATTTCGTGCCCATCTTAATTCCACTCCTGTGCCACCTCTCTGAGGTGATATATTTGAAAGCATTCAGCAGGGGGCAAGTGTTTTTCTATTATACGGACAGCATCACATAAATAAAAAAATATTTATAACCTCCAAGTGACCAGGCTGGAAAGTACAGTTTGAGACGCAACACAGGACCCTACATGTGCAGAGCCCTCTGCAGACCACCACTTCAGAGCCACATGAAATAGGCCTGTGTTTTATAGGGTGCTGTAAACAGCAGCTAGCTATACAAATCTCAAGAAACCAATCCCCAAACTCATAATTTTCTCCAGCAATCAATCTACTGCAGCCAGTTCCAGCAGAGACAATTTAGACTGAGAAACTGTGCAAACAGAAATAATAGAGGCCAGTGCAAATTATAAAGTGCCAAGGCCCTAGGGCCTAAGGAGACCCAGGGAGACCTCTGTAAAACATTACTCTAATAGCCACCTGCCTCAAAGTAGTTTTTAAACACCTCTCTCTTACTCTCACACGTGTCCATACTTGTTTTTGTATCAATCGAGAGTTGATATATAACCGTTTCAGCCACAGAATCAGGTGGATAAGCTACGAGTGGATGAGACCTATGAGATCACCCTGTCCAGCCCCCTCCCAAAGTACATATTAGCACAATACAGCCTGTGTTTTCAAAAGTGATTAGTGGTTTGGGGTACCCACTTTGAGACACCTTAAAAGGGGCCACATTTTGGTGGGTGGATTTTTGAAGGGATGAGATGCTCAGCACTATCTGCAAATCAAGCCCCTTGACTATTTGAGCACCCAAAAACAGAGGCACTTAGGATAATCCGTCATTTTGAAAATTAGGCAGTACATATGTGCATGTTCATATATGCACGTGAGTATGTATGCTTATGAAATGCATGTGCTATGGGATATATTAACAATTTATTTTAGCAAAAAGCCAGAAGAAGGGATAAAGTTGATGATTTATTTCATTAATATACATTTCCCCTCCATCTCCTTAAAACTAGTCTAGCTCTTATACTGCTCTGATTTGCCCCTAATGACTTACACACAGCTTCCAGTGATGCCACTTCATACCCTCAACCTTACAAGGAACAGCTGGAAGCAAAAATCCAAAGAGGAACTATCACTTGGCTGGAAAACGGGGCTGCAGTCGGACATCAGCCAGAGAAACAAATTGACTTCTGCTGATGAGCTTTTTTATTAAAAAACAAAAACACGAAAAAACAGATTGTCTGGCTGAAAAATGAACAGGTGGCAACTCCACTTTTAATCCTATTTTGAAGCATGGCCCTCATTCAAGTACACATACAAATGCAGGCTGAACCATAAAAACACCACATCATCACCATCAATTATACCAATCATCATAATTTCTCATCATGAGCTACCGTTTTCAGTTTCATCTAGACTCAGAGACAGGAAAATGCATGGTGCAGCGCCAGGAGCGATATAAAGCATGCTGCATATGACAATAGGGTGCAGGTTGATGCTGCACTTTCAGGACCTCTTCGCTCCTAATTAACACGTGCGCTAAGGAGAACGGTGCAAGTCTCTTTCTAAACCCTTGCATGTTACTTTTTTTTTTTAATGGGGAATATTTATTGTGGTATTAGAGGTGGTTTTCAAATATAAAGTCTTTCTTGTGGGACATAAGCTGTGCATCTCTGCTTAGGTTAGCACAAAGGCCATTTACATTGCAACATTCTGCTCTCAATGTCCAAAAGCAAGTTTTAAGTGTCCACTTAGGATGACCTCATTGGAAAATTGAGCTCCTTATCATAAACTAGAGTGGGGGAGGAATTTTTTTTAAATCCTCAGTCTGAGCCTGGATCTGTTATGAAACAAAATGATCAGTGCTGGAACTAGTGTTTGTAGTAATAGGACTCCTGTGAGGGAGAGAGACAGGCTGAAAATAAAGGGAAGGCTGTTCAGGGAAAACCAGCAGGCACTGAATCTTTTTAACCACCAAGGGTCACTGTTGACTCACTCAGCTGAGGAATCTGCGGGAGAAATACTTCTGGTTGTAATAATAAAGAACAAACAGTCTTCCGCGTAGAACTGCCTGCTGGTCAGTAACACGTCTGTTGAGATTCGGTGCTGCTCTGGTAGACCTGCACGTGAAATAATACCACGTGGAATAGATCAGGTACTCCTGCTCCAAAACTAAATCCTCAACTCTTGAGGGACAAGCCCTACAGTAAATCAGCAGGACATTAGCTACGGATCTGATTTTTCATCCCTGCATCTTGAATAAGCCTGAATCTGAGTCAGGGATGCAAAAATTTGTTTCTGATTTTGCATCCCTTACCAGAGTACAGAAAGGGCAGTGGGGTGACATGGAATGCTTATCCTTCTTGCCAGCTGCAAAAAAACAAAAAAAAAACCCAAAACCTACCCTTTCCCCTGCTCCCTAATTTACTCTTGTAAACTCTGTTCACCTATTTCAGGGTTTTTCTTTTTTAAACTCTCAAAGCTCCTCCTGCTCAGCTGTCCCTGGCAGATCTAACTATTGAGCCCAGCCTTGCATTGGTCATCACTTGCAGCAGAATGGCTAGCATGCCATCACCTCATTTAACTGTAGTGAAAAAAAGGGAGAAGAACAAAATTCTGTGACCATGGCAAAATTTCTTCACCACTTTATGCCTCAGTTTCCCAGCTGGTAAAGGGAAGGAGATAATGGGTTCCAAGGCTCACTGCTAATGGCTTCAAAAGTTAGCGATGTACTGTGCTGTTCCAGCATCAATATAGTGCATATATGCTTCTGAATTTATGTTTTCTTTAATGGAAGTGGGAAGCAAAGAGTTGACTTTAGGACCAGAAATGTGCCGTGAGGAAGGAGGGTGCAGTACTCCAAGTGGAGGAACAGATATGATGCAGAACAGGAAGGAAAGAAGAACAGAAATGGGGACTGAGTTAAGGTTTTTATTCACACTCTCCATGTACATTTGTGGTCTTCTTCACTTCCGTAATGTTGGAGCACCCCCAAGAACCCATCAAAGTTTTCACCACTATATTAGATGTAAGAAATGAAGAAATATGCGACTCAGAGCTACTAAGAAAGCTTGTGAGATGCACAGAAATTCACCATAAGGCACCTCCAGCCCAGCCCCTTAATTATAAGACCATCCTGATTTTTTGCAGTACAGGCTGGTAGCAATATCTGTTGCTGAGATTGACACTTCTCAGGACATAGAGATGAGGCATGTAGACAAGAGGTTGGCTGAAGGAGAAAAACACATATTAAGTGAGGAGCTGGAGGCATCGGAAATGGGGCCAGTTTAGCATGACAACTGAGGATAAGTAACCAGAGTGCAGGGTGAGAGAGGATCCAAACATATACAAGGAAGTAGGGGCCTGAGCAAGAGACTGTAATGAGAAGCCCAATGCTTGAAAACTGGGAGTGATGAGAATGAGACTAGGACAAGCAGAACAGGGTTACAGAGCCAGGACAGAAGGGACTGCACTTTGTGGGGAGGGAGAGAGGGGGCAGAAAGGGAGGTAACAGGCAAAAAGGTCCACCACAAGAATACACTTCCCTGTGCAGCATGGAGTGGAACCTATGGTACTTGGGTCTCACCATTGCTATGCTCTCAACGAGCATCTAGAAAACCCTCTGGCAACTGTCTCATCCTCTCCTAGGGCTGATCGATAGAGGATGACAACCTGCTACTGCTATCAAGTACTCCATTTGCTCAAGTGACAGAAGTGTGTGTGGTAAAGGCACAGCTTTCAACCTGTCTAAAGAACCATGTGGGTGTCAATAAGATGCTATAGAATGAAATCATCGTTTATTCAATTTGCTTTTTTTTTTAAATCCAGGAAACCACTCACCTCCCCTGCCCCCCAACCTCACATGAGTAAACACCTCCATGTCTAAAGATCCTTATGGTTGCAAGTTCAAGCCTTCAAAAGCCAGGAAATGTCAGCGATAACATTATTTATGCAACCTTCTTGGCCCCTTTGTGCATATGTATTATGACACAGCCTTTAATTACCTGGTTATATACTGTTTCCCAGGACCCAGATGCATTGAGTGGCTAGGGTGGACCTGCCTTGCAGATGATTTGAGGCACTATAATGAAGCAGACTTCGCCTGTAGGACTCTGCTTTATTTGCTAACTAAGCTGAAAGGTTTAGAGTGAATGAGGGACAGGACTGCAGGAAAAGAAAGGTTGGTCAGTCAAGGCAGGTCAATGGTACCCTAGAGAAGTGGATTCTATCCTTGCCTCTCCCAACGCTTCGTTAGAGGATGCTCAGCATGTAAATCAGAGTCTGTAAATGACAAAGGTTTGTGAAGCATTCAGATGCTGTGATGAACCCCCTATAAAACCCAGGAGGAAACTGATCATTTGGTCTTGTAGAGCAGGGATTGAATAGCATGTGGTAAGGCAGGCACGGGGCACATATTAAACAGTAAAGAGAAAATAAAGATCAAACCACTGCTCCCTAACAGGCTGTCTGCATAGAGCAACCAAAGGTGTGGCTGCAGGACGGTAGACAAACTCTGGCTAACTGTAATCTAGTTAACACAGTAACATGAGCTACAGCTGGCAAAGCAGGGTAGCTATCCTGTGCATGTTCAGACTTGTACAGCCTGCCCTGAAGCTCACAAGGACCCATCTTTACTGGGATAATTCTCTAAGGGAACTACATGAAAGTGAGCTCATGTATGCCTACATGGGCTGCAGTCTCTCCTCCTGACTGCCAGCAAACATACACTAAGTGAATCCCATCTATTCTGTGAAATGAATGAGGCAACAGCTTCTGGAAACAGCAGTTTGGGATTGTGTCATTAAGTTGCATCACTGTGCATGTGCGTAAGGCACCATAGCTAACTTTAATTCTGGCACTTCTTAATGGCCAAGGGCTCCATTTTTCAACTTTAATAATGGTCTTTTAAGCTAAGTACAAGCAGTTAAAAAGCCCGAGGCTGAATTGATTCAGTCTTGGCAGGTTAGTCTAAGCTGCAAAGATTGAACCAAGAAGCAAACAAACAGACATTCACTTTTGATTCAGGAAATGCAGCCACAGATCTCCAAGGCAGACAAGCAAGCGTTATTCTTTAAGAAACTTATGGCAGGTGCTAGCAGATGCACCGCTGCTTGGGATGTTTAGAGGGCATCACATGCCATGGGACCACCCAACCCTCTTCCATTGTACATCTTCAGACAGCAAGTCAAAGGTTATAGGCTTTCTTATTTCTTCAGATACAAATTATGTTCCATGCATATTTTAGTTAACGGTTCACATTAACCTGAGTTGAACCTTTTTTTATATTGAGGTTAGGGTTACTTATAGGCCAGATAGCCTGTCAAAGACAGGTTACTGGCCTAGATGGACCATTGGTCTGACCTAGTATGGCACTTCTTATGTTCCAATATACAAGAATCCACTATAATCCAGCATTTGAAAGCACCTCCAATTAGAAACCAAGATCACCTTATGTAAGTAGAAGTAGCACAGTATCACTGGAACTTCAATGCGACCTGCAGTTCCACTGTCCAAACTCTAAGGCAGTGGTTCTCAACCTTTCAGGACACTTATCCATAAGTTTTGGAATTAAGCAGCACCCCACTTCAAAAACAAACTTATTTATTACAGTGCTTACCTCCTTGCAGAGGGCCTGGGCAGTGGGGGTGGGGAGCAACAGCCAGGCAGGGATGAGCCTGGGCCTGCGCTTATCTGCTTATCTCCTCGTACCATGAGACACCCTTCAAAAGGATTTGACATTACCCCAGGGTACCCCAGTACCCTGGGCGAGAATCACTGTTCTCAGGGCACAAGTGGTCCCTATGTAAGAAAAAATTAAGCATAAAGATCACAACTCACACAGAGGAAAAGAAAAGAGCTTCATGGGGTGGAAGGAGGGAAGGTATGATAAAACAGCAGACAAAATTCAAAGATTTGGTTGTTTAACAGTGTATCAGAGGCCTGATACAATCCAAATAGATCCCAGTTGACCTAAAGCATTAGTTATTTAAGCAAAAGAAAGAG
>NW_005842331.1:608282-627869 GCF_000455745.1 Alligator sinensis | reverse complement strand
TATTCCTGGGACTACCATGCAATTGTGGAAGGAAGTATCAAGCAACGCCATGAAACCTTGTCTGATTACAGATTTGTTATATTAAAGGTTTTCAGATGTAAATATTGTCTAGGCAGCAACAAAAACAGAAGCTATTTTTTGCACACCCGCCAAACTGCTTAGAAAACAAATACCAATCCATCAAGCTACATCCATCTATCTTTATATATAGAATATAGATATATAATATATACACACGCACACACACACACACACACACACACATCTTCTATCAACTGGCACAGTCTCCAGCTTTGATGCTGTGCCCCAAATTTATATTGCAGTCTCTTCAATTTCTCCCTTCCTCTCTCTCCCACTCTCACTTTCTCTGAAAAAGCTTTAACAGATCATATATGGCACTTCTATCACTATTCCAGTTAGAATCGATGCAGGGGGATGAGGGGACATACCAAACTCAAAGCGATTCTGGTAATAGAATCCAGGTAATTGAGGCCATTCCCATTAAATCACTAGCTGCCCCCATTCAGCACAGAGTAAGTTTTAGCTCAAATCTGAGGGGCAATCCTGCTCTTACACCACTCTCAAGCTTGCTAGTGAACTGTGCATACAGCCAGGGCAGAACTTAACCCACGGGGATATAGACTATATGCGCCAGCTGCACAGAATGATGGATGTCTGACCATTGAGTCACTGATAAAAGTTACATTTAAAAACCCATCAGGAGCTGACTCTCCCCCATATATCTTGGGAGCTTATGCTGCCATGATCAGCTAAGTCAGTAACTGGCTGCAGCTTGCCATAAGTTTGCTCTCAAAACTTGTCTGAACAGAGCAGATCAATGAGGATAGAGTGGGAAGGCTCTTACCCTGCACCAGCATTCATCAGCTGAAATGAAGAAGTGTACACCAGTCATTTGGTATAATAGAAATAAAGTCACCTTACTAGAATGCTGTCACAGGATCAATGCCTCCTGCTTTAAAAATAAACATTGAAGCTTTGCAATGGCTTTTATCTAGCTGCAGGGATATTATCCTCTGACAATATTCAATTCTGCTGACATTATCTCTTAAACCCATTTTGATTTCACAAGCCAGCTTCACTAAAATGCATGTACGTGGTCACATACATGCTCTGCTGGGTGGATCATACCAAGATATCCACTTTTAGGGACAAAAAGTCTTAAAAGCAAAGTCTGCTTTAAAAAATGAATAGCAGAAGGCCCATCTATCAGTGCACCAGCAGCAAAATATGCTACCTCACTGAAGAGCTGGGGTCAAAACTTGGCCCCTCTTTCTCTACCTCTTGCTGTTTGTAACATTAACCCCTGGTGCCTTCTTAATAACATGAGGGAAACAGGAAGAGAAATTGATTGAATGGCTCTGCCTCCGTAATGATGGAGAAGGAAATCTCATTCTTTAGCAATGAAGAGACTGAGCTGGCTGACAGATTGTACATGTGTGATTCCTAACGTTCAGAAAAAAACCCCACTCATCAGTCTTAAGCCAGGCTTCTTTATCAGCCTCCACTTATTTTTAAACAAACAATTTAGTGCTAGTTAATGGCAGTGCTTTGCCACCTCTGAAGACAGAAGCCTGCTGCTTATCCATGTTAAGACTAGGATGCAAGTCGTAGCAAGTACAATCTTCCCTTTGCTTTTCCCCTCCAACGTATCTGCATATTGAGCTGGAAGAACCTTTTTTAATGAATGAGGGGTAACTGAGGCAGTGGACAGATGTAACCCACAACCACTTTAAAAGGGGAGGACAAGTTGCCATTCAGGAGCATATATCAGCTGTTGTGTGTGCATGCTCCTATAATCATACAGCAGAGCTAAACTGGTAGAGCTTTTACCCCAAATAGGGTTGCCAACTCTGACTGAAGCTATTCTGGGAGCTAGCCATTAGTGAATTTTTAATTGCAATCCATGTGATATCCTTCTGAACAAAAGACTCCAAAACCCATTCTATTGTATGATTCATTATTCCCCTACCTGAAATACTGGCATTTCACGTGGGAAGTGAGGCAACAGTGTGTATATACCACAGGGGTGGGAAAAATACATGGCCCGCAGGCTGTATCTGGCCCACCAACTGATTGGATCTGGCCCACAGGCAGGCAAAGTGAATGGATCTGACCCATGGGTGGGTGGCGGCTCCAGCAGCTGTGTGGTGCTGGGCAGCCAGGCCTAGATGGACCATTGGTCTGACCTAGTATGCCATGTGCTCCCGGCATGCCACGCACTCTCTCTCTGAGCCAAGGCTGCCACCAGCATGGAAATGGAAGCATGAACTGACCCGCAGCTGTAGCACGCCCTGAGTTGGGGCTTTGGGGGGACGTGGGGAGGTTTGCAGAACAGGGCACATTACAGCTGTCAGTGGGTTCAGGCTTCTGCACTGGTCGCAGCCTGCAGGTGTAGCATACCCCTCAACCTGGAAGCTGCCAGCCACGTTTGGGCAGCTGTGGATGCAGCCAGTAGCTGCTAGGTCAAGACTGGGGGTGGGGGAGCAGGGCTGGCAGAGCACGCTAAGGCTGTGGACAGGTGGACTCTGGCCACGGTGGGGTGGGGGGGGAGCATGCTAAAGTTGTGGGCAGGTTCAGGCTTCCATGCTGGTCACAACCCCAGGAGGAAGGGAGGGGATGAGGAGATGGAGAGAGAGGTACACCCTCAAGAGGTCACCAAACTAATTAGGTGGCTTGCCAGCCCAATTAATTGCCCACCCCTGATATACCACGTGATGATGGTGTCTATGTTTGAAGGATGCCTGTCAGCAAAACTGTATCACAGTTTCTCACAGGCCAAGCTCTTATTCAAGGGACTGTGAAGCAAAACTGAGAAGTTGTATCCCAGAGAAGCTATGAATGAGAGTCTATTATAAACCTAGAGGGACCCTTAGGGAGGCGTGTAAATGTATTACAAAGCACTGAGATTTATATTAATGCTTCCAGCTGACAAGATCTCTCTTCTTATTTAATTGCCCACTCATGAGCAAGTTAAGTTAGTCCATAAGGGACTGCAAGGTGAAGATGAGTAGTTCTGTCTAGCCTCAACATTGAAGGCAATAGAACACTAATATGAAGAGAGAATCTCCAGAGCACAGATCGCTATATTATTAAGCATTCACTGACAGCTAAAATAATTCAACTTATGGAGGCAATACACTTTTCTTTGCACAAAAAGGCACATATCTGCACACTTACCTGGCAAAGGTCTAACTGTCTACTGTGTGTGTGTTTCAATTAGTGCTACCTACTTCTCTCTAGCCTTGGCAAATGCTATTATGTCCCATCTTGTCAACATGCTGTCACAAGGACCATTACCTGGGTGGCTGTTTCAATCACATCACCTTCTGCACCTTCCTTCCTTCATTCTCACTTACACTAAACACAAGTCATTAGTCTTATCATTAAGGCCCCAACCAAACCAACAATAGTAATCAGTTATTAATCACTGGTCAGTCATGTTCAATGAGGTACCCATGATTCGTTTGCAAAATCTTCTACCACACACCTTTGTGCTATTACCTGGTCTTGTGGGTAAGGGCTCAGCTTGGGACTCTTGAGGTCTGGGGTCTCATTTCTACCCTTGCCACAAACTTGACCTTGGCAAAGTGTCTTAATGACTCTGTGCCTCAGTTCCTCATTGGTAAAAGGAAGAAGCTAATACTTTCTGTCTTTTCTTTATAGACCAAAGGAGTTGGGGTTCCTACCTAAATGTTTATGCAGAGCTCAAAACAACAAGATTGACTGTTCCTCCAACATAGTATAATGTAAATAATAATATTCAACTGAAGTTATGATAGAACAGTCCCTAAGAGCTACAATGAAATTAGGCCTTCTTATATTAAGAATTGTACCTTTAGGACTATTTGGGTATTCCAGGAATCTGCTTCCCTGATCATTTTGCAATTAATTCTAATTGCATTAAGAGACCTTCACCAACATTCCCAGTCAGAGTCAATTTGACAATGCTATAAAACTCCAAAGCACTTTCAACAACAACAGCAACAACAAACTGACACATTAAAAATGGGGATGGAAAATGTGCAAGACACTATTAAAATCAGGCATCATGTAAATGCTTCTAGTTAAGTGTGTCAGCAAGTACAGCAACTGTATTTAGCTCATGGAGTGCTATTTAGCAACTTAGCATGCTCCTAGCAGAACCCTTCTGTACACATCTCAGGGAACACAAAGAAAGCAATTCTATTATAGGTAGGTCCATCACAGTAGCAGAGTTTGGAAATAGTGATTATAAGGTTGTATACAAAACGTTACAGTTCTACATGATTATACAATGAGTAACCATAGCTGCCCAAAAGTATATATTTATGACACCACATAATTCTTTTGGTGGCATGTAACATTTATATGAATAAGAAAAGCAGCCACAGTTATTCCAACTAAGCTAAAAATTATAAGGGTTACGAATTGTCTTTCGGGGCATAATGTTTTCACTATCTGTAGTGAGGTTAGTGCACCTGCAGTGGGATGTTATTCTGCAATGTTGTGCATTAATTGGTTTTTACACCTACATTTGGTATGGACCAACATCCGTGAAAAGAGGGAGGGCTGGTTAGTTCTGGTGCAGTTTACATTTTCCTTTGAAAAATCTGATCTCCAAGCAAGACGTTTCTTACTTATTTGCATATGATGTAAAAATATTTCAGCTTGGCATAGATTAACACCTAGAGCACTTTCTCACTGTAGGAACACTTGCATAAGCAAATAGAAGTTGAATGCTACGTTTCCAAAAGTTATGAGCGATCAAAACTCAAGTTATTTCCCTATTTGAACATTACTTCTCTGGCCTAGACCTCAATCAACTTCTCCACATTTGCAAGTTCCACACTGAGCCCCAAGCAAAAGCAGTTTTTGGAACCTAAATAAAACATCATTCGTTCCATATTTACAAGTACAGCCGCAACCACATCCCAAACTCTGCCTAGCGAAAATGAGAGAGAAGTAGTTAACCGTGTTAGTCTGAAGTTAAGCAGAAGTCAGGGCAATGTGGCATCTTACAGACTAACTCCTTCAGAGAGGCATGAGCTTTCACAGGCCACAGCTCATGCCTCTCTGAATGAGTTAGCCTATAAGGTGTCGTGCTGCCTTCTGCTTAACAAAAACAGCATGTATGAAAGTCCAGGTCAGATAAGCTTTTCATACGAGGGAAAAAAACTCCAGCAGCTGAATAAGATTATGTAATGCAGAAGGATGCCAGACAGATAATTCCTGGAGATTGATGTCTTCTGTCTCCATAGAACGTACAGTTTCAGCAGTCCATGTAAAAGTTGTGTTACGCTGACACAACCAATGTACCTCAGCGCTCGTGATAATTTCCCAAAGGTGGAAGAAACCCATGCAGTCCCTCTCAGTGCCTCTCTTCAGAGTCAAGACAGACAGTGCTCAACAAGTTGTAATGTTTTGAAAGGACAGTAACTATTAAGCATGCTTGAGATGATGGTCCTCTACTCTGAGGAGCTTAACTCAGCCTTATCCCTGCCATCCCCACTACTGGCAGACAAATCAAAATAATAGCCTTATGACTCTCAGGTGAGAGAATCAAAGCCAAGTACAACTAAAACTGCCAAGTTCTGGCCTGGAACAATAAGCCAGATAGAAAGGTAAGTTACTAAGCATAGATGTCATTGACCCTCTTTCATACCAGCCTTGGCAAATTCATTTTCCGAATAATTTTTTTTCATTTACAAAATGTTCTAAAAGGTCAGAATTGAAAACAAACGTCTTGATTGCAACCAAAAGCTAACACTTCTTCCCCCCTGCTCCGAACTACACATATAATTTTTGCTTGCGGAGAATTTCATGAGTTTCAGGTTTTGTTCTGATGTGGCATGGAGCCAATTTTCAAAATCCTGTGTGAAATGGCATTTTTATCCATTGCACAGCTTTAGTTAATATTCCCTTGTGTCATTTTACTCAAGGCAAAGAGAGAGAGAGACAAAGAGACGGGACATAATGCCAGCTTCTAAAGGTCACTGAGGCAGGTTTTGGGAAATCTACTATCAAAGGATGATTTTTCTACTAAATGGTATCACTGGACTAAAGGAAGTAATATATACAAGATACCTCAATCAAAAGAAGTATGGTTTAGACTCAAAAGCCTAAGAGGGCCCATGTACTACTTTCCCAGACCTGAACAGACTCTGAAAGCTCAGCGGAAGAACGTCACGTTTAACAAGATAAACAAAGCTGGCAACTGTGAAATGAGAATGCTTCACATAGAAGAAGATAGATTTAAAAAAAATACTAGGTAAGCTTATCTACTGGATTTAAAGTTCAGATGTCTTTGCTAGTGTCCTACAGCAGTCCCTCTATCCCAGAGATTGTTCCTGGTGAACGCTCTAGCAGCACATTTTAAATCACAGCTACTCTGCATGACCACAAATTCCTCAACTGTCTATACAGAAACATAGCAGCCATCCAAAAGACTGCCTGCCTCAAACACAGCATGTGCAAAAATCCATTTCTCCAAGTCCACGCCAGAACCCAACTAATGGGGATGGAAAGGGATATCAGGAGGCAGTACAGGCCATCATGACATGCCCCAAAATAAACTTAGGAGGACAGCGTAGTTAGAGGAATACTCTGGGACTTGGGAAATCTAGAACCAAGTCTCTGATCCACCATAAACCTCCTGTGTGACCTCAGATAAGCCTCTTGGGTTTTGTGTCTCACTTCCCCATCTATAAAATATGCACAGCTATACTTTCCTACCTTCTTGGGGCATTGCAGAAATAATGCACTGAGGCAGGGGTGCTCAACCGCTGGCCTGCAGGACAGATGCAGCCCATGGAGCCACATCAACTGGCCTGCAGAAGAATGGGGCCCTGCTCCCCTAGTGTTAAATTTCTGGATCCATGGGGATCCCTGGGTCCAGTGCACTGGATTGGGCACCTAATACCAGAGCTCAGGACTGGTCAGTGGTGGCACCAGGCCTAAGGACCCAATCCCAGTGCACAAGGACAAGAGTAGGCAGTGCTTGGCTCTTGAGACTCCGTGCCAGCAGGCAGGGGTGGGAGGGGGTGGCGCCAGGCTCTCAGAGCCCAATCCTGGTGTGCAGGGCTGGAGGGGGCAGTGCCAGGCCCCCAGGCTCCAATCCTGGAATACGGGGCTCGATCTAGCCCACATACTCGCCCCGCGCCACTTATCTTGCCCATAGAGCCAAAAGGTTGAGCACAACTGCATTAAGGAACAAATCGTACTGTCAAACTGTCAACCAGGGACCATACAAGTACTTTAGGTAGACAGAGCAGGAAATAACACAGGGAAACATCAGGCCATTTTACAGGATCCCCTGAAAACTCATTCACTATGTGCTGGTGTGAGAAATCTGGCGCTGGCTGAAGTCATTAATAATATTTTCAGCAACACTTTCTCTTTCTAACCCTTCACACTAGGAATTGTTGACTTTTCAGTATATGGGGGCTTTGCTTCTGGAAAATACATATTTATCCAAAATATTAATTAATCCCTTCTCGACATCTACTGTACCTGAAACAGCTGGCAATTTTCCCTCTTAATCAACACAATCCCCAAAGGCTCAGTGTTTTAAACACAGTTTCTTTAAATAACTCCAGTCATCAACACCAAATCATTTTTTTTGACTTTGGATGGCTGAAAAGATAATTACTAGAGACAATCAATCAATTGCTAATTCCTGAGGGTGTCTGGTGAGATGCCTCATGTTTGCTGTGGGCTCTGTGAGAAGACACATTCTTTGGCTTGAGCCTTCTGCAAATTTATGTTATTTTGCAAGATTTATTTTAAGCAAAAAAAAAACCTAAAAATGAGTGCTGGAAGGACTGCAGAGGAGGTTAGTCATGAGATCAGAGGTCATTCACCTTATGTAAGTCTAAACATAGCTTATTGCCAATACTTAAGTAAAAGTATTCTCACCAGGAGACCTATGCAAAATATTCTCCCAATACAAGGTTGTGTCACATCACAGGAATATCCATTTTAATTTCCGTTCTCACCACATGGATCAAGGATTAAAAGGATGAAAAGTGAGCTGTGATTTACATCACAGAGGTAGCTCCCATAAAACAAGGCTCAGAAATGCTACTGATACTCTGTGGGAATCCTGTGCAACAAGATAAGGCCTGTGGGCCGGATCCAGCCTGTGGAGCTCTATCATCTAGCCCACAGTGATGCCTGTGGGCTGCAGATTGCCACGGATCCATGCAGCATGTGCTGTGCTGGCCCCAGCCCTGGCCCCACATGCTGCATGCAGCACATGGACCTTGAGACCTTGGGCGTGAGTTTTGCTTTCAGGACTTTGAGGTGCCGTTTCCCAGAAACCCCTGCACCTATCTCCTTGAAACTTGGCAGGCTACCATCCCTGCTGCTTTCATCCAAGTCTGCCAAAAAATGACAGTTATAGGTGGTTTCGTGCTTCCCCATTATAGCCTATGGGTGAAACCTCAGAACAGTGCTGAAACAGCAAACCAGTTTCAACAAAACGAAACGGAACAGTGCTTTGAAACTAAATGAAACTCAAAATGAAAAACTGTCCCGTTGAAACAGAAGTTGAAATGAAACCGTGCTATTCCGCACAGCCCCAGCTATAACAAACACAAAGGGGAAGCAGCCCTCTGGCCCTTTAAGAGGGTACATTTTCCCTCACCACTCAGCTAGGACAGCCTCCCAGCCCTGGGCTATATCCTAGCAAGTTCCCCTAGCCTCACTGGGGATCCATGTGTCCCTCCAGGAGCCTTGCTGCTGGGAGCTCTCTACCCTGTGACAGCCATGGAGAGACTAGCTGCAGCCTGAGCCTCAGGCTTACATCCTCTCAGGACCCTGCCCCCTTCCAGTCAGCAGACTGCCTGAGCTGCTTCCAGGTGCCTGCTAATCAAGCTCATTGGCCTGTTGCTCCAGCAGCCTGCAGCTGCTGCACCCTGCCTGGCCTGCAGTGCCCCCTCACTGGGCTGCTTCGTCGCTTAAAGGAAGGAGAGCCTGTGGCTCCCTGTGTCACAATCGTCTTCTTGTCCACCACAGCAAAGATCATTGCAAGAATGCTCCTGAACCATCTCCCCTTCCACTTGCTGAAGAGCTCCTCCTGGAATCTTAGTGTGAGTTTAGGGCATCAAGAGGCACAACTGACATGATCTCTACAGCTCACCAGCTGCAGGAAAAATGCCAGGAACAGCATAAACCTCTCTATATGGCCTTCTTTGACCTCCTAAAAGTCCTCGACAGTCAGCCGACAAGCCTCGTGCACCATCCTTTGGTAGATGCTCACTGAAATTCCTCACCATTCTTTGTGTGCTCCATGATGGTATGAGAGTGGTAGTCCTCAGTAATGGATCTCTCTCAGATCTCTTTGAGGTTAAGACGGGAATTAAGCAAGGCTGTCTCATCGCTTAGTTACTCTTCTTGATCTTCCTTATCAAAATGCTACATCTGACCACCAACAAGCTTCCAGCCGGAGTGGAGCTAAACTATCAAATGGATGGTAAACTGTTTAATCTCAGCTGACCTTGAGTCAAAACCAAGACCACCTTGACCTCAATCATCAAGCTCCAGTATGCTGATGATGCTGTAGTCTATGCTCACTGGGAAGGAGACCTTCAGGAAATCGCTAACAGCTTTGCCATGGCATGCAACAAAATGTGACCGATGCTTAACACTCAGAAGACGAAGGTCCTCTATCAACAAGCTCTTAATGAGCCGTTTCCAACTCCGGTCATTCAGATTCACAGTAAGACTCTGAAGAACACTGAGTATTTTCTGTGCTTCGCAGGCCATCTTCACAGAAATTTGACATAAACAAAGAAATCCAGCATTGCCTTAAATGTTCAAGTCCAACCTTCAGAGGCCTGAGGAAATGGGTGTTCAAAGATCATGATATCAGATCCGAAACCAAGCTCATTGTTTATCAAGCAGTTGTAATCCCCCACCTTACTATATGGAGCTCAGATGTGGACAACATGCAGGAGACATATGAAGCTACTGGAGAAGTACCATCAATGCCGCCTGCAAAAGATCCTTCAAATCCAGTGGGAAGGCAGATATATCAATGTTAGCATTCTCTCACAAGCAAACACTGCAAGCATTGAGGCAATGATCATCTGACATCGCTGGGCTGGCCACATCTTCTGGATTTCTAACTCCAAATTCCCAAAGCAAGTTTTATTCTCCCAGCTCAGTCAAGGCATATGCTCAAGAGGAGGGCAAAGAAAGCACTTCAACATCAGGTTGACCTTGAGGATGTCCTTGATGTTGCATTTTTTTCAACTCGCCCGAGACTATCGCCCAGGTCCGCCCCAAACAGAGGAAGAGTCTGTTGCAAGGATCTCAGTACTTTGAAACCTCATGATGATAATAGAAGATGGAAAACTGGGAGTGGCAGTGACAGCGTGCCGTGAACCAAATGAGGAATCCAGAGCCACCCACCACACACAGAAGTATATGCCCAAGTTGCAGCAGAGTTTATTGATCCCATATCAGCCTAATCAGCCATCTTCAGACCCACAGATAATCATTCGAAGACAATCATCCTTGACTGGAAGGGATTGCTGAAGAAGAACAGCCTTGCATGCTGCATGCAGTGCCCACACTACCAGGCACTACAGACTGGATCTGGCTTGTGGGGCGGGCTTATAGACCCAATCCGTCCTGCAATGTGGTTCCACACCACTCAGGCCAAATGAGTTTGACACTCCTGATATACTGCTACTGTTGATATATTACCCACTCTGTGATTACACACAGACATTTCCGTAAGCATGAAGCTGGGAGGTGGAGGAGAGAGCCAAGAAGCACTTGTAAAGCAGTGAAGCACCTCAGAACCACAACAGCAGGGAGCTGTGAAAATAACAGGAGGAGGACTATCAGAATTACATAAGGACTTCAGTACTAAGATGCACTGGCAGAGTTGTAATGGAGTAAGTACTCACTAGCCAGAAAGCAGACCCATTAAAAGAAGTGTATTAAAAACCCTGTGAGGAAGGGAGGCAAGTTCTGCAATAGCAAATTATATTTCAGCACAGGAAGAGGAGATCCCTCTGCTAGACAGCTGAGGAGGGAATGCACAGGCTTTTGGCTCTCAGCATGCAAACCAGACTCTGCAACCTTCATGGAGCCATACTGACTCCAGTGAGGCTCAAGGCAGGAGGTCCAAGCCAGAGACATGTGCAGGGCAGGTGACTGCCTGCACTAGCCCCCAGACAGGAAATGCCATGAGTGTTTCCACTTTCATGAGCAACAAATTCTCTTGTGTTATGAAATGCAATATTTGGGGAGGACAAAGTATCCAATCATTCTAAGGTGGTCACCAAATTCAGCGGAGGGCTCCCAACCTAAGCCTTTCAGGTCTGCAGGAAACATTACTAAGTCCCATCAGATACAACAAAATAAACACTTTCTCACCACTGATATCAAAATTGGTATCATTTCTGAATGACTGGTCTGGCACCAATTGTTACTTAGTGAAAGGAGATAGCTCAGCCAAGATGGAAAGGATGTTGACCTGCAGTTAAGAAAAATGCTACTAAGACTCAAAGCCCGACTGAATCTGTCAAAAACTTTCAGGTGGCTACTATACTTAATGGATCCTGGTCACACATTTCCTCATTTCCATACCAAACACTTTAAAGGGCAAGAGAAATCTCTTTATAGTCAACCATCAAGGAGTTTTTGTATGACTTTTGTATGACTTACATATGTTAGTATGTTTGTGTAAATGCTCACTCGTGTGTAAATGTGTGCATGTGTGAATACATGGGTCAGGGATTAAAAGGAGAATAAAAACTGAGCTGGACCCATGTATTTACACACACCCATACACCCACACCTTATTTATAATAATACAGGTGACCTCATTGGTTTCCTAGTCAGACTGCTGCATGTGTCATGCATAGTACATCAGATCTATTGCACCAAAATACTTCTTGCAGTTACAAATAGTTATAATCATCTCCACTTCCTGAGACAACCTGCTGTGAACTTTTGCTATACGTATTTAAATATCCATCAAGGTCCACCTCAGAGGGGACTGCCTTTCCATTCTGGGGTAACCAAATGCTATATTTCTTTCAGAATCCCGATGAATAGAAAATACTGATAGTTGTCAGTTGATATATGTAATATGCAACTGTACAAGGGCTGTGTGTATAGGTATATCACAAACAATTTCCTGGCTGAAGAAAAAATATTACATTTCAGGGCATTAGCTATGAGCTTTCATCTTGAGACACAACCTGCTGGAAGTTCAATATAGCAATTTTATACATTCTGTAATAATACTGCAATTGAGTTTTGCAAAGCTAGGGTTCAACAGAATAAAGGCAGGCCATCAGTTGCTTTGGCTGGATGTTTTAGTTAACTTCTGAGCTGCACCAGGGCATAAACAAAAACTCCAGGTTGTTACAATAACTTGGAACGCCCCATAATATTTTACAATATGTTGCCATTATTTTACCACTTTCCATCAGAGCTTGGTCTATTACAGTATATTATTGGCCTTGCCACTTACAAGCACCTTTCTTCTCCAATAAACTATACAGTACAGTAGGGCATAAGTGCTCCCTAAGCAAAGATTTACCCTACCTTCAAAAACAAAAATGTCCTCATTGTTCTGATTCAGAAAGTCTTCTCCCCTCAAAAGCCTACCTGCACCAGTTCTGCTCTCCCTCTTTGAAAAACTCCTGTGTCAGGAACAAGTGCATTTATATCCAAAGCAGTTTCGCCTTTTGTGGCAGCAGTAAGTTCTTTGGTTTCTCATGGCTGGCTGGCCCTTTCCCCCCTGCTCATTACGGGCATCTTTAAATGGGGTTGGAGTAGAGGAGGTGGCACTTTAGATAGACTCCCAAGAGCCACTGTAATTAATTAAAGCACCTGCAGCATCTTGTGTATTCAGCGTCCTGCGCTTCAAACTGGCGGTGGAAGCACTTTAACTACAGTTCGTATGACACTGAGGCCATTAAGTGTGCTAATTAGCACACTCCAGCAGACTTAATTAATCACACGTTCTAATTAGAACATGTCAGAGCAAGCATCGGGCACATGTATAGGTGCACATACAACACAAGAGATGCCCAACACATGTACAGGTGCCCAACAACACGATCACTGATGTCCATAAGGCCGGTCTTGGAATAAAGAGTAGTGATCACTGGGTTCGGTTCCATTAAGAGTCAGGCATGAACGAGAAGAACTAAATAACAACTCTATTGAGAAACAGTAGACAACCCTCTGCAGACCCTTTGTCTCTTTCCAACTAACTGAGGGGCCATCTCCCAATTCCCAACTTCTTTAAATTAGGGAGTATCTCTAAATTGAAATTTTTATCACTACATAAGATGCTTCTGTATGTGAGAAGGTACTGTCATCTGCATTTTTTATCACAACTCACCATATGCAACTTTGAAGAAAGTCATTTGGCCACTCATATTTCAATTTCTACATCTGTAAGATATGAGATAATGATACTTGCCTAGGATACAAACTGGGTAGATAACTGGGAAATTTAAATGTTTGTAAAATACTTTGAGATGCTTGGATGAAAGACAGTATGCATTTTCAATAGGACTGCACAACATCAACATTTAATTACTGTAGTTCCTCATTTGCTAGACTCCCTGATGAACAGATTGGCAGACTCTAGCTTATTCATAATTGAATACCAGGAATATCAACTAGGGCTGAGATAGCACTGTGTACAACTCCAGTCTTGGGATGTTTGTGCTGGCTTCCAATACACAATTCAGACAGACTTAAAGCAAGGATGGCTGTTTTCGTTTATATTCTGAAGTACTTTGTGAGTTGAGTTACTGAAACATCCCATGTGTACTATCATGCCCATTCTAGTCTTTTCAACTATGCCAGTTATTTGGGTCATTACTTAATTTAAAGCACATCTAGTATCATCTTCTAATACATACCAATAATTTAGCCTGTCTTATCGATTGAAGAGCCTATGCTGAAATTGGAACTGTAATTGAAGCCCACATACACATACCAAAGCCAGCTTTAATCTAGCTACTTCAGTTACTGATAGCAACAAAGCCTGTTATCCTATGCTTCAAATATCAAATAAATGTCCAGGGTCCCGGGGTGGGCCGGTGCAGCCCAAACTGAAACCCATCCTACTGATACCTGATATAACTAGTTTCTCTTCTTATATGCCTCACTCGTGCAACTTCACTGCTCCTTAAACTGTCTAGTCCGAAATACAATCTATTTTGAAGTCTCAGTTAAGCAGCTATCTTTTAACTTTGCCTCAGATGAAATTTCCCAGTTTGTCTTGTTATAGATTGTGATGAGCCATATACCTTTTTATTTGTATCCTGGTAAAGTATGAAGGCACTCCACTGTGTATGCCCTCAACACAAGCACAGTGAAAGATGGTCTCTGTCCTGAAAAGCTTCAAAAACCAAAGAGCAAAGGCAAGTGAAGGGTAAGAGAAAGGAAGCAGCACGTCCACTTTACAGAAGATGAACTGAAGCAGAGAAAGATGAAGGGTCTTGCAGGGTCAGAACTTCACCCAGATCTCCATAGTCCAATTCTAGTGCCCATCTTTCCCCATTTTCCTCTCATCCTTGAGGATAATGCTGTTTAAAATGCATTATGCAATACAAAGTACTGAACCGCCATCTCAAACCATGTACCAGCACAGGAGGCATGATCTTTAAGCACTTGAAAAAGTCACTGGCTAGTATGTCTTAATTATAAAATGGCTTGGATCAAGGAAACCGTCCAGTTGGTTGTTAAACGTTCTCGGCTGTGTAAGCAGGAGATATTAAAACAGCCATTTCATGAGCTCGGTAATCTCCTCCAGGCTGTGCTGCTCTGGCACCATGAACGTGTTTCCTAGATGGTGCCTACACCTGGCTTTCCCTCTTTTGCTCCACAGCTTCCCCAAGGCTTGCATATATGCAAGCATAGCAGCAAACCATGTCCTGTGCCATTTACTTGCATAATGAAAATGTTCTTTGCCAAAGTAGTACCTACCTAGAGTTTCCTAATGTACCGACAACTGCTTGTGAAAGGTTTATTAAAATCCTTCCTGAAAGATGTTCTTTATGGGGAATATTAAAACCTAATTAAGTGCAGAAATGTAACAAGCCCTTTAAGAGCATTACTGCTTATTTCTGATCTTTTCACATTTAAAAAAAAACACACCTTATTATAGGACTTGGGTTGGGGAAGGTTACTGGCTTTGAAAAAAATAAAGAACAAGCAAAACATAGGACAAGCAATAAACAATGTGCAGTAAATTGTCATCAAAGAAAGCAAATAATGGCATGGTATGACAGATTTATAAGTTGCAGCATATATTTTTAATGCAAAACAGTTCATAAAAGAGCTGATAAAATTCCTGTCTCAATCAGTTTGAGACTGGGAAGTGAATGAATCCTGGTAAGTAGTGGGATATGAGCACACATGCTCTGCACACTAATGTGAACTCAATGTGCTATCTGTTCCCATCATCCCATAGTCCTCACCATGGGGTTTTGCTCTAACAGTTCTTCCAACACTCATTTTGCAGGGAACCAAAGGAGAAGAGTACAAGAATTCCCTATCCATGTCCCTCAGGACAGTAGTGGAGGGACCTCTTGTAGAAACAAAGTAATTCTTTTTAGAGAAGGTTAAATCTTTTAATGATAGATGTATGATTTACATTAAACCAATATTTTATCAAATGATTTTTAAATTTTTTTCTTAAATTTATTTAAATGCTTTCCTTTTGAAAACCCACAAACCTCTTTTAAATAAAAAATATGCATGGGAAATGAAATGTGAAAACAAAATCTAAATACTTTTTCAAAAATCCAGGAAAAAAATCTTTTTAAAAAAACAACCCCTCCATCCCCCCTATCTCTGAGGCTTGCAACAAAAGTCCAAAAAAATATTCCAAGTCTTTTCAGATGTAAGATAGGGGGGTGGGGTTTTATTTTCCTACTGTGTGTTTGGGACTGAAATGGGCGGGTCAACACACACAATAATATTTAGGAGCAGGTAGTATGCAGATGGCTTCAGATAGAGACCACATGTTGACTATGTACTGATTTCATGTTGTAGGGCCTGGCTCTGCTCAGTGATATCTGCCCATTACCTACTTGCTCTCTGAAGAAATGCCAGCAGTCCCTGCAACCATATGGTACTGAAGGGATAGCACAGGCCCTGTCAGACCTACAGACTTTGCAGAAAAAGTAAAGGGGATCATCAACCCAAACTGGGTCATTCCAGCTTGCAGCCAGAAAATATTGCCGACCTAAACTGTAAGCTGGTCACAGCAGGAGGCTCCTGCTCTATCCTTAGGATGCATCACACAACAGGATGCAGATATTGACTGATGACCTTCAGCACTCCCAAAGCTTACCACAACTATTAAGTTGTTTTTTAAATGCAAACTGTCATTTTTGGTTACACTGTCAGAGTTCAGACATAAATGCAACAGTAATAGTAGACAAGCCTATGAACTCCACTTCATCAGCTTCCTGGATACAAAAAACCATGGACTCAATATAGACATTGGATTGATGACACATTTTAACCTGCCTGACATCTGATTCTCCAGGTACCTCTCCACTATTTAACTGCTACCTTCATCCCCCCCTCCCCCCTGCCTGTCTCTCACCCACTGACTCCTCAATCTACATCTTCACTGCCTGCTTGTCTTGCCTGCATCCCAGCCCAGCCTCTGGCTTCTTTACTATTCATTCCATCCAGGAAGAGCACACACCAACTGCAGAGACTTCCTCAGCCTGACAAAGGGTTTTTAAACCCAAAAGCTTGCTATAAATTTTTTTCCCAACTATTTAAGTTGGTCTAATAAAAGATACCATATTCACCCAAAGAAACCACTCTACTGTAATAGTAGTAGTAGTAGTAGTAGTAGCAGCAGCAGCAGCAGTTAATAAAGTGAATCGTTAATACATATAGTAGTTAATAGTGAATATATAATGTTCATGAGAAAAACAGAGAAAGAACAGTGTGAACCCACTATCTACTCCCTTCTACTCTGTTCTTCCTACCCCTTCCCTTCCACATCCTCTCTTTCCTCCTCTTCCAACAAAACTTCACCCAAAACCTAACAACAACAACAAAACAATGGCATCATAAAGTAGGGTTGCCAACCCTCCCGGATTGGCCAGGCATCTACCGGAATCGGCATTGATTTCCCAGTGACTATTGAAAGCAACCCGGGAGATTGATATTGTGAATGGGTTGAACAGTACAATTAATGACATTGTCATGTTGGGGGAAAAAATCTCCCGGAATACCTTCAGTCAGAGTTGGCAGCCCTATCATAAAGACGTTTGAAAGCTATCAGACTGATCGTTCTGCTTGTATGTTCAATCTCGTTCCCCTTCTCTCAATCTGTCTTGTCTATTTAGACTGTCATCTATTTAGTGACAGGACTGTCTCTTGCTCTGCATTTAAAGAGAGCCCTAGTCTTGCCCGCTCCAGAGGCACTACTGGAACAAACATAAATTAACGTGAATATCCAGCAACCCAGAACCTGAGAGACAAGACTAAGCAGAAACTGACATCTTGGAACCGGAGCTGTCCCACCTCCTAGACCCATTTCGGAAAGGCCTGATAACAACTTTTGTGAGAGAGATTTTTGCTTCTGAGTCTGAGCACTGCTTTGCAGAAGCTAAAAAGAACTTCAACCTTTCCTAAACAAAACTGGCTTTAAAATAGGGGTTGAGTGACAACTAGTGGAGACTCTTATTACTGCATCTTGGTGGGTTTCTCCTCGCAATTAAGATGCCTCAAAATGCCAGTTCATAACAAGAACAACAGCAAGATACAGCCATAAAGAGACCTGGAGAAAAAAATCCAGACAAAAATATATACTTGTATGTATAACATTTTGCTCAGTGGTTTATTACCCTGCTGGTAATACTTCCCAAGTATATAAACTTACACAAAACAATAAACTAGATACTGAGTGTAAAGCAAGCACCGTGTTTGTAGAATGCCTAGCACATTGAGGCTCTAATTTTATCCCTACACACTGCCTTCTTCCCTCAGAAGTAGTTGGTATTAAATGATTTACAGAAAAATGCAAAAAATGTTGATATGGTGATTATGGAGTAATTGGTGCACCGGAAGTTGTTTCCAAGGTTTTAGCAGAACTGCTCTTCAAATTCCTGAACCCTGAATCCCTGCATATTTAAGATCCAAATGTGTTACGATCAACATGCAGAGTGCTCTAATCCTAGCGTAAAACTGTTTCTTGGGTTGTTTTGCCTCCAGCCTTCAAAAAAGTTGGGAGAAACATGTTTTGTAAGTATAATTGCTCCGAGTAATTGGAGTGATTGATATCCACTGCAATTCACTGGGAGCTCTTTCCTTAAGGGTGTTTCAAATCAGACTTGAAACAAAATATACCGAGACATTTACAGGTGGTCAGTCAACTTGTGTGATTTTTATCAGGAGTCCTATTGCAACATGTTGTGTTCTTAAAGCTCAAGCAGGGCTGGACACAGCCATGGGCAAACCGGGCAGCCGCCCAGTGCCCGGACAGAAAGGGGGCACAAAAATGGTCATTTTTTTATTATTATTACCATTATCTCTGGCAAGGGGGGCCCAATACTAAAAGTTCACTTGAGGCTGCTGCCAGGAGTCTAGGTACGGTGCTGAACTCAAGCCATTGGAATCATTTGATTACCTGAGAGTTTCAGCTTTCTTTTACAGTAACATGTACAACTAAGTTTACAGCTATCCTGATTGCTAAGGAAAGATTGAAAATATTACGTCCAGAGGCTCAAACCCCTCAAAAAGTCAACTAAAAAGAAGCCAAGCCACATTATTCTTAAAAACCAAATCATATGATTTTGAGGGTCTGATTCATGATTTTGAATATCTGTCATATTATGACCAAAGCCAAAGAAGCTACAAAACTTATCAATTATTCTATTAAATATTTGCAGATTCAATTTTCAAGTCAGAAAAGGCAATATGAAATACCAAGCAAGATAAATTATAATCTCTCCTCAGAAGATTTAATATTTTAAGCCATCTTTCTGTATGAAACACTTGGTCCACTGGCTGCATTCAGGTCCTAAATATATTAATGTGTCCCACATAGAATATTCAGGTTGTGCATTAGAACAAGCTTTCTCTAACACACAAGAAGTAGGCAACTTGATTGCCCAAAAATCCTTCTAGATCAGGGGCAGGCAATTATTTTGGGCAGAGGGCTGCTTACCCAGTTTTGGCAAGCTGTCGAGGGCCACATGGGTAGGTCCGCCCCTTGACAGGTGCCCCGCCCCCTGGTCACCATCTTGGGACCAATGTCCCAGGGCCAGCACCGGTGGGGCCCAAAGCAGGGGTTAGGCTGGCAGGGGTCTGTGGAGCCGGGCTGGGCTGCACCAGCAGAGAGAGGGGGAGCTGGCCTGGTTCCATAGAGCCCCTGCCAGCCAGGACCCTGTACCCCTGCCGCCCTGCTCTGGGTCCCACCAGTGCTAGCCCCAGGACACTGGTGCAGGCCCTGTGCTCCTGCTGGCTCCCCGCCCACTCACTCCTAGTGCCCACCAACCCCACGGCACAGGCCATGGCGCAGGCGAGGGGCCACTTTTCCCCCCCTGCAGCCAGTCCCAGCGTGCCACCCAC
>NW_005842331.1:587058-608177 GCF_000455745.1 Alligator sinensis | reverse complement strand
GCTGCGCCGGCCAGTGTTTGCCACCACCGCCTCTGTGCTGCCCAGCACACGAGCTCCGAGCAGGCATCAGCAGCAAACCCTGCCCGGCGCATCAAGCCAGGAGGCCGCAACTGCTGCTGCCACACGCAGCCCCGACAGGCAAGCCTGGAGCCGATGCGGGGACCAGGCTGGCAGTGGGGGCGGGTTATAAACTGGTGCTGAGTGCAGGGGGGGGAAGCGCAGCCCCTCCCCACCCCATGGCTGGCGCCCCATGCTGCAGCTGCTCACAGCCCGCATGGAGTGCCTGTGCCTGCTCAGGACAACCCCATGCAGGCTGCAAGCAGCTGCAGCAGGGAACACCAGCAACGGGGCAGGGGAAAGGCCACTTTTCCCCATGCTCAGCTTTTCCCTGGGGTCCTCCCATGCCCTCCCCCCCCTTACCTGAGTTTCTGGCATGGTGCAGCCACATGGTCCCAGGCCAGAAGCCCCTGCTGGGGCTTCCGGCTGTGGGGCTGGGGCCGGGTGGGCCCTGCTGTTGCAGGAACCCACCAGGGCTTCCCCTGAGTCCTATTCCCCTGTCTCCTGTCATTTTTTATGGGAACCAAGGGCAAATAAATATTAATTTTCTAAATAGAAATTTAATTTAAATTAATTTTCCAGATAGAATGGCCTCGCGGGCCGTATTTTGCCCACCCCTGTTCTAGATGCAACTCCAAGCATAAAATAATGCAGCGTTGTCTACCTGTGCATGCAAACAGAAAGTCTGGAGCAAAGTCCTTGAAAAGGGCAAATTCCCCCTGCTCCCATCTATCCTACTGATGGTTTTATTCCCCAAGTTAATGGTGCCCCTTTGTGTATCAACACTATATATGTCTACCAGCAAACAACAAGAAAGGTGAACTGCTTTTCCACTGCCCATGTTGTTTTGCCCAGTGTGTTCCAAGCCTTGGTTAGCTATATCCATGCCACATTCGCATATGCTGTACTCATATGCACCACTACAGGTTGTGGTGGCATCTCTCAAATTCACTGGTGAACTAGGCGAGGTGCAGACAGTCAAAAAACCCAAGGCTGAATCGGTTCAGTCTTTGCAGGTTCGTCTAAACTACACAGATTAAATTGAAACAGAAATGAACAGACATTTACCTTTGATTCAGGAAATGCAGCCCCATGCCTACAGTAGCTCAGGCCGCAAGCTGGGGTGGGATGGCACTAGAGCATGGCTCTCTGTCTGTGTGTTCACTTCCTCTTCCTGCTGCCCCCAAGGTCTCTGGGATTCACAGTCCAGAATTACAGCAGCAGGACTCTGCAGGGTTGCTCATCACTTCTTCTTCCTGCTTCCAGGTGCCTCTGGGATTTGTAGTCCACAATTGCAGCCAACAGTAAGTTTGAGTGGAAGAAGGGGTGTTTAACCCCTTTCCCCAGCCCCAGCCGGGGTTTGCTGGGGGGCAGCCCCCGCCCTGCAGACTGGGCTACATCCCCAGCTGGGCTTGCCCCCATCCCACCCCCTTGTCAGTCAGCCCTCACTGCTCCAGCTAGGGAGCAGAGGGGTAGAGCCAGCCCTGCTCTCTGGAGCAGACAGCCCAGCCCAGGGCTAGAAAGCATGCTGGGGGACTGTGGTTTTACTTGAACCAGGAAGGGGTCTGGGACAGAAGTTTTATAAACTGGTTTGACCCAAATCAGTTAAGTCTGATACTACATTCAGCCAAGTTTAAACCAGTTTCAGCCATTTTGACACTGGTTTATGTGCACTGAGCTTCTGCTCTGTTACAGGTTTAAACCAGTTTCTGATCACTTAAACAGGTTTATGTGTAACATCTGTCCCTAGCCCTAGAGAGCTGAGCCATTCTGGGTATTGTTCTGTAGTGCCTTTTGGACAACTTGGCTTTCCTAATGGCTCCATTACCAGATATTTTGCATGCAGTTTTGTTGACTCGGCACACTGCTCAATTTTGTGGATTTTCAGTGGTGATCAGACCCAGGGATGTTTTAGAGCTCTTCCTGACTGCCACCCAAAGTCAAGCAGTCATTCAGAGAGATGACAGGATCCTCCTAGGAATTACAGAAATACACTAAAGTGCTTACACATGGAAGAAGTATACAAGACAGAGAGAGAAAAAAGTGGCCAGTATTGTTGTTTCCACCTTACTTACACAGTTTTTCCTGGAAAACACCTCCAGGTAAGATAATATTTTGCAGACCTAGGATGACTAACAGTGGCTCCAGAATGTCTGTGTGAGCTAGTAGACCTTCAAGGGCCTGGGCAAGGCACATGCCACAACTATATATTCTAGCACCTCAGAAGCAAATTAGCAAGCCCATGTTGATACAGAAGCAGGTTGCTATTATCGTCAAAAAAAAAACAACTATCTTTAACTGCTACAGGTCCACAGCTCACCAGTCTGGCATTAGCAAGTCATTTGTTGGGCTGCTGCTGTGGATGCTTCTGGAGGTTTTATTAAAGTTGTTTATCTGTAGGCTGCATGCAACAGGGATGTGCCTGAAATAATAGCTGGCTTTTAGTGAATGAAATTTCCAAGTTGCACTGAAGCCCTTGATAGCAGTGCCCATAGCTTATGCCCCTGAGGGAGCCAGGAAACTGTAAGTAGTATTATTCCTTTGCTCTGCAGAGCTGGCTTATTAATATCAATGAGAAAAGCACTGGCAATATACATGATGCCAGCATTCTGAAAAGATCCCATAGCTTATGAAGTCAATACCCAGAAACAACATTGGGCCAAACAGAAAAGCCTCTTGCATGCTAGCAGTTTCAGACTGTTGGTGGAGCATGCATTGGGATGGCTAAAGGCCAGAGGGCACTGCCTCCAAAACAATTTGGATGCAAATATTGTAGCTTCTGTATGCCCAATTGCACCCTGCTACTCCCTTGCAGAACCCCAAGGCAGCAAGAAGCAAGGTGAGTATTTACCAAAAGAACAGATCATGGGCAAAGAGAAGCTCCCTGGCTGATATGTACTACTGGAAAATGCTCCCCACAAGCAAAAAAAAAGCAGGTTATTTTGAGAGGTTGTAGAATCTTCATCATTCAGAAGTTTTTCAGAACAGGTTAGACAAACACTTGTCTGGAACAGTTTAGATACAGTCAGTCGTGCCCTGTGCAGCAGGTTGGAATAGATAACCTCCCCAGTTCCCTGCCAGCCCTATTTTTCTATGATTCTATGAGAACTGTCCTAGGCTCAAGGGAGACGAGGAAAATTAGGAATACCCTATGGACCATAAATCGAATGTTAATGAATGGCTTGTTCTGTGGATTGTGAAACAGGGGCGTACTGTTAGAGGATTTTAAAGAGCTTGTTGTGCTTTTTCTTTTTAAACTCCTAGAACGATAGGACTGCTGCTCTGTATGGTGTAAACCTTGTGCCCAATTCAATTCTTTTTTTTTTTTTTTTTTGGCTTGCACTGGATGAGTGTTAGTTCCTTTACCAAATAAAATATCAATTTAAGTGTAACCTTCTGTGCTTGTTTCTTTCATAATGCAAGGTGCCATTTAATTGGCTTGTGTAGATTGCTTGCTGGGGGGGTTGACACTTGAATAAAACTGTTTAGCATAGCTGCAGTTACTCGCTTCTTACGCTTAAAGTCAACAGCAACAAAAATTTAACCCAAACACAAAACTTTATTTAAAAAAAAATCCAAGCATTCAGAAAAAAATTAAAGATACTACAGCAAGACCTGCTGACTGCCAATGAGATGCTTCACAGTTATAAAAAGCACATTTGGAAGATGCAATCTGAAAAACAAAGTACATATTAAAAAATACAACTGAAGTGAAAAGAAAAAGCCATACCTGCAGTAGCTTCAGTGGTAACAGCAGCTGCTGCTGTTCTTATCCTGCCTCTTTTTGTTGGTCTGATGTTGTACTGTGTAGGGTTTGATTGCCTGAATATGGGCAGCTAGTCCCTCTCAGTGGCTGGAGCTGTCCAAGTCCCAAGGAGCAACTGATCATTCCACCTCCAGAATATGCTGCGGTTTGTGATAGCATGCTGGAGAAGGTAGGGGAGCAAGGACTCCCCTGGTTTGGGGGAGACCTTGTTTCCCCCAGTGCACCCCAGGATAACAAGAAATAATGGCCACAAGTTGTTGGAGAGTAGGTTCAGATTACACATCCATAGGAACTACTTCACAGTTAGGGTGGCTAGGATCTGGAACCAACTTCCAACGGAAGTGGTGCTGGCCCCTACTCTGGGGGTCTTTAAGAAGCAGCTTGATGCCTACCTGGCTGGGGTCACTTAAGCCCAGTTTCTCTCCTGCCCAGGCAGGGGGTCAGACTTGAAGATCTACAAGGTCCCTTCCGACCCTACTTCTATGATTCTATGACCAGCTAAGTCCTTTGTGTTTGATTAAGAACTTGTGGGGGAAGACATGCTTATTTGTGCCTATGCAGAGGTCTGTGCCTGATCAGGAGCTTGAAGAGGGTTTTGCTGGCACTAGGAACCCTCCACAAGAATTTTCTCTGCTTCTTCCTCTTTGCAAAGGCAATCCCCTATAAGAATGGGCAGTGGGTCTTGCATCTTGGGAAATGTTGAACCCTGCTGAGCTCCATGAAGCACAGGTATCACTAGACCTGATTTCCATTTCTTAACTTCCACTGGGAGGACTTGAGGTGCCAGGCATGCTCCTGGCACTGCAGAAAAAAAACTGGTTTCTGGGTTCACTCACTCCAGTTATTCACTACTAGTGCATACAAGCTTCTCTAGCCAGCCAAGCACACACAGACCATCCAATTCCTTGGCTTGGGAGAGCAGGAGTTAACTAGAATTCTGGAGCAGCTCACAAGGAGAAGTGAGGCAATACAAAGTGCTATTCAGCTTCCATTGAGTGGGGGAGGGAGTGAGAGAAAAGTGTGCAGATGGAGCAGACAATGTAGGAACAGGGTACCGTGGGAACGCCAATCCAATGAAGACGGTCTACAGTCAAGTTCTACACCTTGTGCAGAATGACCCGTAGCACGTGAGATGGGTACATACCTGAGACCCAAGCAGATCTTGTCAGCTGGAGCTGCACCCCAGGAAACAAGCAGACAGAAGATTAGGATAAGAATCCCTCTGACTATGGTCCTTGAGGGTCATTTTCTGTCCATTTCTCTTACCTGAAGCTGCTCTGCTCTATAGGTGCACTGGGGCTTCAGGAGGCAGAGGAGCCTGACTTTATTCCTGATGCTTCCCCCATGCCACAGGAGTCCCCACTAGGGTCATTAGACAGCACAAAGGGTGCAAAAAAGGAAAAGAAGAATCTGCTGTAGTAGTCCCACCTAAATGGTGATTAACATGGAAATCAAAAGACTGGGATTTACATGTAATGCTGCTAACCATTTTACCGTGGGGCCTTACAGCAGAAACATCCAGGTCACATACCAATCCTACCACCAGTGTGCCTACTTAAGGTTCCAGTATCCCCAACCTGTCCTCCCTTTGACTGTCCACTTCTCCCACCACCGCACATACCTACACACACACCCACAAGCCTATGCACTGGACTCTTCTGAAGATTTGTACATGAACAACTGAAAAGTGAAGGTAGCAAAGCCAGCGGGTAAAGTCAGTGGAGTTTAAGACCATAAAAAATAACATACAGGGGCTATTTTGTTGGCTGTGACACTTATTTGATTCAATACAGCCCTTTTTTTACTTTATTTTACTTCCCCTGCAGCTATGGCAAGATTTATAGCCTTTGGCAGTATTTATAGCCTACAGCATGGCTGTCCAGCTTCTAAGCACTGTGCACCTGGGCATTCCAGCCCCCACATTCAGCTTCCTAGCCATGGGCTCCTCAGCTGCACTGTGCCACCCAGGCACCATCTCTCAAACTCCCACAGCACCGTGGACTGTGCTACACCGCACTAACTAACCTTCTAGTGTGGGGGCAGGAAGCCAAAGGAGGAAGAGTGAACTTAGAGAACCCAGCTGCTCCTGCATCTGGACCAACAGGGAGTAGGGCAGCTAAGTGGGAGCCCGGGGGCTGCAAATTAACCCCTTGTGGGCCCATGGACTGCCAGTTGGACAGCCCTGATCTGCAGTATCAGCCAGAGACTTAACTATGGACCACAGAGGTTCCATAGTAGGTTAAGCCTTAGCCTTCCACAGTCAAAAACATAACAGCCCACTTCAGTGCTCTGTGCAGTCTTTATAGCTGTGGGAGGCAGAGGCTTTAGGGCATTGATGAGAGGGCCCAGGCAGCCTACAGCACAAGGCAGGGGCAAGTAGGCATCACACTCAGGGGAGGATGGAGAACAGAGGCTGCAGGAAGCAGGAGCTGGGGCAGGCATCAAAGCGGGTGCAGATAGTTCAGGCGCCAATGGAGGGGGCAGGCTGCGGGAAGGGCAACTGGTCAAGGAACAAGAAACAAGGGGGCCTCCAGCCCCTACCATTATATGCCCACCTGTTGCTGCTTTCTCTGCTGTAGCATTTAAGATGACCGTCTGATAATTAGATGCAATACATGAAAAATTATCACAAAGTCATACACTTTCCATATATAGAATCTAGTTATTGGGGGGGTTGTCTTAAATTTGAAGCCATCCTGGATTCAGGTAAATATGATTATATAACCCAGAATATCAGTTATTGCCTCCCTGTTTACCCTACAGTTCATTCATAGAGGTATGATTATGTAACCCTCATTCTGTTATGCCTTATCTGCACAATTTTAATATGTATAGCTTAATAAGGATTCCTCAGCTGTGTCCTTTGCATACATGCTATAGAATAGCTGGAGAACAGAAGGTCATCTGCATAGCAGCAAAAAAGAACAAAAAAGATTAATTCTATGCAAGTAAGGTGCTATGTGGTTTGTAATTTTAACTTATAGTAATGAAGTTGGGTAATAAGCAGATTGTAGATTGTATAGATCCATGACTATATGCTATTGGGTTAACCTGACCCTGGAAACTGGATAGTTGGATGGCAGGCAGCTTGCTTTCAAGAGTGTGGATGAATTTTAAGTTTAAACCTAACTGCTAAATTTCCTAGCTTTTTAACTTCCCTCTGGTAACTGAAAACTTTCCTAGTGGTTGTGCCTCTCAGGATGTTTATTGAGAGTTTTTATACATTAACTGGAAGGGAAGGGGATGTTATATCTTTACATAAAGAGGTCTTTCACTAAAGTGTTAATTACAATAGATGCAAACTAGGGAGGGAGGGACAGAAAGAAATCCCACTCCCTCTAAAAACTGCTCAAATTTGAAATACATGGCTCTTGTGGACATCGGTGTTGCACTAATTTTACAGTCACAGAATATCCCCCAAGCTATAAGTCTCATTTAAAACAATATTTTTAAGGATCTCTTTCTGTGTCATAAAAAGGAGGAGGAGGTGGGAGACAAAAAGCCAGCATGTTGTCGTTGTTAGGTTTTTTGTTTGGTTTGGGGGTTTTTTTGCAAGTCACCTTTAAGATTACAATCCATCTTGACACTGGGAGAGCAGTTCACTTCACTTTCCAATTTAAAGTAATTCATCATTTAGTTAGGATCTGTGCTGCATGGAAAATTTATGCTTTGAAAACATTTATTTGCAGGTCTTTGCATAACCATTTGAAATGTCTGACTGCATCAGACAGCATCAGGTTTTGCTTCCCTTGGAAAGAATTTCAAATTTTCATCCTTTTCCAGAAACTGTTAGGCACTAAAAAACTACAGATTGCTCACATTACTCACTTGACCACACATTATTTTGAGTTACAGTCTCTCTGACAGCCAGAACTTTTTAACGCTTGTTTGTACAGAGAATGTAAGATGCTGATGACAGAAAATGGGTTTAACTTCAAATTTAACACAGGTAAATAGGTATTATTTGCATTATGATACAGTGCTTTCTGGGATCAGGATCCCATTATTCTGAATTCTGTACAAACTCGTAGAAAAAAAAACATTGCTCTTCTAAACAGCCAAAAGAAAAATATGCGGAAAGGAAGAATTATTATCCTAATTTACAGATGGCGATCATACACTGACACTAAGACTGGTCTACAGTAGTATTTTAGATACCTAACTCCTATTTACCTGCCCCATTCCCATTGACATCATTTGGAGTTAGATGCCCAAATAACACTGAATAAAGCATATAGACATCCACAAAGTCATCCAAAGAACCTGTGGCAAGGGCAGGGAAAAAACCCAGAACTGTTCACTAGCCCAGTCTCTTGAATATGAAACCATCCCTTCTCTGAATGCTTTTACCAAATGACTGCTTCAGGATGAAGATCTTCGTTTAGCCTGTTCATAGCAAACAAATTCTACATTAAGAAAGCTGTTGTAACACTTGGGATATTTTCTGACAGCCGGAGGAGGAGTCCAAGATATTAAATAGCCTAGAGAGACTGCACTTCCTTCTTCCCCTAGAGAGGCAAGGAAGTAACTCTAGGTTAGCATTGGTCACATCAGCAGAGTAATGTGAAGAAACATGTCCTGTTGTTGCCCATCTGTTTATACCACTGCTGCCAAGTTTTGCAATTTTTTTCACAAGTTTGTCTGTGGTTGATGTTTTACTTAAATCCCCAGTTCTTTGAGAAAAATCATTATAGAGAAATGTTACCTTTCATTTAAAACAATGCAAGATTCCAGCCTTCATGTTTGCAACAAAGAAACTGAAAACTTGAAAATGTGAATGCACATTTAAAAGACACAGAAACCATTAGGCAAAAAAGAATCCCTAATTTGCTTTTAAATGTCAGTTTTGGGATCCCTAATTCCTGGTTTCAGAATGCTTGGGGCAGCATTAGTAGGATAGATGAGAGTTTCAGCCTCCAGAAGATATCATCCTAACAAGGACAAAAATGCCACCCAAAAATGATAAGATATAAGGGCGAAATGGCATGGTTCAAAAGTCATAAGAGAAATGCACAGTTTGCCTAGCCAGTTTGTGAACAACAGTATTCCTGCCAGAACTATACCGGCAATTTTTACAACCACCGTTGGTTTATGTCCTCATAAAAGATCCCATCAAAACACGTAACAATACAATTAAAAAGCAATGACAGGGTTATTACAACATTAAGACAGCAAATGTGAAAACACATACACAAAAAGTGGAAAAGAATGAAATCTAAGGGCCTCACAGTAATGCTAACCTGTCTGCAAAGTGCATGGTCTATTTATAAAATGTTTTATATATTTAACAGCTAAAGTCTCCCAGACCTTTATTTCAAAGTCAGATCATATTTAAAATAAACCTGTTAAATTCTTTTTAAAAAAAACAACTTGCTCTCTCTGCCTCTTGGATTAACACTTGGGATTTACCTTCCCTTACAAGGAAGATAATATTTTTTGCCTTAAATATCCTGACAGTATCCTTTCAAACATTACATATTTTAATGTTAATGTAGTGCCAGTAAAAGGTGCCACTTTGACTGCTCTGGAGACTAAATTCCCTTGTTTAATCATAAACAGACACAGCTCTGGCTTCCTGCACTCTGCAGTCCAACAGGTCAGTGACCTGTTTTACAATGACTCAGTCCATCTCCCCCTTGCAATCCTGCAGAACAATTCTTTGGCCCCTCTGTTCAGATAGCTGGTGAAGGTATCCAGGAGTGGTTCCACAGGGGGTGCAGGGGCACAGATGCACTCCCCTTTCAGACACCATGGGAACAGCAGCCAGGGACTTTTTTTTTTAAGCCCCTAAAGCAGGTTAAGAATTGCATCCCCATCCCACCCCCCAACCCAGGCTGCTCTTGGCACACCTTCCCTTCCCATACATCCTCAGCAGCACATTGCCTCCTCTTCCATTCCGTCCTTCCCTCCCCACCCACTGCTTCAGATGTCCCCAACCAATGGGGTTGGGGTGCTCCAGAGCTGCTCCTGCCCTGCTGCAGCTTGGAACAGCAGAGGCAGTAGGCATGTTTCTCTTTCCTGCTTCATCTCCATCTCCCCAGATATTCCCTACCAGCCGAGGAGCAAATGCAGGATGGAGGAAGTCACCCGCCACTGCCATCGTTGTCCCTTGCTGAGCCAAACTACAGTGACTCTATATCTCTTCCCCTCACAGCCCTCCCAATTAATTTCTCAGCTGGGAGAAGTTCTAGGGCTGCTGCAGCCAGGCTCAGCAGGGGACAACAGCAGTGGTGACAGGTGGGTTTGCGCACCCTGGGCTGGCTCCTGGGCTTGCATGGGAGCACCTGGGGAACCAGGCAGAGAAGAAGAACCCACCTACTGCCACCAATGCTGCCACTGCTCCCAGCTGGAGTAGGGCAGGAGTGGCTCCTGAACACCCCTCCTGCTCCATCAGCTGGGGACACTGGCAGGCAGGGGAGGGGGGAAATGGGAAAGGAGGAGAAATGGTGCTGAGGATGGAGGGGCGGGGAAGAGAACTCTTACCCAATTTAAGGTATTAAAAAAGTCCCCACTTTGCTTGCTTTAGTAAGGGATGGAGGGGGTAGGGAGCTGGAAGCAGAGGTGCAACCACTTCTGCAGCACCAGCTGCTGCTCCTCCACTGCACCCCACTTCACAAAATCCTGGATCCACCCATGAGGATGTCCAATGCAGCTGTGAGACAATGGACAACTGGAATGAGACTGCCAACACCCTACTCATACCTACATGAGCCATAAGTAGTCAGGGCAGGGCAAGGCATCAAGGATTCTACTGTGCGGGCCGGGGGCGACCCGAGCCCTTTTCCGTGCTGCACGCGGGCTGTGGCCAGCAGCCCGGGCACGCCGGGTCGGAGAGGGAAGGCCGTCGAGCTGGAATTAGGCACAAACACTAAGCGGTAGTTTAAAAGATTGTTTACTTACACCGAGATGGCAGTGGTGTAGGCTGGAAAACTTGCTTGAGTTGCGGTTACAGACAGACAACAAAACAAAACTCAAACCTGCAGGGCACGAGGGTACGTCGCAAGGGGTTTTCGGCGACGGGAAGATGCAAAACACGAGGGTACGTCGCAAGGGGTTTTCAGCGACAGGAAGATAAACCTGCAGGACTCGAACCCGGGTAGAAGAGCTCTGAGGTCGGTCGTCTGGCAAGGACTCACACAAAGTTTGCTAGGCTCCGTGGGTCTGGTTCTTTTGCGCGCAGGAAGGGATACGTCTAGGCTGCGATCGACGACGGGGAGAGGCTAGAGGTTGATCAGACCTCTGTTGCCTGCTTGAAATGCACTGGGTCCGTAAGGATCCACAGCGCTTAGAGATCTTCACACAGCGTGAAGTCTCCTCCTCCCAGCGTTCGTGGAGTCCTCCAACTTGGGCGGAAACCACTCAAGCCTTTTATACGGCTAGCAAGCCAATCACTAGCCGCTACGTGTGAATAATTTAGAACTGGCCAATAATGGGGCTCGAATTAGCATACAAATGGCGGGAACTCTTTGCAATGAGCATTTCTGTGCTGCAACAAAGAAATGCACCCTGCAAAGAAAGCTTCAAATTGGTGGGAAATTCTCCCTTGCACCGGGGTTCTCTTTTGCAGCAGAAAACTCCACCGTGCAAAGAAGCTATAATTTAGTGGGAACAATTTAGCAGTGCCGAAGCACACAAAAACAAAAATCACACCCTTTGGGTTGTGACATCTACAGCAAGGAGAGATTATGCTTTTTTGGAGTAAAGGCTGGGATTTGCTAATGACCTGCTTTAAGAGGTCTGTCCCATTCCTGCCATTAAAAAAAAAGAAGAAAAGCACTGGCAGTTCCATGGGGTGTTTACACCACAGATAGGGAGTCGCAGTGAATTTCGTCACAAAGAGATGGAGCCCAGCACTCCTCCTCCAGTTCAGCAGTGACAGGGTGCAGGTTTGTGAGAACTCTAATTATAAAGAAAGGTGTATGACTGATGAATTGACACCTCTGGAGCCCAAAGTATTCACTGAATACACAGAGCATCAGTGAAAGCTTCCCTACACCTCTTCAACACTGTGCCTAACATCCTCTTGCAGAAATGATCTCTTAATGCGAAAAGGGCTTAATTAATGGTTTTTGCTGGTCATCAGTTGAGGCCAGGAAGGAATATTTTCTCTATGACTGATACAGGCTTTAGACTTGCAGTGGGGTGAGGGGGGAGGTTCTTCTCCTGCCTCTAAGGTCCTGGGACACTGGCCCCATCTAAGGCTGGGTGTTTGCAACTGAGGTGAGTCAATGCTCCAGCCAATACCTAGAAATCCCAACAGCTCCTGGCTAGAGGGTGTTGCTGTTTCACCCAGGGTCACATAAATCACAAAAATTGGTCTCAGGAAGAAAATATTTCCCTTTGATCAGACTAGCACAGACTGTGGGATTTTTACCTACCTCCATATTGCACATCATGCTCCTTTGGGACGTTCCTCCAATACTCCCTTCAGACATTCTTCCTTGTACTCATAGTGCAGGGTTTAAAATGGTGGTTTGGGCAGTAGTGCTCAACTTTTTTTGGCCAGCCGGCTGGATGGGCAGCACCTGGTCCATCAGCAGGCCAGACCTGGCCAATGGTCCTGATCTGGCATCTGGGGTGGTCCTTGCAGGCCCCTACCCAACTATGCATGGGGGAAAGGGGTGTGGCCTAACCCCAACTCATCCCTGTGGGCAGGGGAGAAGGGGAGGGGAGGGGGAGAGACAGGGAGGCTTGACCCAGCCACAACCCAACTGCATGGTGGGGGGTGGAGGGGGAGAGGTGGTGTGGCCTGGCCCTGATCTAGCTACAGGGAGGAAGGGCCTGATTTCAGTCCAGCTGTGGGAGGGAAGGGGCTGCATGGCCGGCCCAATCCAACAGATTGGGGTGGAGGGAACACGGCTAGCCCCACTCCAGCCAGAGGGGGAGCGGGTATGGCCCAACCCCAACCCATGCCACAGGGCTTGGGGTTTGGCAGTGGTGGAGGGTTGCAGTATTAACTGCCACCACTCCCCAGACACCAAACTTCCCAACACATATGGATGCCATTACCCTGCAGGTTGCATTTGGTCTGTGGGCTGGAGGCTGAGCACTCCCAATTTAGGGGACTGTCTGGGAATGCAGGGGCTTCACTTGATGGCCCAGGAAGCCCCTTCCAGTCCTATGCTCCTATGGGCCGAGCTCATTCAAACCTTTGACTGACCCAGTACTGCCAAAGGGGGGGATCCCCATTAAGTGCCAGTTAGCAATGCTGTCCACAAGAAAATGGATTAAGACCAAATTGATTTTGCAATGAACAGGCAACAACACATGGCAGTAACTTTAGAACACCAGAAACCTGACTGCAACTTGGACCAGCATCTAAGAGGTTAAATGCTGGTCTAATTTAGTGCAACTCTACCAAAATCATCAGAGCTGCTATGATCATCATCCGCTGATGCTCAGACCCCGGAGCCTCCATTATGGATCACCAGAGACATGCAGTAGAGCCCTCACCCCCCACCGTTTAATGCTTTTTCATTTTTCAGTGAAAGGGAAGGATTCTGTATATTCTCTGTGCAGAAACTACCAACACTCAGAAGAGGGAATGACTTTTTCGGTTTTTATATATATATATTTTTTAGTTCCCTGGGAAAAAAAAATGTATCAGGTCTACAGAGCTGATGTGGGTCAGAGCGAACGCGTTGGATTCTTAAAGATGGGTTCTTCCCTGGTGGGAAGAGCGGGCTGAACGTTATCAAGATGGTACGCGCCAGTCATTAGGATGCTAATTGGCACTGATGGAGCTCTGGTGACTGAAGCCAACAGCCTTGCTGTCACCACCTGGAGGCATTGCTGCAGGGAACAGCTCCAAGGAGCCTATAGGAAAGCAGTAGGTGTAAGGAGACAGAGAGGCAGAGGGATGTTTATAGCTATCTGCAGCTATACGTCTGCATCACACATTTAAACAGGAAGAAAAAGACTACTTTTTTCCTCTACCACACTGCTAAAAATTCTACTTGGAAAAAAAAATCATTTGGGGTAATTTACATTTAAATGGAATTTGTTCATGAAGCAAATTATTTTGCTGGTCATGTTTAGCATTACTCTCCTTCCCTCTTCCCAGGATCTTCATGACTTGTTTCCAATCTCTGCTCCTCTTTCCTTTTTCTGTACCCTACAGAAATTAAAGCCTCTTCTAAAAAAATCAACTTTTCACTTTTCCCTATTCCCACCTTCTCTCTCTCTCCGCTTGTCCTCGCTGCTAGAAAAGCTGAGCATGTGCGCACTATCCTGAGGTAAAAACACGGTGAAGACAAGGCACTTCAGTCTCGTTTTACCATGAGGCAAGCTTGTTGAGTTGACCTCAGCAAGTTTACCTCGCGGTAAGACAAAAGGGCCTTATTGTCACTGTGTTTTCACCGCAGGATAGTAGACATGCGGTAGTTACCCCGAGGTAAAACGCACAGCTTTTTTAGCAAGGAAGATGAGCCTGCAGAGGATCAATATGCCTGACAGCTTGGAAGGCTGTCTGAATCCTGAGCAGCTGCAGAGAGCCTTGTTAAGACTTGCTGGGATGAATGAAATCTCTACCCTACACAACCACACAAAAGCAGTTGGGATGCTGCTCTTCCTGATACATGACTGGGTGGGAAATGCAAGCCAATGGTGTCAGTCTCTCTCTCTCAAAGAAGCCAGCATCCTACTCTGAGAGACTTTGCCCAGCCCCTCAGCTGGTGCAAGTCAGCAGAGACCTGCACTCCATCAGTTCACAGATTCACACCAGCAGCAAAGCTAGACCTCTGGGCTGGGGGAGGGGGGAGACAAGCTTTCTTGTCTTTGGGGCCAAACTTGTTATCAAAACCAGCAATTTGCTTTATAAAAGCTGAGTAAAAATCCTCACTTGGGTCCCAAGTGACAGCAAGTTTGGTGACCTCATTGTACAAGCCTTAACTCCCCTGCCACTCTGCTACTTGTCCCCCTCCACACTTCCTTTAATAAGTTTAAGCAGAGAAAATACACAATGAATGAAAGCATCACCAAGCTCTGAGCACTTATAATTCTGCACTTCTTTTAGATCAACCTCATAGACAAAAAGCATATATGGTTGAACGTTGGTCACAACCAAGGTGCTCTGGCAGAGATTAAAAAAAACTCAGAACTCTTCCATTCCCTTCACTCCCATAGAAAGAAAGACCGAATCATAGAAAACTAGGGTTGGAAGGGACCTCAGGAGTCATCTAGTCCAACCCCCTGCTCAAAGCAAGACCAGGCCCTCTAGATCATCCCAGCCAAAGCTTTGTCTGCCAGGTCTTAAAAGCCTCCAAGGATGGAGCTTCCCCCACCTCTTCTGGGTAACCTGTTCCAGTGTTTTACTACCCTGTGAGAAAAACTTCCTTGCTGCAACTTGAGACCATGGCTACTACTAACATACTTCCTCCCAACAACAATCCCTTTAATAGGTCACATTGAATCCGTATAACACTGAGCACCGGGTTGTTGAATCCAGACACCCTGGCAGCCTTGAAATAAGTCCCCAGCTCCCACCTAAAAGCTCAGACTGCAGAGCATAAAACTGGATCGAGCAAGGAAGCCACCAAATCAACTGCCTTCTCTTTCTCCTGCCAGGGAAACATGCAGGGACTATAACACAGAGCTGTTTCAGGACAGGGATTTTTTAATTGTAGGACTCAACAAAAAAATTTCCACCCAACCCATCCCCACCCCTGGAAAATTGAGCTTTTGACCAAAAATATACCAAGTGTCCGATTTCTGCAGAAAACATGGAGTCATCATTGAAAGCTGAATAGCCCAAAGCCCAAAATATTTAAAACTGGAAGTGCTGCAACAGTGTCTCATAGGAAACATAGTTTGAGTACTGCAGCTGTCCTTTGTGGGTTGGGCTCCTTGGTTGGTCTCCAATTTCCATGATGCACCAACTTCCTTCTTGCAGAGAGGGGAACTTGGTATGTCACTGCAGACATAGACCAACCAGTCTGTAGTAAAGAATGGAGGCACAAAGCATTCAAATTGCAATCCCCATAAGCACTGCAACAAAATCTTCCAAGGCAAATATTTGGGAGTGTGGGCCAAAACAATCTCCAACCAAAAATAAATTATTTTTTCCCAGGAATATTAAGATGAAAACTATTTTTCATTTTGTAATGATTTTTCCCCTGTGGGAACAATAAAATGTTTGTGCGACCAGCTCTGCCTTTCTCTTAGCTTTCACCGTATTCTTTTGCTGTTCATAATGTAAGAAACAGCAGCAGTTGTAGGGAAGGAAAAAGGAAGAGAAGTAATGACTCTGCTGCTGTTTGTCCTCCTTCTCGGATACTGCCGAAGTGGAACTGCCTCCATTGCCCTGCTACTTTAAAAAAAAAAACAGCCAAATAATTCTCTCTGATGTCTGGGTAATCTATGAGCAGCAGAAATATGGAGGGTTCTGGAGCTGGGGTGGGTAGGGCAAAAGGCCTGTAGAACAGTAGTAGGGAAAGTATGGAGATCATTGCATGCACTCGCACACCTTTTCTAATACAGCTGTGTCACCTTCCCTGCAAATAGTGTGGCGAGCAACACAACCAAGATCAGGTCCCCATTGTACAAGGTTCTGCTCATATACCCAGAAAATCCTCCCTGCCCCAAAGGGCTTACAATCTAAATGGATAAGCAATGGGTGGGGAAACAGAAGCATGCAGAATCAATATGACTTGCTTTGAGTCACAGAGCAGGTCGGGGCCAGGCACTGAACCTTTCTCTCCTGATTCTTAATCCAATGCACCATACACCAAACATCACTGCCTCTAGCATGCTTTAGCTCCATTCAAGAAACCCTGTGCAGATGAAGCTGTGTTTTTGCATCTTGTTCCCCATGATGGTAGAATTACACAATTATCTCTCTCTCCATCACATGTTAAGCCTTCTCTAAAAATGTTCCTGAAAAAATTGAGAACCTCAAGCCTTCCTCCTGTCACTTCCCTTGCATCCCCTGCATTGACCTTCACTTTCGTATTAAAGTGGATTTCATCTCTCCATAAAATGTGCGACTCGGTCATGAATAAAGCTGGAACATAAAATGCAAAACTAGAAAAAAATTACTGGGGGGCTGGGAGGGGGGGAAGAAAATACTGAACAATTCACTACACAGTTTCAATAAAACAGAAAGAAAAAAATATTAGCTAGAGAGTTCCAGGAAGGTTAGCATTACAAAGCAGCAAAATATTGGCTTTGAGACAGGATAAAGATTCTCCTGAATACAAATTTGTTCCATAAAGCAAAAAAGAAGCTACACTTCTACAAAAAAGTAACAGTGTCTATTGTATAGATCTTGGGGGGCATAAAGCCTATGCACAAAAAAACAAGGGCCAAGAAATGTGTGTTTCATACAGTTTCTCCTTTGCAACACAAGATTTATATTTTTCTTTGAAAATTTAGTGCTCACAAAAGTAGACCTGGAATCAGAGACTCCAGAATAATACCTCTACCTCAGTCCCCAGGGAACAATAATACTGATTTACTGGTCAAAGAAATAAATGTGCCTTGCAGTTCCACGCAAGGCATTCTTTGGCTTTCTGAAGTTAATCTAGCTTTAAGATGGATAAGCAAAGCACTGACGCTGGTGCAAAGATACAGCAGTAAGTGTAGAGATAAAGAGATTTCTAAAAGGACAAAATGGCTATCATGGTATAAGAATTTCCACAAAACAAACACAGAGTAACTTTGCACCACTGGTGAATCTTCGGGCAGAAATAACCTGGTGCTGCCCATACCTCCTCTCCAGGTGTGGATGACCATTGGCTCGTAAGCTCATCTACCCTTTGACAGTGTGGCAGACTTACATGCTCGAGTCCTGGTGCACCCCGGGCTTAAGAATTCTCAGTGCTGATTGGTGGAGCCCATCCACCAATCAGAGAAGAGTGAGGAGGAGCTGGCGCCACCCCTTTCCCACAGGGAGGGGGCGAGGAGCCCTGGACCAAGTTTGGACCTGCAAGCTTTAGGTCTGTTGGACTTCAGGGGATGGAGCCCCTGAGGGTATAAGAGGAGCAGCATGAGCCGCATGGGGTGGCACAGCGAGGGATGTTGGAGGGGGAAGAGCCTCCACCAGGATCCCTTCTTCGCCCCAGCAGCGTGCAGACCAGCGCACGGGGCTCAGGCTCTGGGAGCCACGTTGAGACAGCTCAAGCCTGCATCTCTAGCAGAGGACTGAACAAAGCGGTGTGCAGATCGGCACATGGAGAGCCAGCCCTGGGAGCAACTTGAAGCTGCTCAGGCCCCACAGGGTGTGCAGTCTGACACACGGAGAGCTGGCCCTGGGAGCAGCTCAAGGCTGCTTCAGTCCCCACATGGTGCGCAGGTCGGTGAATGGAGAGTTGGCCCTGGGAGCTGCTCGAGTCTGCTCAAGTTAGCTCCGGCTCTAGGTTGAGTAACCGGAGCCCTCAGTGTACCTCCGCATTAAACTAAAAGAGCCCTGGAGCCTAGAGCAGGGCCCGGGGAAGGGGAGACCCAGGCATAAGGCTAGGTAAACCCAGCCAGCAGCAGCTAGATTTCCACCACCCCCACCCCGAGAGCTAGAAGAACCTCGGTGCCCAAAGCAGGGCACGGGGCCAGGAGGGGAGGTCTCGTGTGAAGCAGATGGCGTTGGGGGGGGCCTCTGATTGAGCAGAGGGCCCTGAGGCCTGGTCAACGACTCCTCGAAGGAAACTGTAAGTTGCTGGCAGAGTCAGGTACCACAGGAAAGGCATCCCTGAAACAAGGCATCCTCCCCCCACCGCCCCAGAGGGAAGCCCCGAGTGAAAGTTTCCCTCCCGGCTAGACCCATAGGAGGGGAAGCATTCCTTGCTAGCTGGGATCCAGGGGTAAACGCGCCTTATGCCATGTAAAACTGTGCCTCATATTTTGTGTAATAGTTATCATAATTATGAATATGTTGTACAATGTGTTATGGAACTGGGTTAGTTTTGTATAATGGGTTTCTGGCTTATCATATCGTAAATATTTATCTGTATACCTTTGGTGTTGTTAAAAGATATCATTAAGAATACTTTTGGAAAGCTTTCCTTTGATACCTATTAGGATACTTACCTATATCCTATATATAGGTAAGTATACTTACCTATATCCAATATATATTCGATAAGAATAATATGTATATTATAATTCAGTAAACTGGAAATAGTAAAGAGCATTGGCATGGAGTTGACTCTATAGAGGAAAGAGGGACCCGAGCTCAAATCACCAGTGTCCCTCTCACAGCACTGTCACCTGCCTCATCTATCCCTTCCAATTGAAGACGAGCATGCCCTTGGGTGTTCCCAGGTTACAACAGGTTTTGTTTTTAGTCCTGCTGGGTCTCCATACACCCTCCTCACCTAACAGACCAAGCAGGGGTGCCGGTTTAGTCACTGATGACCCAACCATGAGACCAGTGCAACCTGGCTACATGGTACCAGTGGCAGGATAAACCTTGATCTGACAGGGACATGTCCAAACCACAAGTCAAGTTTAGACATGTCACTGTCAGGTCAAGATTTATCCTGCCACAGGTCAGGTTTGGATATGTAACAAGAAGGCCCAGCACCCTTATCAACACCATCCTGCAAGGTGCTGTGGACAGACCAAGAAGAGGAAGACCTAGGACAAGCTGGACCACCAATATCAAAGACTGGACAGGATTAAAACTGATTGATTGTACAAGGATTGCAAAAGACTAGGAAGAATGGAGGAAAGTTATTGCTACATTAAAGGTGCTCCTGTTCTCTGCAGCATCAGTACTGACTGACTGAACCACAGAGAGAGAAATTAATAAAAGGAGGGGGAAAATAAAAGTTAGAGACAGAAAACACTTCATGGAACATAACATCTGACACAACAGGGCATTGCCTACAGAAGCTCATGACTCTCTAAATCGAATAATCTCTAAGGTGCTCCCCCACCCTACCTTCTTCCTCACTTCATAAAGGTAATGAAACTCAGCCACTTGCTATAGACTGCTCTGGAAGAGTAATTCAAACCATTGGAAGCACTTAGGGTCCTAGAGCCTTCTTTGAGTTCAGAAGACAGAAGCAGGCTTGGAAAAACTACTCACCTACAACGCATGAAAAACTCTCCCTGGTCAAGTATGTATCTTAGACATTGATAGCTACAGCATTTATGCTTCCAGGCAAAATGAATTACAAGTTAATCCTTATAGCTGTGTTGATAACCTTCTTAACCTAAATGTAAGAGCTGATGCAAGGCTGGCCTCCTGAGTTTGAAGACGGGTAAGCTTCAGTAATGCCATTCAGAGCTTCCAACAAGCTACAACAGAAAAAGTTAACAAGATTCTCAGCTTCAAACTAACCAAATTTCACTGCTCTGGATTCAGAGTTGGGACATTCATACTGACTGAGCCATTCCCCAGCTCTCAGCTTGTGACCGGACTCAGTAGAACGCATTGGCATTCGAGACGGAGAAAGAAATTAGATACAAACACTAATTTGCTGGAAACAGAGCTTTGGATACTTAATTATTTTTTTGGAAAAAAGGATCCATTTTGTCCTTGCTTATACAGAAGTTGATAGTGCAGGTCCTCTGCTAAAAGAGATGTACAATTCTCTTACACCAGTGGTGAATTTGACCTCATTAAACTACCTGCTCTCTCTGAGGCTTGTGGCTCTCTGCAGCTTTCTAGGCTTGCAGAGCACTTAACATGGCAAGGCCCTGTTCTGATCTGTAACCAAGGGACCTGGATGCCACCATTTTCCACCATGATGATAATGACTAAAATCAAGGTTCCTCTGAATAAGAGATCATTAGCTGTCCCAAATGTATGTTCATGTATACAAAGGTTAGTAAGAGACCAGGTGACAAGAAAGTCTCTTCATGCAGGATTTGAAAGCACTAACTTATTACCTTACATTCTTACCTTCTGAAGCCAGCCCTTCCCAATTAAGGGTCATAGGACCCCAGGAATATCTTGGATGGTAAAACTACACAACATTTTTCACTTACCACTTTTTTAAACAAATCACTCATACTTTCCATATCTGCTATATGCCTTGAATATGTCACAACCCAAAGTTGTGATTTTTTGTTTGTGTGTGCTTCGGCACTGCTAAATTATTTTCCCACTAAATTGCAGCTTCTTTGCACGGTGGAGTTTTCTGCTGCAGAGGAGAACCCCGGTGCAACGGAGTATTCCCGCCAAATTTGTAGCTTTCTTTGCATGGTGCATTTCTTTTGCATCCAGGAAATGCATGGTGCAAAGGAGTTCCCGCCATTTGTATTCTAATTCATGCCACATTATTGGCCGATTCTAATACATGCACACGTGGCGGCTAGCGATTGGCTTGCTAGCCGTATAAAGAGCTTGGGTGGTTTC